>NC_059129.1:135406238-135720881 GCF_020740605.2 Lemur catta | reverse complement strand
TAAAAATGTTAAATTATGTTTCACATTTAAGAAAATACTATATAATTATGACTACATAAATAGCATTTGTTAGCTCTGAGTTTATCCTAAATCTAATCTTCTAGATTTTCCTATTTCTTGATCAAAATTCTCTAATGAATATTCATTTTTGAATACAGCAATTTGTTTTAACATAAATTGAATGTTGGAAAAAGTCTCAAGAGAAATTGGCTCCATGGTCATTAACTTTTAATTGGGCAGGGATTTAGAATTAATTGCTAATACTGTTAATTACTTTTGAATTGTCATATCTCAGGACTTTTCCCACACTTATTTGGTAACTAGCTCAGGTCCTTAATATATGTTTTCTCTACTTGAAATGTTTTCTTCTGCTCATCCTCTTTGCCTAATTAGCTCCTTATCTTTCAGGGCTCAGCTTAGACATCACAATTCAGGAGATCTTCTTGAACTGCTAGCTTGGGTTACGTCTCCCTGGTATATGCTGTAATTGAGCTGTGTAATTTTTCTTCTCATTTGTAACCATGTTTGTAATTTTATATCTACTAGAAGGCAACCTCCTTGAGAAGCGGTATTTTATCAGTTTTTTTCTTTCACTACTTTACCTCTGGCACCTAGAACAGTGATGGATACACAGTAAATAATAAATACTTATACAAATTTGTGAAACAGACTCATCTAGATGGTTAATGCTGTAGTTCATAACAATGTATCATAATCTTGAAAATTGCAAAGAGAGAAGATTTTAAGTGTATTTACTCACCACAAAAAAATAAGTGTGTGAGGTAATGCATATGTTAATTTTCTTGATTTAGCAATTCTACAATGTAAACGTATTTCAAATCCTGTTGTACACTATAAATATACATAATTTTATTTGTTGATTTAACTAAATTAATAAATATTTGATTAATGTTTCTATCCTTCAAGATGTGAGTTCAATGAGGATAGGAGATTATCTTGTCATGACAACACCAGCTTCTGGCAGAGAGCAGGTACTTAGTACACATTTGCTAAATAAAGATGGAAAACATCAGCAAAAGGAATTCAGTTCTGAGATGGTAACAATGGAGGAAGTTTCAGTAAGCAGACCTCACGTGGACAGTGGGTATAGAAGTCAATAGTTACTCTCTGCGGGCAACGGAGGTTGTGTCAACTGCAAGGAAGAGGAGAAATGACATTTCTGCTTGACTGGAGCTGAAATGCTGGAGCTTTTATCATAGAAGTCCCTGAATGCTAAAGGTCTGAATACAGGGGCAGATACACTCCCCATGTCTCTCACTTCAGAACAAGAAAAAAAGAATAATCATCAGGGCTGCAGGTGAGGAGGTCTGCCCTGAAATTTGCAGCGTCTATGTGTAAATAACACAGTACTTAATACAAAGTTTGGCTTAACATATTTTGTATAAAAGGTGTTAGCAAGGCATATAAAATCTCTGGAAACACTCTGTATAAGGGAGTGGATTTCTTTTAAAAGAAACCCATTTAAAAGTGAACCGATTGGGTTTGAATTAATTTCATGGAATTCTGCTCCCTTTAACACTGCTTTATGGCAGAAAACATTTCATTATTATTTGATCATAATAACCTAAAGGATCTCAAGACTTTGTTCCTAGAGACCAGCTAAGCAAAGTCTAGACTCCATTACTGAGCAAACCAAATTGCTGCCAAATAGATTCTTCCCAAGTTGGATCAAGTGTGTGACCTTAGTCCAGTTGTCTACTGCTGAGGGAGCAGATTGATATATTATCAAACTTGCTACTGAGTGATAAACTAGTGGCCTTGTGGTGGGTGAGAGACATGAGTTCCTAAAGAGAAACATACCAGGTAGGAACCATCTAAATGAACCAACTGTAATTCACTAATTTATTTTCTGACATCTTAAGCTTCAACTCTTCATCAAGGAATACTGAAGGCAGGTAAGTTTCCCTAGAAAGCATCAAGAAGCTAAATGGACCATCCCAAGCAAATCTCGGGATGTGGCCCAAATAGTTACTTGTTCAATTTATTTTAATCTTCTGTAGCTTAACTCCATAACCAAACTTTCCTTATGCTAAAATGTTGAAGAACTATATGAGGGTCCTTTGATGTTGAAAAGTACCTACGTTAACTCACGGTGAACTCTTGCCAAGTACCACAGACAGGGATTAATACTATTTGCATTGAATTTCATGCTTACAGTTGTAGTATCCTACTTTATAGCCACATGACTCTTCATCAACCCTTCCCTTAGTCAGAGGGAATCATTAGGATAGAAATTGAAATCAGAAGCCATAGAAATATAGAAGTTGAAAAATAAATTCTTGCCTTGGCCATTATTCTCATTGCCAGTTTGGAATCACACCACAAATTATTTTTCTTAAAATACTGTAAGATAGAGATCTAAATGCACAGACTTTATTTATGGTTTAACATCACATATAAGAGACTTAGATTGCAGAGACTCCCCCATGTCTAATCCTTTAGGTTTGATTTGGTCACTTGGAAACGATTTTAGCATAGACAACAGCTGAATGGCCACATCCATATTTGTATTATATATTTGCACCAAAACTTCATTTTTGAGTCACATGAACAAGAAAAAAATTGATCCCACTTTGACACCCCCCCCCAACTCCCACTGAAAATCTGGACAATTGTTCATCTCTATAGCCCAGCTATCTTAGAGTCTAATTTGAATACTCAAGTCTACAACCAAGCCAAAATTTCCCATTCTACCACTACTTATTGCTACCAATACATTGTCTAAAACATTGGATTAAAAAAATCACAGTTTTTTTAAAAACTGGAAAATAGGATTTTTTTATGAATGCTTTACTTATTACAATAACTTTAATAATTTTAAATTAAAAATATTTTATCACAGAATTAGTCCAAACTCATTGAAGAAAAATTAGAAAATATAGACAGGAAAATTAAAAAAAAAAACCCAACAACACTATTCTTCCACCGAGAGATAACTACTATTATCATTTTAGGATATATTCTAATAGATATTTTCTATTTACAAAAATAAATATATTTTCTTTTAGAGAAATGGGATTATGCCTATTTTGTAACCTAATTTCTTATTTAGTAATATATCAGAAACATACTTAGAAGTCAAAAAACTTAATGACTAATATTTCATGATATGAATATGTTGTGGGTTGAACTGTGTCCCCCGCAAAAAAGATATGTTGACTTCTAACTCCCAGCACCTCAGAATGTGACCTGGTTTGGAAATGGAGTTATTGCAGACATAATTAGGTAAGTTGAGATCTTACTGGAGTAGGGTGGGCCCCTAATCTGATATGGCTGGTGTCCTTATAACAATATGGTCATCTAAAGACAGAGACACACAGGGAGAATGTCACATGATGATGATGGCAGCAATTAGATTGATGCTGCCACAAACTAGGAAATCCAAAAACTGCCAGAAAATCACTGGGAGTTAAGAGGAGGCAAGGAAGGATTCCCCTACAGGTTTCTCAGGGAGTGTGGCCCTGCCAACACCCTGATTTCAGACCTGTAGTCCCCAGAACTCTGAGAGAGTAAATTCCTATTGTGTTAAGCCACTCAGTTGCAGGAAATTGTTACAGCAAACCCAGAAAACTCAAGTACTACAGTAAAAAGCTTAAAACACTAGCAATAGTAAAAAGTACCACAAAACAGATGTGTATATATAACAATATACAGAATAATTCTTCAGCTCAGAAAAGAATTAATTTAAAACACGTAAACCCACACAGGAGCATGAGAACTCCATTTAGTCCTCAGCTTTAACTTAATAAACATTACAGTAAATTGTACAGGCTATTGTGTGACTTTCTTACCTAAGAAAAAACCTTTTAAAAACAAAGTTATGTTTATCAGTCAGGCTCCAATCAGGAGACAGAGACCTCATCAGGAATTTGAGCACGGAAATTGGGAAGAATTTATAACTAGGTCAAACACAGTTGCTAAGGTGTACAAGGGGAGCAGCTGCACAGCACTAAATCCTCCCAGGGCTGAGGGAACAGTGAGCAAGAAAGAAACTTAGAAATGTGAAGGAGACTGCAAGGCTGAGAGTCAGACCTTGGAGGAGATGGCCTGGGTACCACAGGCTGCCACCACTATAGAGATGAAGAACCTTAATGGAAGCCACTCATGGGGGAACCACAAGAATATCTTGTCATTTAGGTGACCAAGAAACTATCTGGAGGATGCTACCAGTGAACCACAAAAGCCATTCACCACTGTGGTGATAAATAGACTTGCCAGGGGGTGTCTACAGTAAACCACAGATGACATTGCAGCTGTGAGGTACGCTGCTGCGTCCACTTCACACCAACATTCTCAGTGTCCCATGGAAAGAGGAACACAGAAGAGAAAAAAAAAATCCCTTCCTCTTCTTCCAGCCCTTCAGGGTCCCTCCAGTGTCTTCTCCAGAGAGCCTAACATCTAACCAGCTGGCAAAAGGTAAGTGCAACCTGTAGGATCCAATTCCATCATCACAAAGCAGGGCAAACAGGGGTGAGCTCGCAGCTAAGAAGCAATAAATTAATAACTGCCATAGTTTACTCCTTTATATGGCATAAATATATCTATATGTACATCGACATCTATATTGTAGCCACCCCACTTCTACTGCTTGATTCCTAGACCAGTGTGAACTGACTATAGGCAAGAAAACATCACATAGGCCGGGCATGGTGGCTCACACCTGTAATCCTAGCACTCTGGGAGACCAAGGCAGGAGAATCGCCTGAGCTCAAGAGTTCGAGAATGGCCTGAGCAAGATCAAGACACTGTTTCTACTAAAAACAGAAAAATTAGCCAGGTGACATGGTGCACACACCTGCAGTCTCAGCTCCTCAGCTTCAGCCTGGGAGTTTGAGGTTGCAGTGAGCTATGATGATGCCACTGCACTCTACCCAGGGCAACAGAGAGAGATTCTGTCTCAAAAAAAAAAAAAAAAAAAAGAAAAGAAAAAAAAAAATCACATATTGCTCTCTGATTCAAAGCATATACTGTATCCTATAAGATAAAAAGCTCATCTTTTCAAGATGTAGTCTTCTAAGTAAAATTGTCACTGAGACTTCAGGAAGCCATTCCATCTTTCAAATAGACCTGCTGCTTCTCATTGGTAGCTTATGTCTTAAGACCAATTAATTCCTTGAGCATAAGCCAACTGCTGCACTTCCTTTGCTGTGAAATGAGTTCCTGGATCAGAAACCATGTTAAGCAGGATATCATGACTGTAGATAAAGCATTTTGTGAGTCCACAGACAGTGGTGCTGGCAGGAGTATCACAGGCAGGGAAGGCAAATTCATATCCAGAATGCGTATCTTATCCAATGAAGATGACTCTGCCCCTACCATGGTAGAAATAGTTCCATGCAATCAATCAAACACCATGTCTCCAGCTGGTCCCCCCCAGCATTAGTGCCACACTGGGGACTCAGTATTGCTCTCTGTTGTTGGGAGACTGAATACTCAGCAATAAGCAGTAGCCAGATGAGCCTTTTTTGAGGGAAAGCCCATGTTGTTGAGCTCATAGAGAATCTCCAACCTGGGTCATTGAAAATGAAGCACTAGAGAGATTGGGGAAGAGGCAGGTTGATATCCAATTAGTTGCCAATTTATCCATCTGACTATTGAGATTATTAAGAATAGCTTCCCCAAAACTCCTCTGCAAAATTCAGGATTCCTACTTTACCTCATTTCTGGATGCCACATTCCCCAGTGCTTTTGGTCCCTCTCTGCACATTTTTGTCTTTTCAAGTGTTTCTATTTTTCATGTGCAGATCTGGTAGCTATGCATGAACAGAAGAGAATTTTAAATACTTATTTTTAGGAAGAATAATTTTATTGTTGACGTCCAAGTCAAAATTAGATTTCTTCATTGTGGAAAAACATAAAGGCCATGACACACTCTTTGTTATGACATTAGGCATTTCCTGTGGCTGTAACAGTTCACAAGGTGTTTCTTTTTAATTGTATTATATCTAAAACCATTTGAATTATACATATACACCACCATTTTCACCATTATCTCAACTCCATTTTCCCCTTGGCTTTCAAGATTTTTTGTCTAACTGAGTTTTCCAGTCACAGGCTTTAAAAGATACTCCCCCAAATTTTAAAACTCGTGTCAGCAATATACTCCTCAGAAAATCAAGAACTTTCCCAGCCCTGAGGCTGGCCTGGACTTAAAGGAGAATTCCTAGTACTTCTAAAACTTTAATTTGAGTAGAAATTACCTGAAGATCTTAAAATAAAGACTCTGGTTAAGTAGAGCTGGGGTGAGATTCTGTATCTCTAACAAGTTCTGAAGTGGTACTGATGGGGCGTCAATCTGTGGGACCATATTTTGAAAGCAAAAGAATAAGCACACAAAACATGTGCTGTTCTGTATCCTGTTCCTACCAGCTCATGGGAGCCTATTGTTAAACGTTTAGAAACTTTGCAAGCAAGTTGTTAAATATAGCCATTATTAAAAGTGAAATTGTATAAACTTCCAATTAAATAAATAATATTAAAACGAAGGAAATAAACATGCAAAACACACCACTTCCTAACTAGTTTCCTGCATTTGACTTTTATCTTTGCTCTTGAGGTTATTCACTTCTATTTGTTTGTGTGTGTGAGGAAACTATATATTAAGTATGAAATGTCTGATTTTCTTAAGTACTAAGTTGGATAGTTGATATCTCTGATATTTCACTTGGACACTTCTTGTTTTACTTTACTTTATTTTTTCTTTCAGCATATTATAGAGGTACAAATGTTTAGGTTACCTATGTTTCCCTTGCCCCCCACCAAGTCAGAGTTTATTTTAATCATGAAGCTACATCGTCAGTCTTTCAAATGCATGGTATTACATGAAATAAGTTTTCCAGCCTTTGTGTATTTTCTTCTTCTCTCTCTGGGATGCCTATGATTCTTATATTTGGCTTCTTTATATAATCCCACATTTCTTGTATGTTTTGGTCTTTCTTGTTTCTGTGTTCTTTTTCTTCATCCAATTTGTTTAGTACATGGGCATTATCTTCAAGCTCTGAGATTCTTTCCTCTGCATGGTCCATTCTGTTCTTGAGGCTTTCCACTGTGTTTTGAAGTTCCTCAAATTCCTCCTTCATTTACAAGATTTCTGTTTGGTTTTTCCGTAGCATTTCAATTTCTTTAGATAATTTTTCATTCATTTCCTGTATTGTTCCTGTGGCTTCTTTATGTTGGGTTTCTATTTTCTCTTCAATTTCATTAAGTTTTCTTACAATCTATATTCATAATTCTTCCTCTATCAGTTTAATCATATCATGTAAGTTGATATCTATTGATGGAGATCGAATGTTTTCTTTTGGGGGTGACTTTTCTCTCTGATCTTTCATGTTTCCTGTGTTCTTTTGCTGATTCTTTCTCATCAGGCTACTTTGTCAAGAACTGGGGGTGCTAGGGCTGGTTTATGGCCTTATCTCCAAGTCCCCAAAGGGACGGTTCTTGACAATGCTGGGGAGATGTTCCTTGGTCCTGTATTGCCTTAGAGGTGTTTTAGTCTGTTGGGTTATCTCTGACTTACTGTCTTCACTTCTTGCCAGAGGAGATTAGTGAGTTTGGATCCCTTGCTTAAGCTCCCAGGTGGTGAATCACTCCTGTGTGTGTGACTCTGCTGGCTTCCACTAGTTTGAGATGGAAGGCACTGTGTTGAGCTATGGAGTTACCCTCTCTTTTGTTGCTTGCAGTTTGCATGGAGGAGTCAATTATCAAGGTATTCCAATGCCTTTGCGTTGGGCTCTAAACCCAAGAATGGGGTATACAAGTGCCCCAATCTTTGGGAAATGTCTTGTCACTCCCAAGGGTAACTTGAGCCCTGTTGCCACTTTATGTGGGGTAAGGGCAACAGATGCCTGAGAGAGTATACTTCTGTTGCTTGATCTGCTGCTAGGGGAGAGCTGCTAATATGTTATTCAGGGCTCTTTCACCACACTTGCAAGGCAGCTCCAGTTAGGGGGTGTCAATTGGTGCAATTGCTAAGGACTCTGGCCAAGATTTTCCTTCCCAGACCACAAGCCCCAAAGCTGGCAGCAGCCTGGGTGCCAAAGGTGACCCTAGTGTTGTGTTGTTATCAGATGATCAAAACCAACCCACTGGACCGAATCAATAGACTGCCACCTTTTGCTTAGTTCCAAGGTCCCACAGATTCACTCCAGCTGCACAGAGAAAGCGAGTTTTCTCCCTTCTCCCTGCCTCCAGGACAGAGTCTGCCCTGCCGGGCTGGGGGAGGGGCGTTGCCTGAGACCACTGCATGTCCCAACCCAGAAACGTCTTCTCTCATTTCTCCCCTCTTCCAAGGGCAAGGTCTGCCCTGATGGAGGGGAAGTCAAGCCGCTGGCCCTGGGCCGGGGGAGATGCACCACTTTGGGGCTGCAGGGCGTCTCAGCCCAGAAAGCGACTTCTCTCATTTCTCTGCCCCTCCAAGGGTGGGGTTTGTCATGCTGGCGCAAAAACGCAAGTGGCCAGGTTGGGGGAGAAATGAATGCTCAGAAAGCAGATTCTCATTACTCTCATTCTCTCATTACTCCCCTCCTCCAAGGGTGGGGGCTGCTCTGCGAGGCAGGAGCAGGGGTGTTGCCTGAGACCATTGCCTGGGCTTGGCCTGCTGGGCTAGAGAAGGGGTAGTGCCCAGATCCGCAATGTGCCATGGTGTTTCTAGGCTATGGACCGCTAAAATGGCAGCTGCCCACTCACAGAGGAGGCAACTGCTGGGGGCAGCGGGTGCTGGGTTTGGCAGGCTGTCCCCACTGCTTCCCTGACCCACTGTGTCACTTCAGTCCAGTAGGGGTTCCTGCACTCTCTGTTCTACCTTGTGCCAGCAGAATCTTTGGCTGTTTCCAGGGGCAGAGCCTCTCTTTCAGTGTTCACCTCCTATGTTCTGGTCCCGGTGACCACCAGAGGCGAGGTGCCTGCATCCAAACTCCCTCCTGCGACCCGGGAAGTGTCCGCTCAGACCAGTCCCTCCCCCGCCCAGCGCACACCTAGCACAGAGCCCTGGAGAGTTCAAAATGTTTCCCGCTGACTCTTCCCCACGCAGCCTGTCATCCCGTGCCACAACTTCGCACTGACGTCAGGCACTTCCCTGCCTGAGTGGATGTGGAGGTAGGTGGAGGAAGAGTTGTCCTCCTGTGGGTCAGACCACACTGCCCTGTCCCACACTCTATTCCCTATTGTATGTCTCGCACTCTCCAATTCACCTTTTTTTCGCAGCACTGCTTGTCCCGCGCTGCTTCTCCGCAGATTCATGATGCTGTTCTTTTGGGAGAGCGATCCACTCGCGTGTAGCTGTCTGCATTCTCCACCTCCTAGTCTGGGAGCAGAGAGCCAGGAGGTCACCACTAATTCGCCATTTTGGTCTGTTTTTCCAGAAATAACTTTGAGTTAGAAAAATATTGAAGTGATTCAAGCTGAGGGAAAAATCTCACATTATTTTCTTTTCGGCACTGGGTATTTTTAAATCACATTTTATTA
The DNA here is from genome assembly GCF_020740605.2 of Lemur catta. NCBI lineage: Eukaryota > Metazoa > Chordata > Mammalia > Primates > Lemuridae > Lemur > Lemur catta. Next base: position 135,711,398 of record NC_059129.1, on the reverse strand, counting down.
TAAAATCATAAAATTATTTATGATTACAGTTAATTTTTGAAATATACAAAATAATGAAAAATAAAAATCACTCATAATTCTACCATCCACCACTAGTTTTATATTTCTTTTTATTTTTTCATATACTTAATAAGTAAAATTTGAGTAATGAAAATTTAGTAACCAGCCCTTTTTCATTTAACATTGTTAACTATGGGGATTTTCTATGTCATTACATATATTTCAGAAACATAACTTTTAACGGCAACAAAGTATTTTACTTTAAGATTCGTCTTTATTAAAATACAATAGGAAAGAAAAGCCTTTTTTAGTTTTTTTTCTAGCATAAATACATCTATGATGAACACTTATAACACATTGTAGTGTGAATAAATGCTTTTTTCCCACCTGGAATAAATTCCCAGAGGTGAAATTACTGAATCAAAGGAAATGAATATTTTAAGGCTTTTGATGAAAGTAACCAAACTGCCTTAGAGAAAGCTTGGTAATTTATATGCCTGCCAATGATGTATTAGAATTTTCAATTACCTGTGAACTCAAAGATTCCATTATTATTTTAAAAACAAAATGACAAAAATAAACCCACTCTTGTGAAATTATTAGGTGAAAAGCAGATTGTCATTTCATTTTGCATTTTCTTTGACCTCTAATTGGGTTAAGCTTTTTCATACTTTTTGTTTCTTCCATTTCTCTTATTTTTGGCTCATTTTGTGATTTACTCATTTCTCTCTTGAATTGTTTTATTGCTTTTAGGAGGATTTTTAATATAAAAATTTTACTTGTTTGACTGTCATAAACTTTGCAAATATTTCCCAGATTTGCCATTGTCTTCTAATTTTATTATTGATTTACTCATCTATTTTTGCAGACACATAGAAAGTTGAAATTGCAAACCTTAAATATCAATCTGCTTTTTCCCCTTTGTGGTTTTTGTCTCAGTGACAAGCTTAGAGAAGTCCTTCCTGGTGCAAAATGACATAATTAACTAAAAATTTATTTTACTACTTTTGACTTTTATTTCTGCATTAAAGCCTTTAATTTTTCTTTGATCTACTTAATGATTTCCAACCATTAAATGCCTTTTACCTGAAATTCTAAATATCTGATACTAATAATCATAAATGTTTCATTTGCCTGATAAAACTGTGCCTACTTTTACTTGAAATCTTTTTTCACTTTTTTAATGACACTCGATATTAATAAATACATTTTTGATTTTACCTTACCAAAGAACTCTATGCTTAAAACAGCTTTCTGAATTATTTTTCTATGCATTTATGATTTGTTTCTTTATCTTTGTGATTTTAAAAATTGTAACAAAATATTTAGAGTGGTATCTTTTTAATGATATTGCTTACAATGACTGATTCAAACAGCACACAAAAATCTTTTTTCTTAGCTTGATTTTTGCTCATATGTTTGGTTTATCTAAGTGCTATTTTCTGGTTTTAGGATCTTGCTGTTTTCTTAGTTTTCTTTAATATGTGGAGTTTTTATAAGTTTTATTTTACTTACACAATCTTACATGTTTTAGAAGGCATACTTCTAATAGAAAATTCTACTAGAGCTAAATTTTAAGTTTTTTTAGTTTTTCTCATTCACATAAGGTCTTTTAATATAATCTGAGGTATTATATAGCCATTGTTATATTATTTTTAATATCATATATTTTAAATGCCTTCATTTTCATTTTTGTATAGAAAATATTTTGACTGTTCTTTTTGCAAAAGATTGCTTTGGATATTCAGTGTCTTTTGTGGTTCTGTATAAATTTTAGCATTGTTTTTTCAATTTCTGGAAAGAATTTCATTAGTATGTTTATAAGAATTGCATTGGATCTGTAGATCACTTTGGGTAGTATGGACATTTTAATAATAATAATTCTTTCAACCAATAAGCAGGGATATCTTTCCATTTTTTTGTGTCTTCTTCAATATCTTTCATCAATGTTTTATAGTTTTCATTGTAAAGATTTTTCATCTTCTTGGTTAAATTTATTTCTATATTATTTATTTATTTGTTTATTTTTGTAGCCAATGTAAAAGGGATTGCTTTCTTGATTTCTTCTTCAGATAATTCACTATTAGTGTACAGAAACACTGCTGATTTTTGTATGTTGATTTTGTATCCTACAACTTTACTGAATTTGTTTATTAGTTCTAGTGTTTATTTGGTGGAATCTTCGGGGTTACATATAAGATTATGTATATATGAGATTATGACATCTCCAAACAGGGACAATTTTTATTTATTTATTTATTTTTGTTTCAGCATATTATGGGGGTACAAATGTTTAGGTTACGTATATTGCCCTTGACACCCCCCCCCCGTGAAAGCGTCAAGCGAGTTCATCCCCCAGATGGTGCAGGTGCACATCGCACTCATTATGTATGTATACACACATCCCGTTTCCCCACCCCCATCTGCCCGACCTCCCATGAATGTTATTCCTATATGTGCACTTAGGTGTTGATCAATTACTACCAATTTGATGGTAAGTACATGTGGTGCTTATTTTTCCATTCTTAGGATACTTCACTTAGTAGAATGGGTTCCAGCTCTATCCTGGATAATACAAGAGGTGCTAGATCACCATTGTTTCTTATAGCATACATATACCGCATTTTATTAATCCACTCATTTATTGATGGGCACTTGGGTTGTTTCCACATCTTTGCAATTGTGCATTGTGCTGCTATAAACATTCGAGTGCAGATGTCTTTTTTATAGAATGTCTTTTGTTCTTTGGGGTAGAAGCCCAGTAATGGGATTGCTGGATCAAATGGTAGATCTACTTGTATCTCTTTGAGGTATCTCCATATTACTTTCCACAGAGGTTGCACTAGTTTGCAGTCCCATCAGCAGTGTCTGAGTGCTCCTATCTCTCCACATCCATGCCAACATTTATTGTTTTGGACTTTTTGATAAAGCCCGTTCTCACTGGAGATAAGTGATATCTCATTGTGCTTTTGATTTGCATTTCTCTGATGATTAGAGATGTTGAGCATTTTTTCATATGTTTGTTGGCCATTATTCTGTCTTGTTTTGAAAAGTTTCTGTTTATGTCCTTTGTCCACTTTTCGATAGGGTTGTTTGATTTTGCCTTTCTGATTTTCCTGATTTCTAAATAGATTCTAGTTATCAGCCCTTTATCAGATGTGTAGCATGAGAATATTTTCTCAAACAGGGAAAATTTGACTCCCTCCTTTTTGTCCTTCATTCTTTTGATATGATATGTCACATTTATTGTATCCTGGGATAAATCCCACTTGATCATGGTGATTAATTTTTTTTGATGTGCTGTTGGGCTTGGTTTCCTAGTATTTCATTGAGGATTTTTGCAGCTACGTTCATCAGAGATGTTGGCCTGTAGCTTTCTTTTTTTGTTGTTCTGGTTTTTGTATTAGGGTAATGTTGGCCTTACAGAATGAATTTGTAACAACTCCTTCCCCTTCAATTTTTTGGAATAATTTGAGAATAATTGGTATTTTTTAATCTACAAATATTTGCTAAAATTTAGCAGTGGATCCATCAGATCATGGGCTTTTCTTTGATGGGAGATTGTTTTTATTATGGATTAAATTTCATTACTCATTATTGATCTATTCAGGTTTTCTATTTTTTCATGATTCAATCTGGGTACATCATATGTGTCCAGGGATTTATCCATTTCTTCTACATTTTCAAGTCATTGGCATATAGTTGTTTGTAATAGCCCCTAATGATCTCTTGTATTTCTGTAGTGGCAGTTGTAATGATTCCTTTTTAATATGATTTTATTTATTGAGTTTTCTCTCTGTTTTTTTTTAATCTAGCTAAAGGTTTGTCAATTTTGTTTGTCTTTTCAAAAAGCAATTCTTTTTTGTTGACCTTTTTATTGTTTTTTTAGTGTATTTTTAGATCTTCCCTGATCTTTATTATTTCTTTCCTTCTACTTATTTTGAGGTTGGTTTGTTCGTGGATGGCATCACAACACCTGACTTCAAAACATGCTACAAAGCTGTGGTAACCCAAACAGCATGATACTGACATAAAAACAGACATTTAAACCAATATAGTAGAATAGAAATATCAGAAATAAACCCCATGTATCTACAGCCAACTAATTTTCAACAAAGTTGTCAAGTACACACAATTGGCGATGGATAGCTTCTTCAATAAGTGGTGCTGGGAAAACTGGATATCTACATGCAGAAGAATGAAACTAGACCCTTATCTCTCACCATATACAAAAATTAACTCAAAATTAACTAAAGATTTAAATGTAAGACCCAAACCTGTGAGGCTACTAGAAGAAAATATAGGAGAAAAGCTCTAAGACATTGGTCTAGGCAAGGATTTTTTTGATAAAATCTCAAAAGCACAGGCAACAAAAGCAAATATAGACAAGTGGGATTATATCAAACTAAACCACTTCTGCACAGAAAAGGAAAAATATCAACAAAGCAAAGAGACAACCTACGGAATGAAAGAATATATTTGTAAACTATATATCTGATAAGGAGCTAATATCCAAAATATATAAAGAACTCAAAGAATTCAACAACAACAAAGCAAATAACCCAATTAAAAAATGAGCAAAAGACCTGAATAGACATTTCTCAAAAGAAGACATACAATTGGCCAATAGATATATGAAAACATGCTCAATATCATTAAGCAGAGAAATGCAAATCAAAACTACAATGGGGTATCACCTCACTCTAGTCAGAATGGCTACTATCAAATAATCCAAAGATAACAAATGTTGCAAGGTGGGAATGTAAATTTGTACAGCCATTATGGAAAACACTACGGAGATTCCTCAAAAAATTAAAGATAGAATGACCATATGATCTAGCAATCTCACTATTGGGTATATATCCAAAGGAAATTAAATCAAAGAGATATCTGCACTCCTGTATTTATTGCAGCATTATGCACAATAGCCAAGAAATGGAATCAACCTAAATGTTCATCAACAGACGAGTGGATAAAGAAAATGTAATATATATACACAATGGAATGCTATTCAGCCATAAAAAAAAGAATAAAATCCTGTCATTTGTGGCAACATAGATGAACTGGAGGACATTAAGTTGAGTGAAATAAGCCAGGGACAGAAAGAGAAATATCACATGATCTCACTCATATGTGGAATTTACAATGTTGTTCTCAGGGTAGTAGAGAGTAGAATAGTGGTTCCAAGAGAATGAGGATGGGTTAAGGGAGGGGGATGGTGAGAGATTGGCCAGTGGGTACAAAGCGACAAGAGGAATAAGTTTTGGTACTCTATTGCATAGTAGGAAGACTAATAACAATTATGTATTTTACATTTCAAAATAGCTACAGGAGAGGTTTTGAATGCTCTCATCACAAAGAAATGATAAATGTTTAAAGTGATGGATATACTATTAGCAATCTGATCATTAAACAATTTATACTAAAATATCACCTTGTACTCCATAAATATGTACAATTATTATGTCAATTATAAATTGAAAAAGATAATATTTTGACTTTATTTTATTTCAGTATTCCTCATCATTGCACCAGATCATGATACTACAGTTTATTTTCATTCTTTTTTATCTCCTCAGCCTGTCATTCAGCTTCTGGTTTCATTTCACCTCTGTCAACTGGTGTTATCAAGTGATTTTTTTTAAAAGAATATCATACAGGTGTCATTTTAATTTACCATTTTTTATTTGAATATATTTTTATCTCCCTTAATTAGCTAAAGAAAATTTGGATGATTATATAATTATTAGATCAAATTAAAATTTTGCGAAGTATGCTCCACATGTTTGTCGTTTACGGTTGCATTGGACATTTTAGTAGATGATCTTGTTTTGTCGGCATTAACATTTAACGGATCTGTTATACTAGAAGGGGTTGCTCATTTGATTTTTTTATTTTGTTTTGTTTTTGCAGACTCAGGATATGTTCACCATGTGAATCTGTTCTCGTTGTTGTTGAGCCTTTCAATTTGTACATGTGAGACAGTTTAATTGGTTTTGGCTTTGATTACTGATTCTCTTCTATTAGCTTTTTATCTTTTTCCAGCAATAAGATCAGTTCTTTCATTTCCTCATTTCTGTCATTTCCCTCTGTATTCTCAAAGAACTTCTAAATTTTATCCTCTGAATCACAATCTCTTTCCCCACTTTTTAGTTCTGACCTATTTCTTTTCTTGCCCTTCAGTGAAGCAGCGTATGTAAAGATAAGGTTTACTCCAAGAGACCCATTATGTGATTTGCCCATGACACTGCTATTCTTATGTGAGTGGCAGTTCAATTGCATTCTTGGGTTTATAGCTAGAGAGTAGATTACTAAGCAGAATTCCAAAGCCAATATCTAGTCTCCAGTGGTAATTTATCTGGTGCAATTTGCTTCACTAGGGTTGATTCTTTTCTTCCACTCATCGTTCAGTTTCTCTGAGTTGAAAAACTTCATACCCAGAACCTCCTGTTGCCAGGCTTCTTGCAGGGTTTCTTTTTTGTTCCTCCTCTATGTCTTATTGCTTGTTAGGTCAGTTTGTTCTATGTTTGCTATTTGAGTTTTCACTTTTTTCTATGTCTTCTCAGATATTAGCGAGAAATTGAGAAATACTAAATCTAGAGCTGCTGAGCAGAGGTTATTTAAAACATAAATATAAACCCCTAAACTCTTACCCCTAGTGAAGTTCTTTCTTATTAATACTTAACTCCTGACTCTCCTAGCTGTATGTCACAGTATATTTCTCGATACCATTGTTATGGACTGAATTGTGTCACTCCCAAAATTCATATGTTGAAGTTCATATCCCCAGCATATCAAAATGTTACTGTATATGGAGATAGGGTTTTTAAAGAGGTAATTAAGTTAAAATGAGGTCATTAGGGTGACCCCTAATTCAACATGACTGGGGTCCTTATAAGAAGAGGAAATATGGACAGAGACACGTACAAAGGGAAGACCAGGTGAAGACACAGGAGAATGTGGCCATCTACAAGCCAAGGGCAGAGAGACCTCAGAAGAAACCCTGCCAATTCCTTGATCTTGAACTTCTGGCCTCCAGAACTGTAAGAAAACAAATCTCTGTTGTCTAAGCCACCTGGTCTGTGGTACTTTGTTATGGCAGCCTTAGTAGACTAATACATCCATTTCCTCTCCCACACTGCTTGTGTCTACGTCACCCACTCTCATCTTCCTTCAAACCCCCTTTCCCTCTTCCACCGTCCTCACTCTTAGCTGTTAACCCTGCTTATTATCTCACTGAATAAACAAAGGCAATCAGAAGGCCAGTCGCGGTGGCTCACACCTGTAATCCTAGCACTCTGGGAGGCCGAGGTGGGTGGATCGCTCAAGGTCAGGAGTTCGAGACCAGCCTGAGCAAGAGTGAGACCCCGTCTCTACTAAAAATAGAAAGAAATTATCTGGATAACTAAAAATATACATAGAAAAAAATTAGCTGGGCATGGTGGTACACGCCTATAGTCCCAGCTACTTGGGAGGCTGAGGCAAAAGGATTGCTTAAGCCCAGGAGTCTGAGGTTGCTGTGACCTAGGCTGATGCCACAGCACTCTAGCCTGGGCAACAGAGCAAGATTCTGTCTCAAAAAAATAAAAAAGAGCAATCAGAAAAGAACATCCATAGACGCCACCACCACTTCTACCCGTGAACATATGTGGAACAAATATAGAGCAAACATAGAACATATAGAGCATCCGAAACCTTTGCATTGACTATCCCCACTGCCAAAGGGCTCTTCCTTGAGATGTCTGCACAGCCAACTTAGTCCCCTCCTTCCAATAATTGCCCAAATATCACCTTCTCTATGAGTTCTAGTCTGACCAACTTATTTCTAATTACAATGCACTTCCCAACCCCAAACTCATGCTTACCCTGATTAATTTTTCTGTGGCACCTTCTAATATTCTACATAATTTATGAATGTATTACATTTGTTATTTATTGTCTGTCAAGTTTATAGAAATATATGTCTATTTGCTTAATCACACATCTCATGCCCCTAGATCAGTGTCTGACACATATTTGTGTAGATATGTCTGTATCTATTAATAAATACATATTTATCAAATCTATTAATAAATTGAATATCTTCAACGATAACAACTTTTCTCAAGCCAAACTCTCCGTGTTGTTGGTGACATACTTATAAAATAGGAGAAAAGACAAAAAGAGCCAACCAGGTGGCACATAGTGAAGGGTAACAGCCACACTGATTGATTATCAGCTCCCAGGACAATAAGGGATCTGGTATTTAGAATGGAACCATCTTCTTTACTAGCAGAAGTGTCTTCGCTGTTATCGTATGCCTAGCACGGAATAGAGTACTAGGGCATCCACATCAGCATCAGGCTGCAGTGTCCCTTTCTAAATTTCTATTCTCAGTGAACCTTCTTTACTGGTTTATTGGCTTTTCCCACAAAGCTCCCAATCTGGCTCAAATTGTACAGTACCTGCCAGCCTCACTCCCCATGGTGTTTTTCTGTTCCTTCTCCCTTATAACAGTTCGTTCTTCTCTGCTATGAGGCTGTGTTACACAGAAATCAAGGCCCTGGGATTTGAAGCCAAGTTGCCTAAATCTGAGTCCTCTCTCTGCCCATTCCTGGTGAACTTGACTTGCCTTAACCTGAAGCTTCCTTATCTTTATAAGGGATCTAATGAGTGCAGATCTTATAGAGTTTGTGAGGATTGAAACAGATTATGCACATAAACTATTTAATAGAGTATTTGCAAACAGTAAGCACTCAAAAAATCTCATCTGTTATTGTTGCTGTTGCTAATTGGCTCTGGTATTCATCTGATACTAAGGATGAACTTTTTCTTAGAAATACTAGCAGGAGCAATTTCTGCTTTACCCTGTTCCCTTTCAGTGGGCATCAGCCACACTAGAACTTCACTTTCTATGTTTTCTTGGATTGCGTCACTTGGGCTGCAGAAAGCAGACACATTTGTAGGTAAAACTAACTTTTATCTAGCCCTGCCCTACACTGAGCCTGGCTTGCTCCCCACCCTTCAGAGCTCCTAAATGCTTGAGGACTATGGATGCCAGGGTTATCACAGCTCTCCAGTGGAGATTATCTGACTACCTGACAGCTCAGCCTCCCTAAGAGAAAGTTCTTCTGTTCCATAGGCCATCGTAACTTCTAGACACCAGCTGTCTATCTGGTTCTGCACTCAACTTTGGCTCATTGGATTTTCATCATTTTATCTCTAATATCTCTGCTTACGAGCCTATCAAAGGATTCATGTAAAAAATTCCCTGAATCTTAGTAATTCTCCTTCCAGTTAGACACAAAACATGATTACCTATAGGAATAATGTCAAGTCATACAGACAAACTAGTATTCTCAACATACCCCAATATATGACAGCTTCATTTGATAAAGTTTTACTGATGTCCTATAATGTGCCTGTCCTTAACAAACCAATCATGGTTTCTGCCCAAGCATTTTACAGTATAATGGGGAAACAGATCTTAAATGATTAATTCCACCATTGACAAAGGAGTGACTAAAATAACCTGAGATATAATACAGTAGGCTATTAATTTCATTGTGTCTAAATAAAGTTGCCTTACCAAGTATAGATATTGTTATACCCTAAGAATACTCAGTTGTTTTAATAAGAATTTTGGTGAAATCTGTTATGTGACTTTTTTATAATCAAATAAATATGTGAAAGAACAAACCTGTAACTTTTTTAAAGAATTTCTGATGAGAAATTCTTAAACATGGTCGACATTTGATGCACCTATTTTAAATAAATGCATGTATCTGTATCTAGTCTTTAATTAGCAAGAAAGGAACTTTATAAACAAGGATCAATTCTGAAGCTCAGCAAGAGGCCCATTTTGATGTAGCCTCACAATTTACTAGAAAAATTTCACATTTTACCCTAGATTTATGGAGTGTTTGATCCAGAAACAGTTCAGTGTGTTTAAGAGTCTCCTTCCAGTACCTTTGGCTTTGTGCCCAGTTTTAATCAAAGCAACATTTTTATTATCAAGTGGCTCCTTTCTGTCCTTTGATGTAGCTTTGGCTTGTTAAATGCATGCTCAGTTCATTCCCTTCTATCAAACTTTTTAGCAGATTGATTCCTAAAAGCAGACAGTATTTTTAGACCCTACTTTAACTCTTCCACTTGCCTTAATCAAATCTCCTAATTGCAAGCAGACACTGAGGTAAGGATCAGCTTGGAGAAGCCCAAGCATTGATCAAAATCCAACACATTCACTCTGGAATCTGACTAGAGCAAACCAGTGGTTACATTTCCATCTTCTTGGCTGGAAATTAAATGAAGTACATGTGCCCATCAAAACCCCACAGGGCCATTAAGGCATTAGAACATTACCTGTGGCTCCTCTTTGCAAACTTTTGGGAACCCAAATAATTTGTACTTGAATATTATTGAGAATAGTATGTTACAGGGGTAATTTTCAACTGATGATTAAGACTGTCCATACGGTCTTTAATGTATTTACTGTATTAATGCCAATATCTACGTATGAAAAAATCTAATAATAAATTACTTTACTATAATGGGCCTTAAAAAACCACATCTGTCATGGCAGAATCTGTTGGCTTACCCTGATGTGTTTGGGCTCTAGAAAGATCTCAGGAAAGACTATTGTCTCTTTAATTGTTGGGACTCATATTATATTTCAATTTAGAAACCCAGTCTGAATATTCCCCACTCAATCCCCAGGATTCTCACGATAAGCAGCATAATAGTTGTTCAATAAGTATTTGTAGAATAAAAGGATAATTAAATAAATGAATGAACAAATTAATTTTTAATGATTGGTTTTCAGTCCTTGACCCAAACCTCCCCAATGCCTGCAGACATGAAATCTGCAGTCAGATTGTTCAATGATGCTATATTCCTAACCCTCCATTTTTTTTTTACATCTAAGAGCCATTCTCTAATTTTCATTTGATAGTAATTTTTGATCTCATGCTTATTTTAATATTTTTGTTGTTGAAGCCTGGCTGTCTCCTCCTTACCATGTAAACTGAAATGGTAGACTTGGCTCTATTCTCAATTCATGGTCATCTGACTCCTCTCTGAGGCATATTGAAATCTTGAAAGCAGCTGGAAGAGAAACAAAAGGAGCTAGGACTTAAAGACTTACAGCAAAGGCTTCCTTGAGGTTTTTCTCAATTATTCTTTTTTTTCTCCCATAGACAAAAGCTGTCAGCCAAACAAAAACAACCTCCGTTTTGCCTCATGGGAGATATCAGAATTTGCTATGGGATCTAGACATCTATCTTATTCTGATCTTCCAGGAAAATTTCAGGGATTCACTTGACAGAGAAAAACTGATGCCTCAATTATATCAGATTAGGATGTAGCTCTATGTCCTTGATGAATAATATTAAAAATGTAAGTAGCTTCATGCATATTTCAAAGCATTATAAATATAGCAACTTAATTTCTTTTCTTTTTAATTTGAGGAGAGTATGTGAGATCTTTCCAAAAACGTGTCAAAAAGTCATTGTTAGTTTTTGGATCAAGTCAGAGCAAGTCTGAGCAAGACTCACCAAGAATGCAGACTTGGAGCAGACGTTTATCTCCATCACTTCCAATGTCCTCAATAAAATGTTAATACATAAACAAATCAGAGAGAATGGTCCATCCGAAGACAGGAGATTTTTAACAAATTTCTAAAAGATAGAAACTAAGTGAAAGCCCGTTGGCAGATTAAATACAGCAGTGTGAAATATTCACAGGAAGATGACAGCAATGGAGTTTATCTTTCAAGGCAGACTCCAGCGAGGTTCCAGACTCAGACTGGCAAGTACAAAGGAGGACCAGAAAAAACGGAGCACGATACAGAAAGCTTCAGAACCAGTGTCTTAAGCCTGAAATCTCCTTTATTCCCTACTCCCAAGGCAGCCCAGGTTTTACCCTGGCAAACAGCTGGGAGCTCCAAATAAATTCACCAAACTACTATGGAAATGAGGGGCAGATGTGATGGTTTCTGGAACTACAGGAAAGCCCTTCCCATTCTGGCATATTGGAGCCCCCCGTCTGAAAACCAGCTCCTCCTCTGTTCATCCTCCAGTGAGCCTGCCATTGATAAGCCCTTTCCCAGGCACAGAGCTCACAGTAACATTTCCTATTCATTAAAAAGACCTAGTGGGAAAACATCCTACACACAGGTCGGGAGAGAAACCCAGACTAGCTCCCTTCACATTCAACCAAGTCCTAATTCTTCAACATGAACAAACAACTAAAAATCACCAAGCATATGAAGCAAAACAACAAAGCTCCAAGAGAACAAATGGAACAGACTCACTGGTGCATTTTCTAAAACTTTTTTTGAATTGTCCTGTTAACATGCATGAAATATTTCTTGTGGTTGCAGGATTTAATATAAATGTTAGAACCCTGAGAATGTACAAGTAAGGATAGAGCTGACATGAGGTGGGGCAGGTAGAAGAAGTAGAGCTGAAAACAATGGTGGAGCAGTAGTAGTACCATCATCTTTTAAGGTGGTAGAAGGTGTCAAAAGACATTGCTTAAATTTGATGGAATAAGAAATAGAGTATATTACTTAAAGGCATAAATATAGCTAACAGAAGAACCGTATCAAAAATTATAATAAGAGCAAGGGAAAGAGTGTAAGGGAAGCTAAATCCTATTCTTTTAAATCTAAGTAAATAGATAAGTCACTAAATCAAATAATGTAACAGAACTGTCAGAACAAATAAGTACATAAACTATTTATATTAGTTTTCTCTGGAAAATGGAACTGGAGATGTTGAAGGTGTACAGGGGACTCTTGTTTTTCTATTCTAATAAATCTGTTCTATTTCATTTTTATCTTGCACATAAATTACTTTAATTAAAATATTAAAGCTGAAGATTAGTGGAAGACAGAATTCTTTTCTCTAATTGGTGGCTAGATTTCCAATGTTTAGATGTCATTCGCCATAATTAATTGAATTAGTATCTCAATTGGTGCAGGCATCATCAGGTTCACTTCACGATACTTAAGCACATGAAAATGTTGGATCCATCTACGCAGAAACTCCCTGTCAAAATCCCACATGTATTCTCACAGAGTAGTTACAGTGGCCCATGGTGGAGAATTGCCATCTTGGGCAGCCACACACTGAAGAAACCCAGACATAAACCCCGGTGCCTTTTCTCAGGGCTCTGGCCACTACATCTCCCAGTTCCTCCTGCCTTTGAACTTCCACATTTCTCATACTTTGACATAAGATTATGAGCTCCTTTATTTTGACTTCATGTTCAACCTTGGATTCTTTCAAGATCCATCGATGGTTTAACAGTCCTATACCAATTCCTACTTATTCCTTGGATTTACGATTTGCTTTTAGCATTTTTGGTCACAAACTGCTTTGGTGACCCCATCATCATCATCATCAAAACCTATATACCACAGCATGAGACTGTCCTAGACCAAATCATTTGGGCAAGACACCATACCAACCTGAAGAAATTACAGTGACACCTCTTGAGGTTCAATTATATTGCTCAAAACACAAGACACTAAACGACCTTCTTTTTTAATACCAAAACACCTTGTACAACTATTTATGAAATAAATGTATTGATCTTTTCGCAGAAGACTTAACAAACTGAGTGTTTATTTTTTTAAAAGAAGTATTTCCGTAGATTTATAGTAGTAAATGGGGCTCAGGGGAATTGGAGTAAGGATAATGCATGCTGAATTACTTTTCTATACTTCACTACTTTCAATAATTTGAGCAAGATTCATAGCCCCTCTGCGCCTCTTTTTCCTAAACATCCAAATGGGGATGTACTAGTCAGAGTTTTTGTTTACAAACAGCAGAGACTAACTCAGGCTAACTTAAGCAGAAAAGGAATATATTTGAAGGCTACTGTATTGCTCAAAGCCTGAAGAATAGTCCCACTATAGGCTCATAAACTGATCAGAAATTAGAGGAGGTGAGATAACAAAAAAGACTATTCTGTGTAAGACGACATCGCTGGAGCCTGCACCACAGGAATATCAGATTCAGGGACTCAGTTCAGATAAAGCCCCTGCAGCTTTGAATCGTCACCCAGGCAGGAGTACCATGTCAGCCCTGCCCTCCCCCTACCATGGAAATCCCTGAAAATAAAATGATAGCTAATATTTTTATAGCACTCCCCACATGACTGGCACTTTTCTGAACCTCCATATACATCATAATGCTCATAACACCACATGAGGCTGTTCATTTTTATCAATTAATTAATTATTAATTTTTATCAATTGACTAATGAGGTTGTTTATTTTTATCAACTAACTAATGAGGTGCATACACCTCATGATTAGCCCCGTTCCACAGATTAGGACACTTAGACACAGAGCTGGAACTTGCCAAAGCTGGTGAGTGGTGGTGCTAGAATTCATACCTGCTCTTTACACTGATTTGTATGGCAATTAATATACCAACTAATTGTATGGCAACTAATATGCCAACCTCACAGATTATCAGAATGCCTGGCACGAAATGTCTGATCAGTAATTATGTGATAATGCTATGTCCCCCACCAGGCTTCATGAAACAGAAATAACTGATCATCAAATATTTTATAATACTTTGCTAAAGTATTTATGTTTCAGAAATACAGGCTGGGCTTCTATATCGTGTGAGGGTACAGCCTCTCCTTGGTAGAAGACACACTGGCGTCTGCAGACTGAAATTCCACAGACAGTGGGGAAACACACGGGCGATACAATTAAGAAGAGCACCTTAGCATAGAGCTTCCCATCCATTCCACATTAAGACACTCAGAAAATGATAGTATCTGTACAGCACAAGAGCGAAACCAACCAGGATATTTGCAGCTGGGGCCACCCCAGGCCCCACCTGGCCTTTCCTGGGAAGAGAGGGCGTCGGTACCTCGAGACATCGACAACCCATTCATGGCAAATCAGCACGACTGGAGAGCCGCACTGGCACTGTCTGCCTTAGAGAAAGTCTCAGACATCAATAATTAATATTTCAGATTATGTTTTAATAAAATATTCTATTTCTTATTTTTAAAAAAATCACCAAAAGATTACTAAACAAATTCCTCCAACCTTCTACTTGTCTCATGTGCATAGATTTTCAAATTCATGCATGCAGTGTTTTTAAATTATGTTATGTAACAGGCCTCAAATATTAACATGGAGGTTAAAAAGAAAAAAAAGAACTGCTTCGTTAGTGCTGATGCACTACGGGTGTTATGCTCTGTTGTCAAGTGTCTCCCCCTGCTTTCTGGGAGACATCTTCATACACAGTGCGGGAAATTCTGATTTACATAAAATAGTCTCCTCTCTTTCTCCTCTTACCTCTACACTCCACTATTCTAAGCTATTTATATTTCTGCAAATGTACCATACATTCCTCATCACTGGCTTTTGCATATGCATAAAGCCAAAAGGACCCAGTTTCTATTCGAGGACCTATCGTCTGAACAGTGAGGGCAATAATGGAGGCATTTCACACCTTTTCTGGCCACCAGAGCAACCAAAGCTAACGGGGAAACTGTCACACGTGAGAACCTAACCCCACCAAGACTCTGGCACAGTCCTCCCCCCACATCTCCCTGCTGGACATTTACAGATCTTTGTAACAGCAGAGCTTTTCCCATGACTGAATAAAGTAGGGGCCAGGAAAATTAAGCCATACAATAAAACTAATTTTAAGAGGATAAACTGCTCTTAATGAGACTATTGCATGCCAAAACCAGATTATTTTTATTAATAATGTAAAAGTCCAAAAAGAAAAAAATAAACACCTCAGTAGCTTAAAAATAAATCTCTTCCATTAGTTAGGATATTTTAGGCAAAATATTTAATTGACCTCTCCCAAAATCTTCTCTTCATGAAAAACAGTGTGAAAACCACTGGGGTAAATAACCATAAAATCTTGAGTGCTTTTTAACACTAACGGAGAGGGAAGATAGATCTATAATATGAAGTCAGCCATGTCCTAAGAGTCTTAAAATCACTCAAACATGCAAATTAAAATGTAAGTGTGCTCCTAAGCAAACAGAACTGCTTTATTACAGCCTCAAATGACTCTAGCACAATACAGATTAAATTAAAGTAAGATGTTTCTTTCCCAAAGTAAGAGAGGCTTATTAATAATGCACCAGGACGGGCTAGGTTTCCAAAGTAAAGTTCCCATTACTTGATTGTGCTTGAAGCATTTTTGATTTGCATTCTAGCATGTGAAAAGCCTCACACCTCCTAACAAATCCCAAGCATAGCTGCTTGGCAGAGGCGGTCCAGAGTCTCTAACCTGCTATCACAGGTGACTCCATCCATGGAAAATCATGTGACGATCATAGCCATCTGGGAGGCAAGTTCATCCTCCACCTATAAGTGCCAAAAGGGAAACTTTCACTTGGTAAGAGAGAAGATGTGAACAAACAATATTACTTTTGTGCATTGCTGCCATTATTATTTATTTTTACACCTTTTCCTGTAGCTTTGCTAGGTGATTTCAGAAATTCCACCCTGAGTTTTTAAAAAAATCATCATTTTAGGAGGAAAATGTATGCTAATAATGGCAAAAAGAAAAACAAATTCTCAGTTCTGGACCACTTCTGTTAAAATCTGTGAATCTTCCACTCCAAGTTCACCAGGGTCCTCAATCTTGTTCAAAATCCCACCTGCTGCAGCCACAGCCTTTGCTTCTCCCTCTCTGCTGTGGGGCTCCTCCCTCCTGGAGGGACCACTGTGCCTGGATACATCCACACCTTGAGCCGGGCACACTTCTGCTCCTACCCGGGCCCCTGTCCTAAAGTGGGCATGAATGCCTCCCTGCAGTATGTGCAGTTTAGCATCCTAGAAAAGCTAGATTTATTATGCAGCCATATTTCCTAAGGAATTGGTTTCTGTTCCCCACTCCCCTAATCTTCCCTGAATGCTGTATTCAAAAGCAGGTAATCTATTAATAGTTGAAGTTGTTTGTTGTCAAAAGAAGTTACACACCTTTTGAATCTGTAGGAACCAAGTGGGCCCACCAACAGGTTTCTCAGGTTTATAGGACAAACCATATCACATTTCATAATATACATATAGAGCTACAGATATGTGATAGAGTTTGTGACCATGACATAATGACAGCAATTCTACAAACTTCATTAAAAATCATTCTAATTTCTGTGTGTTTCTGTAAATGTCTATAATCACATATGTGGGGGTGGGGTGTACACTACAATCTTCTCATTATAAACACTCTCTGGCAATGCCACCCATACTCATGGCATCTGTTATCACTGATTAAAGGCAACTCACAGGTGTATATCCCCAGCCCAAATGAGCTCTAGCCTTGATTATTCATTATCTGCTCAAATTCAAAGTGTCCAAGCTAAACACACATGTCATCTGCTGCCTACCCTCCCATGGAGCAGGATAGAGCTTACAGGGAGCCGTGAGCCTCTTCAAGGGTTTTCCATCAAACCACCAACCACTGAGTATGGAGTGTAAGACAGAAACCTGAGTCACCCTAATTCCACCTTCTCCTTCACTCTCCATACCCAATCTATCACCAAGTGCTCCATATTTAATCAGGTGGGGTCTTTTTTGGTAGACCTCAGCATCTCCAAGTCCTTCAACATCAAAACAGTCCAAATCACGTAGGATTCTAAATAAGATGTTTTATGTCATAATATATCAATGCAGGAGCCAAAGTTAAAAATATAAAGTAAAAATTACTCCACATTCTAAACACACCACAAAGTATTTGGGGACTAGATACCTCCTCAGGGTTTGTTAAGAAACAGCCGAGCCAGCTGGACTTCCAGCCACTATCCTACCATCTCCCTCCAGGCTACCTGAGCAGGTATCTATGAGGAAGGAGAGGACTCAAGGAAAATAGTACACATTACGATTAGAAGAGAATCTGGTAGCTTTGTAATCCTTTGATCACCCAACTGACAAAATCACTACCCCGTAGAGTCAGGTGAAGGGGCTCCAGGAAAATTTCTTTTAAGTAGAGTGGAAGATGTCTTCTCATTGGCTTCTCTTTTTCTGGTAGACCTGTTTATATGCTACTTCTGACTATTTGAGTGAAGAGAGAAAAAAAGAACTGGAAAGAGATGCACCTGAGAAATAGCCTAAATTCCCACACTTGCTTGGGTAAAGATGAGCAAATGTCCCACGGGTCCAGTAAACACCACAGAAGTTACCTGGTGTGAGTCATCGAGCCTGCACCTTCTGCAGGAGGACTGGCTGCTGGGCAAGGAAGAGCCAGCAACGAGATGGTATGAGCAGGACATGAACAACGGGAGTGAGATCAACAAAGCAGCCAGGCAGCAAGGAGGCCCGCAAAGTGCTGTGGAAAGAACCTACACATGTGTTCCATGGAGGACAGTGGCATTTGGAAGACTGCACCAGCAGAGATGCATTCAGCCCGTTGGAATGTACCAGAGAAACAAGATGATCAAGAAAGGACAGCCTTATCCCCGTAAACAAACAAAAAAAAAAGGCATTTGACCCCTTCTCCCTTCGTGTCTTCTCCAGGTTCTCGACATACCCAGGGAGAAAGGGTTAATAGAAGGGAGCAAAGGTATGGAAGCACAGACAGCTCTTTCCTGTCATCATGGGAAGTACTTCAGGCCAAAGTCTGAATGAGGTTGAGAGGGAGGGAGGAGGAGAGTCCGAAAGTGAACGTGAGACTGAAGTTTTAAATGAACCCAACAGGAACTGGACTGACTAAAAGTGTGTAACAGGTATGGATCTGTCCAGACATCACTAAGGGATGGGACAACAAGATCTGACAAGGTTTATTTGAAGGAAGGGAGAGGAGAAAATAAAACTGTTTTATTTCGTGTTTATGCTTAATGAAGCATAGACCTTTTAATAAACTATATATAAAAGCTACCATCATCTTTCAACTAGACCACTATATTAAATTACTACAGGACTCCTAGCATCCAACCTGGTCTCTCGCAAATATAATTTTGAAAAAATAAAGTACATCTAATTATGTCACCAACCCACCTTTAATTAAAACCCTTCCATTTTAAGAGCCAACATTTTTAAGATCAAAACAAAATGCTTTAACTTAAACCATGAAGACCTGCAGTGCCTAGATCCCATCTTGCCACATTGTTCCAAGCTCTCTTCTTTTGCAATTTACTGGAGCCTTCGTTCAGACCCTCCTGCTCACAGTGTGCTCTCTCATGCCACAAGATCTCTGTGCATGTTCTTCTCCCTGGATTTGTGCCACGTTTTGCCCAGCTAGCTCCTAATCATCCCTCAGACCTTAGCTCAAACACCACCTCTTCAGAGCATCCTTTCCTGTCTCTGCCACATCCCTTGATTAGAGCTCTCATAGCACTGTGGGTCACTCCTTCAGGTACTTACCAGAGATGCAATTTTATACGAATTCATGGGGTTATTTGATTGTGTGTCTTTCTGTGCTGCTCGTCCTTTCCCAGCCCCCAATATTGAGCTCTGTGATGGCAGAGATCACACCTATCAGTACTCACTTTTGTGTCCCCACTGTCCAACACAGTGTCTGGCAAATAGTATATAATAACTTGATGTTTGGTGAATGAATGAATTATAAAATGTATGCATTATGATAATAAAAACAATAGCTATTAAATTTAAAATCCTCGAGTCCAGCAGTAGCTTTTCTCTTAATCAGGATTAATATTATTGAATATGCCAGTGGCATTATTCAACATTTCTGTCAACTGGTCAAAGGCCATAAAAACTTGAAAAGATGGCACTGAAATCCAAGATTCAAACAAGATCTCAAGGGTTTTTTTTGTTTAGTTTCTGGTGTTTGGCCCCTGGGTTTTAATGTGAATTATGTTGCTAACATATTTAGGCAGTGGGGCTACCCGACAGGGAACTGGAGTGTAACTTTACATGTACAGTGTGGAAAGGACTAGCTGTCCTGTCACAAACAGCTGACTTGCTAAAAATTGGTTCTTTTTTTTTTTTACAACTAGCAATAATGTTTTTCTTTTTCTTTTTAATTTCAAAATACTAAGGGGATACAAATGTTTTTGTTACATGGATACACTATATAATGCTGAAGTCAGAGCTTTCCGTGTACTTACCACCAAGACAGTGTTCATTGTACCTGACAGGTAAGTGTTCATCCCTCACCTCCCTCCCACCCTTCTCCCTTTTTAGTTTCCAGTGTCCTTATTTCTCTTTGTGGCCATGTATACCTGCAGTGTAGCTCCCATTTATTAGTAAGAACATGTGGTATTTGGAGTGTTTTTGTTTGTTTTGTTAACTATGTTTTCTACAAGCAGTGTTTGTTTTTCCATTCCTGAGATACTTCACTTAGGATAAGTACTCCAGTTCCATCCAATTTGCTGTGAAAGACATTATTTCATTCCTTTTTATGGCTGCATAGTACTCCATGGTATATATACACCACATTTTCTTTATCCACTTGTGAATTGATGGGCACTTAGGTTGATTCCACATCTTTGCAATTGTGAATTGTACTATGATAAACATTTGAGTGAAGGTGTCTTTTTGATAAAATGATTTATTTTCCCTGTAATCTGTGTCCCCCAGGACATAGAGATGCTGCTCCCTCAATATCCTCAAGTCCTAGGAAGCATTTGGGTAAATCCATTAGGGAACAAAAAGTAAAGGCAGAAGAAAACAGACTCACCAACCAGACCAAGCTCTCAATACAAAATGGAAGAGAAATTATACCAGCAAAAGTATTACAACAGCGGGTACATAGGAAGTCCCCAGCAAATGCTAGATAATTACTAAAATGATTATCCATGCATAACATTTTTATTTGGCAATAAATTATGACCATGGGCAAAAGTTAGTTGCAATTGCCTTTGTGTTTAATCTTTTAAATATATTACTATTTTAACAATTGTGCCCTAGTTAATTTGTTTTTTATATACTTAATAGCTGAGTTGTTAAAAAGTCTAACTTTCCAGAATGTCTTTCTGACATTTTTAAGGAACAAATAGTAGAATATGTCATTAGAATCCAAAGATAGTATTAAATTGGTTTAATTTATTTGATATTTCTATCTAGACACAGCTGAATCTTATAGACATACAATAGCCAACCCGCCCAACACCAGGCAATACATGGAAAACTACTCAGATTTCTCCAAAATCTTTGGTTAATAGAAACTGTCATGGCTCAGTAGTACTTTGTATTTCTGATACTGAAGCAATGTCAATGCTAGATGAAATTATTCTTAGTGTGAAATTGGCTGCTCTCCTCTGGGAATATCATTTGAAAAATAACCTAATGTTTTGAAGGCTACTCTTAGTGTGATTAAATAATTTCCAAATGGATGCTCTAGGTGGAAAAATTTTTCTTTCTAGAAAGAATTTCACCATTTTTTCAACCCCAGAATGTCATCCTCAATCTACAAGATAGATCATAAATTAAAATGTTAAAGTAAAAACCAAACCTTATATGTACATCAAAGGTTCACCCTGTGTCAAATAGTGACAAGCTTTAAAAAGAAAGGAAAGAAAAAAGCCAGGATGCCTTGGAATATAAGTGCTCTAATCCCTTACTGTAATAGAAACTCTTTGATTTAAACATGTGGTCTGAACGCTGTAGGCACAGGAGTACCATACAATTAAAAACATATTTAAGGCAAGAGTTTCTAAAAGACATATTTATGCAATCCTATATCCTAATCTGAAGAGTACATGTGTTATTTAAATATTAACCACCATCATTAAAACTATGGCTTATATATGGCAATGGTAAAGTTTTTCATTAATTTTTGTTGAGACTAGCAAGGCTAATAATTAGAATTTAGTTTAAATGAACATGGCTGATTGCCTTTCAGTTATTTTTCTTGAATTTCTACAGTAAGCAATAATTTAAAAATTACTATTCTGTGTTATTATTCATGATTCTCATATTTCGTGACTTAATGAGTACCATTTGTAAAACAAAAACTATGTTTCTGTGGTTACTACTGTATAGTCATTTAAACAATGCAAGTAAAAAGTTTAGGATAAAAATGGTTCGCTTATTTCTCTTGCCAATATTCTACCAGTGAAGCCTGCACAACTACTTGAATAATGTGGGGAGGGCTGGGATGCATGAGTAGGGTGGAGAAGTAGTTGAGACCACTGCCCTGCATATTAGAATATAATGCTCATGACTCTTTGTTAGAAAGCCATGCTCTCTCTTTCAGTAATGGTGATGAGTTTGTCCTGAGTCATCTATACTCTTGCCCAGACGTTTCTGTGACTAAGTGCTTGATTTTCAACAAGTACATTCCAGCAAAACAAACATATGGCACAAGATATCTATATTAATTTATAAATGTTTATGAAAATCAACAAAATATTAAATTGCTATAATTTGTAAACCACCTCCTATTAATAATGGATTTACTCCACAAAATGATTGAAACCATCAATATTTTTCAGCACTAGTGACTAAATTCTCTCTCTCACTGACTTCCAGAAGCTTAGCACCGACTCTAAGTTATCAGCAGCTTAATAGGACAATTTTATATTGCCATTCACTGAAGTCATTTTATTGCTACCCCCAAATCATTCAGGGCCACACAGATTTTCTTCCCTTCATTTCACAAGAATGGAAGCAGAAAGGATTTTTCAACTTGGTTGCATGCTTAGCAAGAGTATGGACTGTCATGATAAAGCATTCTAGTCATATCAGGCTGCACAGTTTCCTTTTCAAGGCGACTATTCAAGGATTGGATCATGATTATGAGGACTTTTTTACAAGTTAGTAGTATGTTCTAACCAATGAAGTTGAGGGACAGTGGGTTCATTTGAAAAAAGAATCCAAAAACGGTAATTCAAATCTATGTAAGTCATAAATACTCCTATAAATGCAAACTTCATAATTAAAACATTGCTTGAGAACAGAGAACAACCTTGCTTCATGATGATGATGTGCAAAGGAGTATAAACTGAGGCAACAGAGTCCTTTTTGGGGACTGAGGCTTAAGAATAGAGAACATAGCCAGCACTGTATATTTATGGGAGTCTGAATTATTAGGCAAGGCTAGGCTGGATAATTGTTGAAGGACCATTGCAACCAAAAATAGCTGTCTTTTTTCCAAAAAGTCACACTGGGGAAACACTAGCCCCAGTCAATCCCTCTACAGATCTCACAGCTAGTGACAAGACCTGCTGAAACTCTGGAAGGAGAAAATTGAAAATAACAAGAGACATTGGAAAACTAAGTGGAATGTTTCAGAAGTTATTATGTTGCAAGAAGGCTAGTATAAATGTTAATGGTCTTATTGGAAGACCCTCTTTTAGGAAGCGTCCTGGGATGCACAAGTTCACTTGATTTTTATTAAAATTGAGTCTTAGGAGTTACAACAGGGAGTCCTCCTAAAATGCAAGACTTTTTTCTTTCTTGTCCTGCTCTGTTTACACTAATTGCCCAATAAAGAGGTTGTAAAAAATAGAAATCATGAAATGTCTAGCATAGTTAATATTTGTAGTGGATTTATAGTTACCTGCACGTCTATCTGATTATTCAATATAATACCTTAAAACCAGGAAGCTTAACTTTGAAAAGAACGTGACTCTGTTTAGAATGGTAGACACATAGTGGGTAGGTAATTATTATTATAGGTAATTCCATTATTTTTCTTGTTATATGAAATAGAATATGTAAATAAAATATGCCATTTAGGAATTCTTAAAAATATTTTTAAACAGAGGGTATAATTATATCTGCATTTAAAAAAAATCCTTTTGAAAGGCAATATAGAGAGTGACTTCAAGCTTGAAGAGCACAAGATCAATTAACAGGCAAATTCAATGGACTCAGGCAATTAAGAGCCTACGACTGGACGTCTCACGGGGTTCATCTGCACCACCCCTTATCCTTCCACCACTCTTGGTAAAAGTTGAAGTAAAGCCAAGCGAATAATCCTTGCAGCCGAGGTAGGCATCCAAAGTGACTGGTTAGAGTCAAAACTCATGAACAAGGTAAGGTGATGGGCAGAGGAAAGACCAGCCCCAAACCATATTTTAGAAAAAAAGGTGGGCGTTAGAAGACTGAAGTGCTGGAAGTTGGCAGTGAGCACTCTTTAATGAGGACAGTGAGGCTATCCTGACTTCAGCTGTTGGTGGAAAAGAAGCCCTCAAGGAGAGAAGAAGCCAACCCGGAAAGCAATAGCACAGGCAAGCAGTGATACGAGCTGAAAGCACCATTGCAAAGGGGGTGGAGAATCAACCATAAATTTGAGTCCCTGCTGTACTGTTCAGTACAAACCACAGCATCGCAATGATTCTGCATGCAGGTGTGGAATGGGAAAGCTGAATGCCTTTCCATACTCCTATTTGGCTCCAAAGGTTGAACAATCCCAGCCCACCACACCCATCATAGTCACGAGGAAATTCAGAAATGCAACTATTATCAATCAATGATGATTGGTTTCTATATTATCATCTAGTTAGGATTATCTGTTCCATTACTTACTGCAACTGTGCAGATAATTTGACATAGATGAAACCTTTCTCTCGACTCTTTCTTGTTTTCATATTTTATTAATTATCAAGTACTTACAATGTGTTAAACATTTGGTATTTCATTACTGCATAAATATTCTAATCTTTATTTTTAAAGTTACTAAAACTAGACTTAGTTGACATATGTTCTCACTGTGATTTCCTCTCACATTGTAAAAGTAATTTGGAAGGGGCAGGGATCAGGAGTGCCTTGAGCACAGCCTAAAGGACACACACTGACACACTAATTCATGAATAACTAATTTCATGCATAGACTGACATTTAGATAGAGTCCAGTTAAACATCTCAAAGGCACTTGTGTGCTACATAGAAGAACAGCATAGGAAAGCATTATCACATAAAAAGAGGAATAGGACCTTTACAAAAATTAAACCTCAACTAGGGTATATTTTTTATTCTTACTCTCTCATGTTGTTTCCTTTCCCTAAAAATTAAAACACAAGAATATGAATACTTGTTTTCATATCTTCAGTATTCTAATTTAACCATAAAAGAAAATATACAGTATAACATAGGCCATTTTAACCATTTTTAAGTGAACAATTTGGTAGCATTGGTTACATTCACCATGTTGTGCAATCATCACCACTATCTCTTTCCAAAATCTTTTTGTCACCCCAGACAGTACTAATTAAACAATAACTTCCCATCCCCTCCTCTTGCCAGTACCTCATCACCTCTAATCTAATTTCTGTCTTTATGACAGAAAGTTGCCTAATCTAGATATTTAATAAAAATGGAGTCATACCATATTTATCATTTTTATCTGGATTATTTCAGTTAGCATAATGTTTCCAAGGTTCATCCATGTTGTAGCATGCGTACCACACTTTTTTTTATCGACAGATTTGCTGATGGACATTTGGTTTGTTTTCACCTTTTGATTATTGCGAATGATGATACAATAAACATTGTCATACGTATACCTATTTGAGTCCTTTTGTCAATTATTTTGAGTGTATGCCTAATAATGGAATTGCTGTGTTTGACTTTTTAAGGAACCACCAAACTTTTTCACAGTGGCTGCACCATCTTACATTCCCATCAGCAATGTACAAGGGTTTCAATTTTTCTATATCCTTTCCAACACTTATTATTTTCATTTCTTTTAATTACACCCACCCTAGTAGCTGTGAAGTGATAGCTTGTTATCATTTTGATTTCCCTAACTACCAATGCCAATTTATTTGTAAAGTTACATTTAATAAAAAAATTAAATTTTGTGTTTCTAAATGCTCATTTCTGGTATTTTATTTTCTTAGGTGGGCTTTAAAAGTTTATATTCTTAGATCAGTATTTTAAAATCTGTTTTATAAAATAGAATAAACTTATTAGCATTTTTTCTATTTGTAATACATTCTAGAGCCAAAATTCAACAATGTCTTGTTGAAAAACATAGTTTAAATTTTTTAAAAAGTACAAAAATGCACAGAGCATTTCAGACAAGACTGACAGCAGCAGAGAACACATTCAATGTCTAGAATACTGTCAAACTCTTTAATAAAAGCTTATTATTCACCTGATTTAGATAATATTACACTGTTCTGATTCTACAAGAGACTACTTAAAAGATTGTAGAAAGGACTTTTTCCTTGTATTCCCTTCTTGACTAATAGCATATGCCTGCTTATAAAAAATCTAGCTTTATTTTATAATATCTTAAGAATGTTGTCTGATCCACACAACTCTGTAAGACATAAACAGAAATATTTGCCTTTCTTTGAGCTTAGTTCTCTTTCCAATTTATGCCTGTTTTCATGTTCTTATTTTATTTTTCTCAAAGTGTAAAAATTGGAATTTATTTTTTAGGCACTATTGTGCATGATAGCACAGAATCAATTATCATACTCATAAATATAAGTGATTCTAAAAATATGATATGTAGATAACTTCATAATTAACCTATAATTTAGGCATCCAGTGGTTTAAATGCATTAAATTCTGTACTCTGTGTAGAGACATGCATATTTTAGCTCCTAATATTAAGATAAAGCTTGCTCCAAAGAATTTTTTTGTTTTCATAATTTATTCTCCATTAAGTATGTATTAATTTGGTATTTTTTAATTTCTTAATTTGTACTAGTGTAGGGAAAGAAACAAGTAATGGATAAATATACTACGACTAAATTATCCGGCCCAATAATATGAAACACATATTTCTCATTTCTTAACAGCATTCCATTAAAAATTCTAAAGTAAAGAGTATTGGAAGCTTTTCTGTTTTTTCTTTTTAAAAATGAGAGTCACTTAAGAAAAAGATTGCCAGTTTAAGTTTTATCTCTTATCTGTTTCCAACAGCCACACTCACCAACAAACTTCTCCTACTCCAAAGCATTGAACAGACATGCAGAAAATACAAAAGGATACATGTCTATGATGTGAACTCAGGAGTGGGTTGCTTCACTTCCAGCTCCTTCTGGAAGATTAAACAGATCCTAATCCTGAAAAATTACACAGAAAAAAGTTTCTTTCCCAAAACACATGCTCACAAAATCATTGTAGTGATGAGTTGGGGGAACGGGAGGAGGACCTTTTCACAGCCCTAATTTTGGGAACGAAGAGGATGGTTTTTACCTGCTAAGGCCGTAGTTTAAAACATCTTTGGTAGGTTGCAAACATTCATGGTCCGGAAGCCCTTAATGATGCCCTTTACTAACAATTCTTTAAGTAAAAATGGGAACTAATTGACAGAACATTCACCAAAAGGACAGAAAATAGGTAGAAATATGTGGCCTAAAAATCAAAAGCTGGCAAGCGTGTTACTCTGACCTGAACTAGTCTTACATCTACTAATGATGAGAAAATACATTTTGACAGTATGTAAGCATTTTGACCCCCTGGGTAGGATGTATACTCTTATTAACAACAATTTAAAAACAAATAACAACAAATGACAAAAACGCAGAATAATAATGTCTGCCTTTGCTTCTAAAAGAAACGGATAAATCATGTCTGAATCTGAGGGATTTAACTTACCAAACGGGATGAAGGAACATAGTATCACCTTATAACAATGCCTGAGTCGGTGAAGTATGGAGTAGGTGCACCTCATTATGCCTAAGAGAACTGTGACATCTAATTTACCCCTAACACTCAGGATTTTTCTTCCAGAAATGACCATGAACTCTTGTGCCATCCCTATGGAATAAAATCAGGAGCCTCTCAAGCAAAAGCTTTTCACAAATTTACTGCCTTTTAATTGCAAAGAAGAGGGCATTGAAGTGATCAAAGGGGTTCTGCTCTTAGCCTACTGTCATGGGCACCTGAGAAATCCTAAGGAATATATGGCTGCACACACATGCAGACCCTTCAAAGGAATATCTAAGAGAAAGTGGCTGAGATAAGGAATTAACTCACTGCTACATACTTAAATCATTTTCTACCAAAGAGAAATGCTTAGGTTTTTTTGATCAGTCATAGTGCACCACTTGGAGTTCTCATGTAATCAAAGTAATGGTGTGTCTAAGCATCAATGATACACAAATACTTCCATCTTCTCTTGATAAACTAGCATAGATACCTCAAACAAGAATGTACCTGTATGCATTTTTGGTTGTTTTAGGTACAACATACATGGTAATGAGTATGCTAAACTATATATTTTATTATATTGTATTTAGTTTTATAATTTTATATATCATATAAATATGGTGGCCAGTTTTCACCTAAGATGGCTACTTACCCACAGCTCCAGGTTTCCCAAGTCTTCACCGGCTGTCTAATAATAACTCTTTTCAGATTCTTTCATCTCAAGTGAGCATAAACAATTCCCTTAATTCTTTAATGAATGGTTAAAATAAGGCTGTGATGTTCAACAAAATTTTACTGCTGATTCTCCAGCAAAGGCACTGATCTCAAAACTCAGAGAAGAGTGGCCCAGGGAAGGCTGCACAAATGCCTAATAACCATCCAAAATTGAACTAAACATTGTCTTCTCCTTGGGTCTAGATTAGAAAAAAAAATCGTCCTAGACCTCTGTTCTCACTAAAAGTCGAATAAACATTAAACAACAACATGAAGCCTATGAAAATCACCATGATTCACTACATTTATGACATCTTGCTAATGGGACCTAGTGAGAAGGAAGTAGCATATATATCTCTTCAATAATCTTGTTAAAAAATATGCATTCCAGATGACAAAATCCAGGAAAATTCAAGGACCTGTAACCATGACAAATTTTGGGGTATCCAATGTTTGCAATATTCCTTTTAGGTCCAAAATGAAATATATGTTGCTTTAACTTGTACCTCCCATGGTTAAGGGAGAGTCACAACACTTGGTGGCCTCTTTGGACTTTGGAGACCATGTATAATGCATTTGGATGCCCTGAATTTGCCAAGTAACCCACAAAGCTGACAGTTTTGAGAGGGATCAGTACAAGTAAAGATGCCAAAACTGGGTTCAGCTGGGTCAAGCTTCAGTGTAAGGAGCAATGCTAACTAGTCTCAATAAACTATTGTTCAGTAATCTATTACAGCATAATAAACAACCTAAAGTCATAATTACTTAAAACCACAATGATCATGTGTTCAACTCACAAATCTAAAATTTGAGCAGGGCTCAGTGGAAAAGACTCATTTTGCTTCTACAGTGTCTCAGCCGAAATAACTCAAATGGCTGAAGGGGATGGAATCTTTCCATGTGGTCTCTTCCTGTGGTTTTTCCATATATCTTAAGCATGGCAGCTTTGGGGTATTTAAATTTCCTGCATGGATGCTCAGGGCTCTAAGCAGGAAAAATAGAACCTGCCAGTCCTTCTTTAAGAGGCTATGCTCAGATTTGGCTATGCATCACTTCTGCCATATTTGGTCAAGGCAATAAATAAGCCAGCCCAGATTCAAGGGCAGAGTAATTAGAATACTTTTCAATGAGCTTAGTAAAAAAGAATATGCAACCACCTTTAACCAGTGGTAGTCAATGGATCCAATATCACTCAAATTATCTGTGATTGAATAGATTTCTGTAACAATCTTATGGTAGGCCTTAAAGTCAAAATCATAGCAGAAGCTGTGGACAAATCTATGCCTTCCTTAACAAGTAGGTATTATCTTTTTGAGAAACAGTTTTTGGCTTGCTGTTAAATTCTGATATAGACTAAACATATGACTATGGGACACAAAGTGACTTGAGCACCACATCATCAAGTGGGTGTTATCTGATCCACCAAATGAAGACAAGCAAGCCTAATAATCCTCCATTTCCAAATGGAAAAGATATGTACTTTATCAGACTTAGGCAGGCCCTAAATACACAGTAACATGGGTGGAGGGTCTCACATTCCTGGGATGCCTATTCCCTGGTACCTATTACTTAGCTCTCAGGAAACACCCGCACCTCATTTGGAATTCCCTCTGACTAATTGAGAAGGAAAAAATCTTAAGTCTGGTTTACAGATGGTTCTTCGTGATATCCTGGCACCAGGATGTTGGATTATTAGGGCTCTACATTTTCCATTTAGGGTGATCCTGAAGGATGGTAGGAATGGGAACTTCACATGGGAAGAACTTCAAGTGCCACATTCAGTATTGTATTATCTAGGGTAAATGATACTTACTATTAAGGAGAGATGGATTGCTGATCTATGATTGGAGATGAGGAGAAGTATGTCTATTTTGGGGGGAATCTTGCTGATTTCCTCCTAATATGCCTACATGCAACTGAAAAAGTGAAAGAAATAATTCTGCAGCTTTATGTAGGCAGGATCATCAGGAGTTCATGAGAAATTTATTCTCAGGCATAAATTTCAGAAGACCCGTCAGCTCAAGAAACTGTCCAATAAAGGTGTTGGCTGAAAGCAAAGGAAATATGAAATGAGTAGTTGAGAAAGAAATTATTGTATATCAAATATGACCTCATGAACAGCTGTAAAAACTACGATGATGACCAATATTTTTTCATTGGTCTGTTATGCTCTTATTTTTATATGGTTCCTTTTATTTCCCACTCTCCTTCTTATCTATGATTTTATACAGAATGTTGAGGTAATAATATCTCAGTGCAGAGATTACAGGATATCAAGATGCTGCTAAGTTACGAACTAAAAAGAGGATGAATATAAAGCAGAAATTAATGCATGAACTGATGAGACTTTGTGCCATCACTTTCAAATAGAAGATTTGTTTTTGTTTGTGCAAGGAATGAATTCATTATGTTAGGCAGAAACACTTTGAAGTTATGATGAGTTTATGTGGAACTTTAAATATCAGAAGATGGGTAGGGTTGAATGTTGAAAAGCCAAAAGGGTGTAGTGGGGCAGAGATTGCACATTGGCTCACTCAGCACCAATTCCAGCCCCAATGGAGCCTCTCTTCCTGTGTTGCAGTGACTGAGAATGGAATTTGCACATTAACACACCAAAGGAGAATAAACACTATTTTAACCAACGCAAAAAATATCATCTTGTAAAACCAACTTGTATTCATGATTGTTTAAAAGTTCTTAACCAACAAGAAATGAGTTAACTTGCTTAATCCAATAAAATAATTTACCCACCATAGGAGCAAAAAATCATACATCATGTTTAAATAAAATAAATATATTTCTATTATTATTGATGTTTTTCCAAACTAACATGATAAATTGAGAAAAAAATGAGATGCAAATATTTAAAAAGCAAAAATATATCATTATGTTTAAGTGATATATATTTGTCTCTAAAAAATAATAGTAATAAAAACAATAATAGTACCATTTAACATTTATTAAGTGCTTACTATATCAGGCACTTTACCAAGCTGTTTATATATATTAAATAACTTAATAAAAATAAATTATTCACAAAAACTACATTCTTTATTAAAATAATAGATTCTTTAGAAAAATATGATTATTTGAAGTTCAGCAAGTAGTTTGATATGTGCTTAACATACACAACAAAATAACATCCATGTAAATATTTTTAATCTAAAAAAAAATAAAAAGTCTAGTTCCCAAATGAAATAAATGGATAAAAAAACAGGATAACACCTGCATGAAGAAAATTAGAAAATATTATTGAATGACATAAATGGACAAATGGCAAGATATGCAAATGTCCTAGAAGAGAGGACTCAGTATGACATATATTTCATTTCTTCCTCATTTATATATAAATCAGTGTAGTTCAAAGCCACATACCAATAGAATTTTTGCTAAAAATTGACAAACTGATTCTAAAATGCATATGAAAAAGTAAATGTTAAAAATAACCAAGAAATTAAACAACTAAATGAGGAATCAAGATTTATTTTAAAACTATGGTAACTAAAATATTTTATTATTCCACAGAGAGAGACAAATATACTCATGGAGATAATTTTAGAAACAATGGAAACAAAAAAACAAAAATAAACCTGCACAGAAATGAAAACTCAATATATGACAAAGGCAGAGTCACAAATTAAGTCAGATGGAAAATAAAATAAAATATGATCCCAAATGGATTAAATAAGCAAGTATAAAATACAAGCCAAATAGTTTAAAACTCAGAACAACATATAGGAGAACATTTTTATGACATCAAAACATGGAGAAATTTCTTAAACAAAATTTAGGAAGCTCAAATCACAAAGAATACATGACAAAATTAACATATTCCACATGACAAAGTAACTATAAATAAGGCTAAAAAAAAACAAGCAGTAGAATGGGGTAGATATTTGAAATATATGCAGCATGCAATAAATTATTTTTCAGAATACATAAAGAATTCCTACACATAAAAAATAGAAAAATTAGTAAAGTCTTTGAACAGCAATTCACTGAGAAGGAAACTCAAATGAGCAACAAATGAATCTCCCAGCTCATCTGCAGTGAGGTTGGGTAACTATAACTGAGTTTTGGTAAATGGGATGTGCGTAGAAGTGATGAATGTCACTTATGGTTCTGAGAAAAGAAGAAAATGAATGGAGTTGGCAAAGGAGAAATAATAAGAGGAGGAAGAAGAGGTAGGAAAAAAAGAAGGAGAAAATGGAAAAAAAATAAAGGAGCAGGAGGAGTAGGAAGAGAAGCAGAAGCAGAAGTTAAAACTTTGCAGCAAAAGTAACGGTAACTTATTCATGATAGCAGGGATAAACGATAAAGGAGGGCCATCTTCCACCATCTTATTTATTATGCAAGAGATTGAGAGTTCAGGATTTGTTACTGCAGCATAGCCTAACCCTAGCCTGATTAATATGACACACAATCTGGTTTAGCCACAGCTTTCACATCCCAGTTAATGACAACTCCAGCCCTCGAAATGTTAAAATAAAAGCCTCAATGCCATTTCTACCTCCTCTTTTTCTTTAATATCCAACATCCAATCCATCAGTGAATCTTACAGCTTTCCTTCAGAAGACATCCAGAATCTAATTGTGATAGTCATATTCCAAATGGTCATAATTTATCACTTGGATTATTGCAGTTGTCTAAAAATTATTCTCTCTCTCTACTTCCTTACTCATTCTCTTATAGAGTAATATCAACCCAGGAACCATAGCGATTCTTTTGAAATACATGTCAGAACTTCTTTAACATATTATGTCAGTAGTGTAGTTGCCTTAAATCTCCCAAACTTCTCCTATAAACCAAAAAAGAAACCAGTGTAGTTAAGACAATGGGAACAACAGACACCAGAATATGAGTTTATCTTGGTGACAAACCAGTAACACAGTAGGACATGCACAAGATCAACAGCTGTGTAACAAGAGAGCATGAAGTGAGAGACAACTAAGTAGGTTAAAAGTCATAGAAACCAAAAAGTCACTAATAAACATAAACCCCCCAAAAGAAAGGACTTGCCCTGAGAAGAAATCTGGGAAGAAAAGTCTGAGAACAAATAGTGAAATCAGGAAAAAATTCCTCACAGGCTCAGAGTTGTAGATAAGTGCCAAAATGACACAGATGTGGGGGAAAACAAACTGGATGTGATGGTTCTACCCTTCAGTAAAATCTCACACATATCCAGAATAGTGTCTCATCCCACTGAACAACCAAATTAAAGTAGGAAGGGACCATGAGAATGGAAGAAGAGAGAGAGAGAGAATGAGAGACTGTTTGAGAAGTGAAGTTCCAGCAAGTACTTTAAGAGTAAAATGCTTCTTATTAATAGCTGCTCTTGCCACCAAAAACAAACAAACAAAAAAAAGTAACTCTGTGAGATGTTGGATATGTTAACTTGCTTCACTAATGGAATCATTTTACTACTCCTAACACCATGTTGTAAACCTCAAATATACACAATAAAATTTGTTTTTAAAAAATTCAGGACATACAGAAAAGTATTAATTATTATTAATGGATAAATTTTTTAAAAGAGTAAATTCAAGGCCTAAAGCAGAAAGCACAGCCATGGAAGGAAAGACTTGTGGACTTCAAGGATGGGAGGCAGAAAAGCCTCTCTAAGCCAATCGTCGCTTAAAGAAACAAACAAGTGGCTAGCAGAGAGGAGACGTATTTTTAGTCCTTCCTGACAAAAACAGAGAAAAAAATTTTTAAACTATGCTCATTCAAAGATGGGCAAGAGAAAAGTAATTTCTAGCACTATACAAAATTACTATAATGAAAAAAGCAAAAGGCCTTAATCATATTAAGACAAAGAGAACTCACCAGAAAAAATAAGGTCACGGAACAGATAAAAACTGCAATATATTCAGTAATACACTCAAAGCACAGGCAACCAAAACAAAATTGGACAAAGGGGATCACGTCAAGCTAAAAAGCTTCTGCACAGCAAAGGAAACAATCAACAAAGGGAAGAAAGAACCCACAGAATGGGAGAAAATATTTGCAAACTACACATCTGACAAGGGACTAATAACTAGAACATATAAGTAGCTCCAGCAACCCAATAGGAAAAAATCAAACAATCAAATTAAAAAATGGGCAAAGGATCTGAATAGACATTTCTCAAAAGAAGATATACAAATGGCTAACAGGTATATGAAAAAATGCTCAACATCATTAATCATCAGATAAATGCAAATCAAAACTACAATGAGATATCATCTCACCCCAGTTAAAATGATGACTTTTATCAAAAAGACAGGCAATAACAAATGCTGACAGGGATGTGGAGAAAGGGGAAACCTCATACACTGTTGGTGGGAATGTAAATCAGTGCAACCACGATGGAGAACAATGTAGAGGTTCCTCAAAACACTAAAAATAGAACTACCATATGACGCAGCAATTCCACTGCTGGTTATATATCCAAAAGAGGGGAAATCAGTATATTAAAAAGCTATCTGCACTTCCACATTTATTGCAGCACTATTCATAACAGCCAAGATTTGGAATCAACCTAAGTGTCCATCAATGGATGAATGAATGAAGAAAGTGTGGTATATATACACAATGGAATATTCTATAGCCACAAAAGAATGAAATCCTGCCACTTGCAACAACATGGATGGAACTGAAGAATATTATGTTAAGTATAATAAGCCAATCACAGAAAGACACATCTTGCATGTTCTCATTCTTATGTGGGAGCTAAATATTAAAAACAATTGATCTCATGAAGACAGAGAGTAGAATGATGGTTACTAAAAGCCAGAAAGGGTAACAAGAAGGGGGAGATAAAGTGGGGATGGCTAATGGGTGCAAAAATACAGTTAGACAGATAGAATGAACAATATCTGATAGCACAACAAAGTGACTATAATGAAGAATAAGTTAGGGTATACTTTAAAATAACTAAAAGAGTGGACAGTGCCTTTACAAAGTGCCTTTCTTTGTTTTCTTTCAATGCATTTTAACCTGAATCAATGCCAAGTTTGAGCCTCTGCTTTCTTTTCAATAAATTTATTGTTATACATTTCTTATCTGCTTCTTTTTAGTGTCTCTGTGTCACTTGTTTCAGGCATGTCTCTAGCTAGTATGTACCATGGACTGGTTTTATAGTAATCTAACCTGAAAATCTCCCTTTTATGATAATAGTGATAACCTTATCTAAATGTGTTGATATGATAGCCCTATTGAGATCTCAATTCTGTCACATAATTTATATTGTTTACTGATTAAGAAATACCTGAGACTGGGAAATTTATAAAGAAAAGAGGTTAATAAAATTAGCTTCTAGTTTTTCCCTCCCTCTTCTCTTTCACCACTTAAATTCATTGAATATCACAATCTTTCTTAGTGTTTACATTGTACTAAAATATTGTTAAGTGTTAAGTCTCTACTACTTGATTTGTCACTTTAAATGATATCCTTTGACTCCCTGATATTGTTCAGGAAGAAGTCTGTGAGCTCACTCCATTTTCCAACTTCTCTCCTCATTTTCAAATGAATTTTTGTTAGCTCAATTATTTCTACACTGTCAAAGCACATAACACATACAGATAGTCCCTAACTTAACATGGTTCAACTTAACAATTTTTTGGCCTTATGGTGGTACAAAACCATAAAAATGTTGATGTATTACAAATTTTGAATTTTGATATTTTTCAGGCTAGCAATATGGGTATGATACTTCTCTTGCAGTGCTGGGCAGCGGGAGAAGCCACAGTTCCCAGTTAGCCATGCCATCACCAGGGTAAACAACTGATACTCTACAGTGTACTATGTTGCCAGCATTTTTTTGATAACATGTTTTGTGTTTTTGTATCCCATAATGTCTACAAAATGCCCATCTGTCATAGTCCATTTAGTGTTGCTATAAAGAAATACCTGAGGCTGGGTAATTTATAAAGAAAAGAGGTTTCTTTGGCTCATGGTTCTGTAGGCTGTACAAGAAGCATGGTGCCAGCATCTGCTTCTGGTGAGGGCTTCAGGGAGATTCCACTCATAACGGAAGGGAAAGGGGAGCTCCAGACATCACATGGCAAGAGAGGAAGTGGGGGAGGTACTGGGTGCTTTTTAACAACCAGCTCTCACAGGAACTAATAGAGCAAGAACTCACTCACCCCTATCCCCAGCCAAAAAGGGCATTAATCTATTCATGAAGGGTCTGCCTCCATGACCCAAACACCTCCCATTAGGCCTTTGCCTCCAACATTGAGATCAAATTTCAACATGAAGTTTTGGGGGACAAATATCCAAACCATAGCACCATCTGTGTTTCCTGCTTTTGGTGAGAAGAGGAATTACTCTTGAATTGAAACTCAAAACAATTGCTCAGCATGAAGGCAGCAAGCCAGTAACGGCCATCACACCTGAGTTAGGACTTTCCCAATTCACAATCTCATCCATCTTAAAGGCTAAGAAGCAATGAGTGATGCAGTGAAATCATCAGTTAAATCCGTTGTCCCCACAAAGAAAAGAGCTTGGCTGACTGATGATATGAAAAATTACTTGTCACATGGTTGGAAGACCATACAGAAGCACAAACCACTTAGCCTACTGACACTCCAGGCTAGGCAAGAAGTCTTTTTGCTACACTAAAAGCATGCTGATGATTCTGCATGTACATAAATGTTGACAGCAAGTCACAGATGGTTCCAATGCTTTAAAAGGTATCATAATTTTTACAGTATGAAGATCAGCAGTGAAGTCACAAGGGCCTATACTGAAGGCACCAAAGCTTTTAAGGAAAAGCTGAATAAGATAATTGTGGATGAGAAATATCTGCCAGAACAAATATTTAATACAGATGAAACAAGCTTGCTCTGGAAGTATATACTGGAGTATACATACATTCATCAAAAGTTCAAGACAATGCCAGGATTCAAAGCATTCAAAGACAGCATAACAATGCTTTTGGGTGGAAATGTTGCAGGGTTGAGATTAAATGCTTTATTAAACTACCACTTAGAGAACTCTAGAGCATTCAAGAATCTGAGCAAGCATATGTGTCATGTTGATTATCACCATAACAAGAAAGCCTAGATGACATCAGCATTGTTTGAAGACTGGTTTTGAACCATTTTATTCCATACGCAAGAAAATACTGTAGGCAAAACAACATCCTATTCAAGATTCTTCTGATCTTAGATAATGCTCCAGGGCATCCACAACATATCAGCAACATGCATCCTGATGTAAGGGTTGTGTGTTTGCTGCTGAGCACAACCTCACTTATTCAACCAATGGACCCAAGTGCAGTTTATCTGCATTCAAAATACACTATTTACACCAAACATTTGTTCACGCTGTTGAAACTGAATCTGGGCAATGCTCTGAGAGTTTTAGAAAGGTTTGAACATTCTAAATGCTATCTGCAACATAGCTACAGCACGGGAATAAGACTGAGAAGACAGTTTTGAAGACATAAGTAAACACATTCAAAGGCTTTAAGAAAGATTCTGCTGTTGATAAAATAGTAAGTAGGTTAGGTATATTAAATGCATTTTTACCTTATAATATTTTCAACTTATTATACAATGGGTTTATCAGGATATAACCCATGGCAAGTCAAGGAGTATCTGTATAGATATATATATTACATTCTGTCACATTTACCATCTTTTTCAAACTCTTTAGAGGCACTGTAAAATAAATTCAATGTTTTCTCACTGGTAATTTTGCCAAAATCTTTCCAATCATCTCTTGGTTAGCTAGATTTTCAAATTTATTTGCATAAAGTTGTACAAAGAAATGTTTTGTGATTTGTAAAACTTTCTTCCACTTTGATAGCTATTTCCTCCGTATCATTCCTTGTTCTGAGTATTTGTACTTTCTCCATTTTTATTTATTAATTTTAATTATAATTTACTTACTTTATGGATTTTTATTAGCTTTTTAGTTTATTTGTTTCACTTTTTGATTTATTCTGGCTCAAGTATTTCTGCTTACCTCTTTAGTAATTTCCTCCTCCTCTTCAGATTATTTTGTTGATTTTTTTCTGTGTGGAAGGGATAATTAACATATTTGCTTTCAGTCTTTCTTAGGTCCAGGAACCAACAAATTCCAAGCATGTGAATACAAAGAAATCCACACCAAGATTAAAGTGAAACTGCAAAAGAAAAAATACAAAGAGACTATCTTGAAAGAACCCAGAGAGAAAAGGTAGATAAGTCAAAAAAATAGACTAAATAGAATGACTACTGACTTCTCAGGAGCAAAAAATGGAAACTGAAATGCATGAAATATATTCAATTCCATACATAAATATAATCCTAAAGAAATAAATCAGGGAATAGTTATAAGAATACTCATATTAGCAATGTTTTTAATAGCCCACAATGTGAACAACTGAAATGACTATTAATAGCGGAATGGACACATAAATGGTGATATAGTCATACAATGGAATAGTATGTAATAATTGAAATAAACCACAGCTCATGCATAAACATGGATAAACTCAAAATCTAATATTAAGTGAAAAAAGCAAATTAGAAAAGAATATTTACTATTTAATGCTGTTCATATAAAGTGTGGAAATAGAAAAACTATTCAAAATATTTTTCAAAACTATGTACACTGGTAGGTAGAATAATGCACCCTATAGGTGCCCACACCTATTTCCCGGAACCTGTGAATATGTTACCTTACATGGCAAAAGAGATCGTGAAGATGTGCTGAAGTTAAGGACCTTGAAATGGGGAGATTATCTAGGCAGGCCCAGTCTAATCACATGGAACCTTAAAGGTAGAAAATCTTTTTCAGCTGTGGTCAAAGGGAACTTGTCACTAAGGAAGAAAGGTCAAAGAGATGGAAAGTTGCTGGTTTCAGAGATGAAAGGGGACAATGAGCCAAAGAATGTGGGTACCTCTGGAAAGTGGAAAAGGCAAGGAAAGGAATTCTTCCCTGGAATCTCCAGAAGGAAATGAAACCCTGTGAGCGCTTTGATTTTAGCCCAGTGAGATCCATGTCAGACTACAAAAAGACAAAACCATAAGATAATACATTTGCATTGTTTGAGGCCACCATTTTTGTGGTAACTTAGTACAGCAACAATACAAAACAAATACAATATACATGTAGCAAAATTATTTTGTAACTGTGCAAGAATGAACACAAAATCCAGAATCAGAGAGTGTGTTCAGGGACTTCTGATGTACTGGGAAATGTTTTAATTCTCAAAAGGGTAAATACATGGGTGTCATTTTTTACTAGTGTTCTTTAAACCCTTTATACACTCTTTGTTATGAATAATATATTTTATATTTAAAAAACTATGTTTAAAGGCAAAAGCAATAGACTAGGGTATCTTCTATAAGAGGAACATCCTCTTCAGTACCCTGAGTGGACATGCACTTAGGTGTGGATTTGCTCACTGGCCCTATGACTAGATGGATGACAGGGCAGGAAGTTGCAGTGGCAAGATAGC
This sequence comes from Lemur catta, assembly GCF_020740605.2. NCBI lineage: Eukaryota > Metazoa > Chordata > Mammalia > Primates > Lemuridae > Lemur > Lemur catta. The sequence goes on along the minus strand of NC_059129.1, from coordinate 135,671,760 downwards.
TCCCTGCACTCTCTACCCTTTAGGATAGCAAGACTGTGTAAATTTTTCATCATTGTGTGGACATGATGAAACTTACCTTTGTATTGAACCAACTTGCTGGCAGTGAAGAGAGCGACCCACTCAGAGAGGGGACCCCAGCAACAGGAGTCTGCGGGGAGGCCCCCAGTGGCAGGAACTGGTGTGAGAGGGGCTTGTGGAAGTGTTGGAGCAGCAGCTGGATACTGGAGAACTGTGCAATGGGAGTCTGTGCCCTCTGAAGAACCCACAGGTGCCCATAGCCAACCAGCATCTGGACCCCAGCCATATAGATGAAAATGCCAGCCAATTAGTGTTGGTCTCCAAAGCATAAACAGCCAACAAGTAGAGAATTGTGCCCAAGACCAGTTAAGAGTCCTTTGCCTTTTTCTCTACATCTCTCCTCCCTGGCTCCCTCCCACCCAGGGGAGCTGAATCCTGGATCCTAGAAGAGGGAGCAGGGAGTGACAGAGCTGCAGTGACAGAGCAGACTGCCCAGTCTCCATTCCAAGTCCCTTGAGCCAAAAGCCTGCCTGTAATGGGAGAAAAAAAAAAGTTTTGAAAAAGATAAATTTTAAACTGGACTGGAATGAGTTTAATAATGGAAAGTGACCAGATAATTATGGAATCTGCCCAACATGTTATATCATCATGGAATGTGAAAACGGATTTGACACAGAAAGGTTTAAAATTGTAACCAGAAAAAAGGAAATTGTGTCAACTTAATATTCTATCAAATTGAGACTGCTGAAAACGTTACAGAGATGTTCATGGGTCCATAGGGAAGGGGTCTCATGATGCCATCTAAACTGCAGAATGTATTGTTCAAGTTCAAATATGGTGGGGATTATAGCTCCTACATCAAGTGCTATAGTTCAGCCACTCTTTCACCTTAGATAACCTGTGTAAGCTTTAGTCTTCTCACCTACAAAATGTAGAATACTTTTTAAAGGTATATCAGTTTGCTCAATTTAAGAAAGAATAATGGTACCTATTTTATAGGGTTGTTGTGAGGATTAAATCAAATGATAGCTACAAAGTATCCACGAAGAGGCTTGATACATAGTTGAATGAATTTCAATGACTGGCTAAGAGTTATGGAACTTGGAAGGACTTGTGGAGATGCTGACTCTTGGGCTAAAGGACAACAGCTAAGAGAAAGGTGATGTTGATGATAGGGGGTGTGGTGTGGTGTTAGTGATTGGGAGCACATTCCAGGCAGTGGGAACAACAGAAGCAAAGAAAGGAGGCAAGAGACAGAACCATTGTGATGTTAGAGGGATAGGGGAGGGGCGGTATGCAAACATTTTGGTAGTGCTTGAACATAAATTGCTAGTCAGGAAGAAAAGTCTGAAAAAAGAAATGAAGGACTAGATGGTGAAAAGCCTTGAGTGTTCTACTTCCTGTGCTTCCATGCTCTGCATCCCAGAAAAAGGTCCAAACTCTTCAGCTGGCATACAGATTAGGTCCTTTTTGACCAGCTCTTATCCACCTTTCAAAATTCAAAATCTCATATACCACATGGACGTATATCCTAGACTGTAGCATCTCTTGAGATTCCTTGGACACATGGAAAGTTCTCATATTCTGCTGTTCTGCTCACATTATTTTTAATGCTTGACACAGTCTGACTCCTCCTTCATCTGATTAAGTTGTTCTTTAAAATTTAATTCAACTGATACCACCATCAGGAAGTCTTGTCATTCCTTTAGTATGTTATTATTATTATCCAACAAGTATTTCTTGGGCACTTTTTCATACCTGGCCCCCTGTGAGATTCTGCCAATGTGAGCAAGCAAAATCCATGTCCACAAGAAGCAAGCACCATGAGGGAAAGGTCAAATAAACAGGCAGTCACTAGACTAAACAATGTTATGACTGAGATCAGAGCAGGTCACTATGAGAGGCCCAGACTCCTCTCCAGGCCCCTGGGGATCAGAGGTTTCCCTTCCACCAAGGATTCTCTTGCTATGTTCCTATTGCCCCTACTTAGACTGCTAGGAAAAGAAGTGGGAGGAAAGAAGAAAAAAATGCTGACATGCTAAAATTTATTGCACTCTTTGTATATGTCAGAAGCTATGGTAAAGCACTTTACATGAATATCTTGTTTAATCCTCACAACAACCCTATAATTCCCATTCAAAGATAAGAAATTAGAGGTAAATTAACTTACCAGCAACAGTCAGCTAGTGAGCAGGAAGGTCAAAACTCCAGCCTCAGTCAGATTAACTCCAATCCTGGGCTGTAAAACTCTGCACTACACTCTTTATATAGCAACAAAACGTTTCCATTAAAAAAAAAAAGTTTGTAGATTAAGGGCAATTATCACAATTCACTGTAAATGTTGTTTACATGTCTGTCTTCCTCATCAGCCCATGTCCTTCTAGACTCTGGAGATTTTCTAGGACGGAGAGAATAGAGCCTACAGATTATTCTCCTTTTATCTGCAGTCCCCAACTAATAGATGACTCACCGTTAGCACTCAGTAAATGTTAGTTTGAATGCACTAATGCAAACATAACTGAACGAATCCTTAAATGAATGAATTAACTTAAGAACTGGTAGGAACTGAACACATGGTAAGAACCACAGAGCTTTAGGGGGCGGTGACAGTGGGCAACGAGCAAAGGTCCAGGCCAGAAGGGCAAGTTGCCAGTGTCATAGAAGTCCAACCACAGGCAACAGGCAGATGTCTTGGCAGTCAGGCAGCCCTTGTGTCAATCGATTTGGCACTAGGAAATGGATGGAAAACCAGGCAGGCAGGTGTTGGCATCAAGAATTTTGGAAGCAGGTTGCAGATAGTATAGCACTATAGCAGGATCTCATTCCATTTAAAGACTTGAGTAATAGAATGGCACTTCTGTCCCACACAACAAAAGTGGGTGTTCAGAGGCACAAGGATTGAGACACAAAGGCAAGGTCTGTAGCCAGGATACAAGGCCAGAGCTGCACCAGCAGGAGAGGTTGATAGGTGCTAAGCCAACAGGCTATGCATACAGGCCTCTCTGTATTTCCTCTGTCTGGAATCCCTCTTGCTTTCTGCACCTGGGAACCCTTCAGAGACAGTTAGTTAACCTCTTCATAGTAATTTATGGGTCTCAGCTGTGAGGATTGGAGGGCTATAGGAGCAGGAAGTCAAGCACATCATTATTAAAGTTCCTGTGATTGAGCCAAAACTAGTGGAAAAATCCTTGATTCTTCAAATTCTTTTAACACCACACTTCCAAACAGTCAGCAAATCCTACAAACTTTACCTTGAAAATACATCCAGTATCTGACTACTTTTTCACACTTTCACTGCCATGATGCTGTTCTTTGCTATCATCGTCTCTTGCCTAGTTTTATTTGCAATAGCCCCCAACCACCTTCTTCTTTCTGTCCTTCCCCACTCAGTCTGTCCCCAACACCGTGGTAGCCAGAGTCATTCTATTTTCATTCTTATTTTCTATTTGGTTGTTGGCCCTTTCTTATTGATACTTAGCAGTTCTTTATAAACTTGTATTATATATATGCATTGCAAGTATCTTGTCTAAGGGATGGCTTGTCTTCATGGCAGTCCCTCATGCAAAATCTTCCAATACATCTCCAACACACCCAGAGTACAAGCCACCCTCCTAAACTACCAGGTGGCACATAATTACTTCCCTTTTCCCTCTCTACCCTCATGTTTTACCACTCCCCTCATCTGTTCATTACCGTTCTGTGTCCAAGACCAACACACTCACCGGAGGGCCTTTGCTTTGTCTGGCTGTTTTCTCTGCTGGAAGCTCCTTCTCCAGATATTCACAAACTCAAGCCCTGGCTTTCGTCAGATCTTGACTCAAATATCACCTTCTCAGTAAGGTCTTCTTTGAAACCCTCAATATAATTTCAGAACCCCTTCCAACTCACATGTACGCATATGCCTTTTCCTGATTTGCCTTTTTTTTCCCTTAGTGTTATAATTATCTAACTTACTATATATTTTATTTATCTATGTTGATTTTTGTGTCTTCAATACTAGAATATAAGCCCCCTATGGGCAGAGATTTTTGTTTGTTTTGTTCCTTGCTACATCTCCATACCCGGAACAGTGCCTGCCACATAGCCACATGTAGATGTTCAATGTATATTGGCTGAATGAATTCAGAAAAATGGAGGCAAAGTACATTTATATGTAAAAAAGATTCTGATTATGACTGTATTTCGTTTTAATTTTAGATTACAGAATCAATAAAATTGAGATCCTTGATATCACATATATATAGTATGTGTTTGCATGTGTGTACGTGAGTGTGTGTGTGTGTGTGAGAGAGAGAGAGAGAGAGAAAGAGAAATTTTTTGTGTATTTAGAAGCCATTATGGCTTTTTTTTAAAATCAAGGAGCTTTTCAGAGTTTTTAATATGCTAATGTATTTATCAAATCCTAAGAAATAAATTTAGAGATCAACTTTCATTATGCAAACTTATTTACCAAGTAAATTCATTGTTCTCAGAGTACTAATTTTGGAAGAAAAACAACAGTTTGAGAGTTCTTCAAGAACTATTGTCCTGATATATATGACTCCTGTTTCTCAAAATCATTTGACTCCCCCAGTTGACTGGAACAAATATTTCAAATACCAGGCAAAGGCACTACCAGCCTCAGAATCTTATTCAATACAGTACTACTAACAATTGATTAGACTTGGTATAGGGATGAAACAACTTTTCCATACCTGAGATTTTAACTCCCTCCCCACCACAATGTAGCCTCAATCTACATTTAAAACTGCCTGACTTTATATAACTGAAAGCTCTAACAGAGCTATACTAATCAAGTTTTGCTACACATATCCTGTACCTATCACTGAACCAACATACAATCATGCTACCATATTGTGACTTCCAAGACAAAGCCTTCCATACATCTCAGCATATACAAATGGTCCCCATTCTTTGCAGCTCACTAGAAGGGCCACAGCCATCCATAATCACTGAACTGAGCACAGTCTCTCTAGACTAGATGCTACCTACTTTCCACTTTATTCCTTATGTTCTCATTCACTTATTCAAACTTGACAGAGCCCTGCACAATGCTTTGTATATTAAGGTTGCTTAATACATGCTTTCTAAATGGTTGTCAAACAAAAGTATAACAAGTACTTCCTATTTAAATATCTTATATTCTAAATCTCTCCTTCCTTGAACTGCTATTGCAAATCTGCAAAGCCATTCAAAACTAGTCTCATGAAAGGCAAAGAAAGGTCTTGGTGTGTTACTTCAATAGGCCACTTTGATCATTTGCAATTTCTACTCTGTGCTGTTGAGAGTTCTGATTATAAAGTGCACAATTCCTTTTTCATCATTATCTGACCTAACTCCTAGAAAGAAAACATGATATCACATTATCTCAAGTGTTCTCTTTGGTTTCCTTTGGTTATATCATGTATGCAAAGCCTATTTTACTTGGATTATAAATCCCCAAGGATAGGGCAATATTTTCCATTGTACTTCTATTTCCCATAATGCCAGCGTAGATGCTTTCTAAGAGTTTTTTAAGTGAGTGGGTGAGGAATGAATAAATGAAACTTGAATAGACTATTAGAGAGTGTGGGGTAAATTCTACTAATATTCAAGTGTAAATACTTAAGCAAGACCATGTAAAGAATTTTCATACACTATTTTAACATGTTTCATTCACTCTGTGAAACTAGTTCACAGAAAATCAAGAAATCAGAGGGCTTTAATACAACTTTTGCAATTTAAGCCTATTGAAATATGCTTAAGTTGCAAATCAGAAGATTTGGAATTAATATGGAACTCAAAAATTAGTCATCTCGGCCCTTCTAGCTACTGAACCTCCTTCTACACACATACACACAAAGATCTGCATTGGCTTTACAAGTGTCTGAACTTGCTCTATCATGAACCAAAACACAGTAAAGATACTGGAAACTACTGCAAAATAAACCACTGCTTCTCTTTATCCTTATCCCTATCATGCCCTGGAAATAGGTCTGACAAGCCTGTTTCACAGCCCAGCAACTACCACAGATCTCAAGATAATATAACATTAACCATTAAATTATGAAATTTTGCTCCACACACTAAGAATCTGACTGTAATAATTGGATGTCATCATGTTCTCTAGGTAAGGTAAATATTTTGCTATTTTTCCAGGGAAGAGCAGAGGATTGTTGTCCAACATTGTATGATAGAGCTGTTGAACCACAGAAAATGTGAATATGTAGGTTCCATCTAATGAATACTTTTATAAAGTATTTAGGGTGACTCAAAAACAACTCTACATTGTCAAGCCATTGTGGAAATATATAATATACAAAATTGGTCATAACTGATAAAAAATCACATGAAGTTGTTTTATATCTACTTGGATGGATTCACCCAATTACCCTGAGATATAAATTTCACTAGTTCTATTCTGAAAGAATAACTCTGAGCCTTTTAAGTTGAAAGCTGCTAAGTTAAACAATTAAGGGAATATTAATGATTTACAAAAAATTAAGTACATGTAAAATATGAAACTAATTGTATTTCATTTTATATTTTTGGAAGGCAGACTATCTTTTCTTTTTTCTCTTACCTCCTTCATCTATTGAAGAAACAAGGATTTTCCATCTAAATAAGTTCCCTGGGAAGAGCCTGTATCAAAGGTTTGATTAAAACCAGTTGGAAAAACATGACAGCCCTGTGTACTAAAAGTATAGAAAAAGTGTACTTAAGCAGTCATATTCTAATTATCCTTCCACATTCCACCCTGGAGACTTTTGCCTGGCTGGAGCAGTCAAGGTTTTCTAGAGTCAACCAAATAATTTCTTTCCTTTTCCTCTGCTCTTAAAAGGAAGAACAATTTCTCTTAAATAAGCATGTGGGAAAAGAGAGTAAAATTTTAAAATGCTATATAGTTTCTACCTAGAATAATTTTTGAACAGTTTCAAACTTACTAAAGCAGATTCCAGGTCTCCTTTTGATGTCAAACACCCTTTAATAATGAGTAAATGTGCTCTAAATATTTTGATGCTCTGTCCTTTTCTACTGTCTTCTGTCTGCAAATATCTTGTCTGCAAATTTCCTACCTGTGTTACTATGAAGGCATTATACCAAAACTGCAGCTGTGTCCAAATTCTCTCTACTTGAAAACCGTATTTATTATGGTGTGGAAAGGCTCATGATCAAATGCAGCTTGTCATCGTTACCACACAGCTGTTTGATGATGACTAGCTCAGTGAGCTCTGAAATTCTGTATAAGGAGTAGAGGAGGCATTCCCATTGCCAAAATGAACTGAAATCCATTTCTGAGTCATATATAATAATTTCATATAACATTTACATTTTTTGCAAAAAATGAAGACATAATGCCAGGCATATAGGCAACATTCATAAAGTTTACTGAGTTGAATTACTGACCTAGTCATCACTTGGTATCAGTGGTGTTGCAGCTATTTCCTAAGACTAAGCTTCTTAGTCCATTTAGTGTTGATAAAACAGAATACCTGAGACTGGGTAATTTATAAAGAAAAGACATTTATTTAGCTCAAAGTTATGCAGCCTGGGAAATTCAAGGGCATAGCTCTGGCTTCAAGCCAGAGCTTTCATGCTGAGTCATAACATAGTGGAGAAGGTCTAAGGGGAAGTGGACACATGTGAAGAGACAAAAACCCAGGAGCATCTTGGATTTATAACAAGCCACTCTGATGGAACCAATTCTTCCCTGGAGAACTAGTTTAGTCTCACCAGAGTGAGAACTCACTCACCACCTTGAGAACTGCACCAAGCTATTCACGAAAGGTCTGCTCTCATGATCCAAACACTTCAGCTAGGCCCCACCTTTTAATACCACCACATTGGGGATCAAATTTCAACATGCATTTTGGATGGGACAAACTCAAACCATACCACCAAGATATATACTCAAAGACTGTAAGTGATCAAACTCTACAAGATGAAAATCATTAGGCCTGTGGCTGGTCACACCCAACTGGTCAACTCTCAGATGGCAGATGACATGTCCAGTTCCTAGAATACTATCATTGAAGATTCTGGCTAATGCATAAGGGATTACACAAAAAACTACAACCATGAAAGAAAGTCACCAAGAGGTTACCTTTGACTTCAGCAAGTAAATCAATAGCAGAATAGCCATGTTATTGTATGTCCAAACAGCCACTATTACAATTTAGAGAAGTTCATGGAAGTAAAGATCCCCCCTTTTTTATTGAGTATGCTTGTGTCAAAGTTGGTTCTGAGAACCTTACACCACCGAACGAAGCCATCTTTGATAGGTTGGGCAGAGGAAACAATGTGATCTATCTGTGCACTTCCAAAAAAACCAACAGATTCTAACAGGCAACAACCAGGATCCAAGAAGAAAAAATACTAGCAAAAACTAAAGAACACTTTTTCTAAGTTTGTTATTTATTCCTTCAATCCATCCTTCATTCATTCACTAAATATTTACTGAGTATATACTATGTGCCAAATCTTGTTCTGGGTGCTAGAGATAAAACAGTGAAAAGTGAAGACAAAGCTCTTGAGATACTTTATTCTAGCAGAGGCTGAGGAGAGAATAGATAAGTAAACAAATGAATCCAAGCTAATTCAGATAGTGAAAAGTGTTTTAAATAAAATAAAACAAGAGGATCCAACAGAAAAGAACTCATTGGGGCAGATTAGATTGAGTGGTCAGATCAAGCCTTCCTGAGGATGATATTTAGCAGACACCTGTGTGATATTAAGGAGCTTGCTATGCAAAGATCTGGAGGCAGAGGATTCCAGGCAGGAAAAATAACAAACAAACAAAAAAACAAAAACAGCAAATACTATAAGCTAGATGTATGAAAGATAGTAAAAAACCAGGTCTATGTAGCCAGAAAACACAAGGCTATGGTCTATGGGCATGGCGTAAGAGAACTAGGCATGGACAATATTACATAGAACCTTCTAGGCTGTGGTAGGAATTACAAGTTGTATTTGAAGTGCAATGAAAACTCATTGGAGAGTGTTAAACAAAAGCATGACAAGATCTGGTCATGTTTTGAAAAGATTGCTCAGCTGTTCTTTGGAGAATGTGTTGTTTGGGGTTGTGGGGGATAGAATCAGGCAGACAAAACAGGAGGTTTTTGTAGTAGTTCAGGTGAGAGATGACAATAGATTGTACTAAAGTTATGGCAACGGAGAGGGAGAGTAATGGATGAATTGGGGATATACTTTGGAGGTGGAGAAAGCATGACTTACTAATTAATAGGATGTGAGAATGAAAGAAAGACACAAAACAAGGATGACTTCTAAATTTTTGGACAGAGTAACTGCATAGAACAATTTGAAGAACAGGTTTGGAGGGGGTGGATATCCGGAATTCTGCTTCTGAGATGCCTGTTAAACATGATAATAATAGTATCTACCTTGCAGGGTTGTTGTGAACAGAGAATAATATATGAAAAGGATTTAGATTAGTACCTAGCATGTAGCAACTGTTCAATAAATACCAACTCTTATAATTAGTCTTCAAGTGGGGATGAAAAGGTCACTGAGGACACAAAACAGCTCTGTGAGAGGCCATGGCTGCTGATATGAATCTGGGAATTACATAGGATTCAGTGCTGTTCAAACCATTTTTGGTGAAGGACTTTAATTTTTATCCATTCTGGACCAATGCTGCAGTGGACTGAATGTTATGTCTCCCCCCAATTCCTATGGTAGCATCCTAATCCCCAAGGTGATTGATTATATTAAGAGGTGGAACCTTTGGAAGGTGATTAGGTGGTGAGGGGGGAGGCCTCATGAATGGGATTAGTGTCCTTATAAAAGAGACCCCAGAGAACTCCCTTGTTCACTTCCACCATGTGAAGACACAGTGAGAAGACAGCAGTCCACGAGCTAGGAACTGGGCCCTCAGAAGACATGGCATCTGTCTATATCCTGATCTTGGATTTCCCAGTTTCCAGAACTGTGAGAAGTAAGTTTTGATTGTTTATAAACCACCCAGTCTATGGTATTTTGTTGTAACAGCCTGAACAGAAGAAAGCCAAAAATTTTTGTTAAATCCAACAAAAATGAGCACACTTTGAAGAGCTCAAAGCCATGGGTGTGGCTAAAGAAGCCAGGCCCTGGAGGAAGGGCTCAGACAGCTCAAGCACAGGTGCTTGTGTGAAGGGTGGGGGCTCACGGGCGAAATTTTCAGTAGGCTGAAATAATAACAGTGTTCGCATACATCACATATATGTACAACTAATCAGTTTTAATCGGGTATGAGAAAAAAGCCTAATCGCTCCTGCAAGAACTCACTCCTTTTCCCACAGATGTGGTATCTGAAGAGCAAGACACCGCTCCCCTGCCTCACCCCGACAAACACTTCAATCTAATCATCGGAGACGCAATCTAGCGCTCAAGATGCATTAAGTAGCAGGAGTTCCTTCACTGCCAAGCTGGGCTGCGCTTGGGCATAGAACAATTATCAGACCTGAGAGCTACCAAGCTGTCCCCCAAGGATGCTCTAGGCCCCAAGCATCAACACCTCTGTTAGTAAGTAATTCACTGCTCTTGCCTTGTCATCGGCTTCTCTCCTGAAAACTCCGCTCCAGGCCAGAGAGCACCTGCAACAATTCTTACTGGAAAGGTTCCTATTTCTGGGTGAGGAAGTCAATAAAGTAAAGGACTCTTCGTGAAGTCCTTTGGTAAGCAAAACTTGCTTAACTTCACACTTTCTTGGACCCGCAGGCAGGGAATGCTTCCCAGCGCTGTGTGGTGCCTTACAGCCGTGCTTCTGGCTGCAAGCCTGCCGAGGCCCAGGGCAGCGTACCGTGGGCTGCAGGTGAACGTGAAGTTGAGGGAGGGTAGTCGGAGAGCCGCTCCGGTCGAGGAAAAGCTCTGCGGTCTCCAGGGCTCCCGCGAAGCCCGGGCGGACGAAGCCAAACCTGGAAGCCAGGACTAAGCTCCTCCGCGCACGGGGCGCAGTCCCCAGGCGGGCGCGCGGGGCCGGGCCGGGGGCCGCTCCGCGGAGGGCGGAAGCGAGGGGGGGGGGAGGCGGGGCCGCGACTCACGGGGCCGCGCGCCGGGGGAAGAAGCTGCACCTCCGGCCGCGCGGGACTAGGGGCTGCGCCCGCCCGCGGGGCGCATGCGCGCTGCCGAGCGGCTCCCCGCTCCCTCCCCGCCCACCTCTCCCGCCTCCCCACCCCCTTCCCTGCATCCTCGCCTGTCTCCCTCTCTCCTCGCCCGCTGGGTGCTGAAGTTGGGCGGATGGCAGCAAAGCGGCTCCGCTAGAGGACCGAGCAGCCCAGCCTCGCGCCCCCGGACCCATCGGTGCGCTGCCCACACCTCGAGCCGACTAGGTAAGATGCTGCCTCTAAAGCCGAGCGGAGCTAAGTAAATGACACCAAAATGTCTGCTTTGCACCAATGGATGGGTTTTTTCAAGGTGTAGGGGGAGGTGAAGGAAAGAGGGGGCGGAGAGCGCGACTGCCAGTGCCCCGGCGGGGGCGGCTGCGCGGCGCGGTGGTCTCGGCGCTGCCCGGGCGCTGCAGGCGGGAGCGGGGGCCGCGCCGCGGGTCTGGGAAGTTGGGTCTCGCGTCGCTGCTGGACTCGCTCCTCTCGCCGCCCTCCGGCTGCGGCCGAGGGGCTGGGCGAGTGTCCTGCCTGCCGGGGGAACCCTCGGTCGGGTCCCCAGAGTTCCCGCGGAGAGCCGGGCGCCTTCGGGGAACTGGCCGCGAGGGCCGGGGGTGGCGGGAGACGTCGCGGGGGCGCGAGGTCCTGCGGGCTTTTGTGGTTGGGTGGGTGAGAGCCGAACGCGAAATCAACAGTGTCCGATCGACCGATCGACTCGGGGGCTGCTTTTTCTCCCTTATCTTTCTTTACCTTTGAGAAAATGCACCGTTCAGGTGCGAAAGGTGTAAGCAAAAGAGAGTGCAAAAATGAATCCCTTGAGCAGCGGTAACATAGCTGGTGTGTGTGTGTGTGTGTGTGTGTGTGTGTGTGTGTGTGTGTAGGGATGGGGGTCTCTTTTGTTCCTCCCCCTCCCCTTAGTCAAAGGAAAGGGAGTTCTGGCGTGCGCGGCATGGGGTGGATTTCACAGCCACCGAGGGGGCGAGGACGAGGAACGCCCACTAAACCCGTAGCCGCTGCCCGGGTGGGTGTATCTGAGCCTCCCTGGCTGTGGGTGATGATGATTCTTTTTATTATCGATGGAATCACAGTTTACTAGCTGCCTCCTCGCCAGCCTTCCTCCTCCTCTCCCTCTTCATGTGCTGCGGCAGAGACTGGGTGCAGACACTCGGCGGTTTGCTCCTCTTCTCCCTACTTCCCTGCCTCGGTGAAAAATGCCGGAGGACTTGAGGGTGGCGGAGGGGCAGAGCCGGCTTCGGAAGCCGCGGGAGAGGAGAGGCTCCTCGCCTCGGGCGGCTGCTGGCAGCGCGTCCCGGGCGGTCTGCCCCGGCCTCGGGAGTCCCTGGGCTCCCGGAGATCGAGCTGGAGTCGCCTGGCCAAAAAGATGCCCGCCAGCCTGCGGGCCCCGCCCTGCGTCCTCGCCTGCGCCCGGAGCCCGGGACGCCGGCTCACCTGGAGAATCCTGGTCTCAAGAACGCTTTTCTGGCTCCTGGCATAGTTCTCCCAACCCAATTCGACCCATGCTTCTTTCTTTAAAAGAGTCACGGGAAGGTTTGGAGAACTTTACAAGCTTTAGAGTTGTTTCTTTCTTTTTAAGAATTCTTTTACAGCGAGGTTCTTCCCATCCATCATGGGACAGTTGTCACACATAATAAAGAGAATTCTTAGTTTGGTTCCCATCTAGAATAAACATTTCTGAGCCTGGATGCCATCTGCATTTCCGGCGTTCACACATACTAGTTTTCCGGGTGATGAACCCTTCTGAAAATCATTGAAATGAAGAAATGAGAGATAATTTTTACTTGTGTAGTGGAAAATAAATGTTTTTCTCCTTGATTTATAGCTGCTAGACACTGTATGTATTAAATAATTTTGAAAAGTGTGAAACACTTTAAGTACATTGTATTTGTTTCTAAAGTCTTTTGTAGCAATAGTAACAGTTATCCACGAAATATACGTTCTAGCACTTGTGTCTAATGAAAGGGTGATTTGTACTAATTCAAATGTATGCGGAGTTTGACTTCCTCCAGTTTAGTTTCTATTATTAAGCTATTTTTTTCTGTAAGCATAAACTACAACAGTAATTAGTACACTTTGGGAGAGTAGATTTATTCACTATTTTTATGATCATAAAACTTTTATTTAGGGCAACCATGGAATAGTAGTTTATTTACAGTTTTGAAGATGAGAAAACAAGGGTTTATTATTACAAAAAGATTGAGTGATATTATTTATTAAATAAAATGAATCTCCATGACAATGACACCTGATCTCAGAGCCATGGGCACTCATCCTTCCTCCTGAAATTGTACTTTGAAAGATTAAGGAAACCTTCCATTTACAGAACTAACGACATATGGTACCCATTATGCCCATGATTTCAACCCTTTTTACTCTGGTTCCTCAATTATTCCTTGGTGTTTAGTCCTCATGGACAGAAATTAACAAGGAGAGTTAAATTGCTGTCATGTTCAATTCTAAGGCAAACAGCATTTTCTTCTCAAATAGGTATTTCTTTGGCTGTAGGGATTTTCCTTGAGGTTCTAGCTTAGTTGAACTGATAATGTTGAAGGTCTAAGTCCATTATCATTCCTATGAACTTCTTATATTTTTTCATTATCATCATAAGCCTTCCTTAACATTTCTTACGACTAGGGCCAGGGGCTTACCCATTTGACACTATAAAAGTTAATAATCTAAATCTAAATTGATGAAAAAAAATCCTAGTTGATTCACAAAGTGTAGGAAAGAATTTACCTGTTAATCTAAAGCTTCAGAGATAATGGCCATTGTGTTTTAAGTGCATTTGCTGAAATACATGGGCTTTCCTAGAAAAGTGGAAGGTGAACATGAGCAATGGTGTATTGAAGACGGATGGGAATCCATTCAACATTTCTGCTAGAATTCTGTTTCTAATAGTTGGTCACCTCTGCTTACTTAACAGTGAAGCTACTGCACTATGCAGAAGGGCAAAATGGTTGAGAATAATGCTACGTGATGTGTAAAGTATTTTATTTCACTTGATCACTATAGTTAAAGTATAAATGTATTATGGAAACTTAAAATTGTATGACATTTCCAAGGCAATATCATAGATCTGCAGAAAAATACATTTTTATGGAAATTTTTAGAAAATAAAACAATCCTTTGCTATGTGTAGCCAGGGCTTTTGATGTTAGATTGGTGGTTAGTCCTACCTTCCCTTTCTCTCTCTGTCTCCACTTATTCCTGAAAGACACTTTCCTAACTTCCAAAGACATTTATTTAGACTATTATTCCTACTATTGTGTCAGAACCTAGCACCTCTTGCCAGAACCTGGCTGGCAAAAGTCAGGTGTTAGATAAATATCTCTTAAATGAATAAATTTTGCAGACTTGACATGGCTTGCAAAAATATTCCAAGATCAGAATTGCGTTTTTTAAAAGAGCACTCATGCTCTGTACTAAGTACATTAGTTCAAGATCCTAAAAATCACATTCATGGTCCTACATCTTTGGAGAAACCTACATCTTTTTAGAATTGTCACTTTGTGAATATATACATTTTTAATATAACATTTATATTATTGATTTGTTTCCAAATTATAAAAGCAGTATTTGCTTATTTTAGATCCCCTAGAACACAGAAGAATGTGTGAAATGGAAAATGAAAATTACCTGTGGGCAGTCATGGGTGTATGAACACAAATTTTGGGTCAAGCTGGCCTTAGCTTGCATCCTGGCTCCTCCATTTAATAATTGTGTTGTTCTTTGTGAATAACTTATGTGTCCTGGGCCTCAGTTTCCCCAGATACACAACAGGAATAAAAGGATGATGGCAAGCATAAGTATAATACAGTGTATGTAAAGTGCTGAACATAGTACCTAGCATGTACTGAGTGCTTATAATTATTCCAATGCCTAAAGAACTGCCATTGAAAATAGAGCAGTTTACCACCAGTTCATTTCCTTTGCGTAAATATACCATTGTTTAAAGAATTAGAAGTATGTCACAGAACTTTATACTTGCTTTTTTTAAATTAACATTACTGTATTGCTGTTTCTCAAGAAATTAAAATTGACATTTTTAATACAATATAGCGACTGCAAAATAATTTATCTTATGGATGTCTTAATTTACCTAACCCTTCTTTCATTTTGGGATTTTTATCCTTATGTCTAGATTTTGTATGCATATCTCTATTGCAGTTTTTCCTTTAGGCATGATGCTTAGAACATCTAGTTCTTGCTGGCCGACATAATGCCATCTTTTAAAAAAAATTTTGCTAACTTGACAGGTGAAAATAATATTTTTCAAACTTTTATTTGGTTACTAGGAAGACTGATTACTTTTTGACATGCATTGAGCAAATTTTTTGTCTTTGAGGATGACTTGTTCATGGCTTTTTTCCCTGTTTCCATTGGTATTCTGGTAAGTTTTTCATATTTGTCTGAGTGCTAATATTAATTTTTTTAAAGGCAAAATCAAAAGGAAGGAAATGATTAGTGGCAAAAACTACAAAGATCACTGTGGCTAAACCAGAAAGGCTGAATTCACCACGGGATCAGGGCTGCCAAGGTGTTCATCACATACTGCCACTGTGCCTGGGCTTTCCAACTTGCACAGTTCCTTTTAGAAGTTCAGAATCACTAAATAGTTTGCACACAAACACCTGACTATGAGAATCTTGTGCATGAAGAGTTCCTAGATTTTCATGGATTGTTTCTGCCAATTGCCAGTGTTACAGGAGGACTTTTCAGCTCTCCTGAGATAAATGGAGTTGAAAAGAAAGACAGAAGTAGAAGGAAGTCCTAAAGGACATTATTTGTGATTCCTCATGAGAATGAAATCAGTTAAGCTTAATTATAAAGCCATGTCAGGATAAAATCATATCTCAAATTTTAAGCTCTAGGTTTAATTTAATTATTTAAATGGTAAGGATTTAAACTGTTCCCTTAATGAATTCTGTGTCTGTAGTGTTTCACATGATTCAGTGGCCTTGTAAGCTCCTGGTTTTGAATTTTTAAGATCTATGACTTTTGATGAATTTGAAATCAAAAGTTTAATTATTTAGCTTGGAAAATCTATAAAGTCCTTAGATATTGAACTATCTAGAGAGTGTACCATGTTGTAATCATCAGTGGTGATAGTTTATCAAATATAGTAAAACCTCAGCAATTCAGAGTCAAGGAACCTAGAATTTATGATGATAGGAGATCCCTATAGGAGAAGCAGTGAGCTGTGATGAAAAATAAAATCCCATTTCAAATAGGAAGGGATTTGAATTTTTATTCTATTTACTAGATGTGTGGGCTTTTTCATGAAATTATGTAAGTATTTCATACTTAGAATTCTAGCATGAGTAATAAACATCTAAAATCTCTCTGAATTTATTAAACTTTGTTATGTGAGTTTTTTTTTTAAATCCCTGTGTCAGTAAATATAATTTTATTATAGACAATGAGTGTGGTTCACAAAGCAAATATTTACTTCCTTATCTTGGGTCACAGGCTTTTCACAGTACAGTACTGCTGATTGACTATTGAAATACACAGGTTGTAATTCAAGAGCCGTGGCATTACAATAAAACAGACACAACCCAGGGGAAATTATGACATAATGAAATGAGCAGGTAAGTGTTTATTTCATTTCTTCAATTATCTCGAATCTTCCCGATAGCATAGTGAGTTAAATACGGTGAAAACTCTTTTGTGAAAATTGACAACACTTTCTATATTTATTTCCAGTGTTGATGAAAAGTGGGGGCTTGTTTTTTTGGTGTACTTGAAATAATGTTATCTAATGTGGAGATTTTGAGTCAATTTTGACTCTAGGTATACCACCCTATGTCTCTGTCCCGTTTCCCCAATTCTACTTTTTCAGGATTCAGTTAATCAAAATTAACAAATATTTCAAAGTCTGCTATATGTAAAGCAGCAGTCTATATGATTTGATTTAGACAATGTGAAAAATATGGAAAATTGCCTTTGAAAGAAAGACTCTTTCAAAGCAAACAATGTAATTTGGTAGAAAGAGCCCAAATTTTAGATTCAAATAAGCAGTAATGTAGCATTCACCTCTTTGTGCCTCAGTATCATAATCTGTAAAATTGAAGATAATTTAAAAACGTTGAAGGATTAAATGAAATTATGTCTATAACATGCTTCAGATATTGTCAATCACTATGTAAGTGTTAGATACTGTACTAGAGTTAAATAATTAAAATAAATACAAGAAACATCATGTATACTGTAAGTGCTTGAGGGGATTTTAATTTCTTGCCAGTATTTGTCTTAACTAATGGATCCTTATTAGTGTTGAAGTTGTTCTCCATGTGTTTCCTGTGTTATCCTTTCCTGACTAGATAGTTTAACCAAACTGTTAAATCAACATTCATTCATTTAGAAACATTTTGAGCACCTACTATGCACTAGGATCTGTGATATGATTTTTGAATGTAAAGATTAATTTAACATGGCCCCTTTTCCATAAGGAGTTCACATATAAGCTTCTTCAACTTATTATTTTGCTTTTATTGGTTGAGTACTGGTCATTCTGAGCTTACAATTCGTATCTAAAGACACCATGGGACTAATGAGCAGGGATTTCCTTAGGGTTTAACAATTTAGGCTAATTGATCTCAAAATTTAGGCGCTCCTACTCCTAAAGTTCATATGAGGTGCTAAACAGAGACTCAGATAAGGAGAAGGAAAGCAGAAAGTGGCTCTGCTGGTGGATAATTAAACAACCTCCACCATAACATCAAGACAATAAGAGCCTGGAGGCTTAACCCTCTTTGAACCTCAGCCCCCAATTTCTCTAAACAAAGTAAAAAAAAAACACAAAAAGTCCACATATATCTGTACTATGCCTTTTTTCCCCTCACTTAAAGGCTACCCTGGGTGATGATTGTCATATAATTTATTCTAAAATGTTGATGTAGGGGATGAAGAAATGGAGGAGAGTGATATCCCCACCCTTTTTTAGGGTCCACATTTCCCATGTAATGGCAATATTTTAAGTTTTTTTCGTGATACTGTTGTAGTTCCATCTTTGATAACAATCTTATTATATAATATAGTAAGCACATTGACCAGATTAAGAAAACACATTTGATTTTGGGAAAGAAAACCATTTTCAACGTCAACTTGTGGAAATCACTAGGGTAATTTCTAAATCTAATAGTTAGATTTACCCTGATCTAGGAAGATTTGATATCATTTATAAAATCAGAGTAAAGACTTCAAATCCTTTCTAGCAATAATTTGCCTAACTATGGAAATGAAAGACATTGGCATTTTGAATAAATTAACTTAGAGGAAGCTCAACTCTCATGTCAGCCACTAAATTTAACATGCTTGTCATTAAACCATTGACTGGACTATTAATAAGTAACCATGTGTGCTAATTTGAGGTTTGAACCTATTTCTTTCTCAAATTTATTTCTACTTAGCACTACCATATAGCATTTTACTTGTGACCTATGAGTTTAGTAAGATCAAGATTCACTAGATAAAAGCAAAGAAAAAGCTAATATCTTTTATGAGGACACTAAGGCATAGACATGCTATAAAGCAATACAACGACATGTATAATTTACAAACTCTATGACTAACTGCTGTATTGTGGATTGGAGTATTAAATAATGTAATGTAAATTGGAGTATTAATGCTCCATTGTAAATTGGAATATTAACATATTCTCTACCTACTATTTGGGTGAAGCTTGACATTTGATTTTTCCCTCTTTTTCTTTTTATTATTCTATTAGCAGTAGCAGTATTTCTAAATATAATGATAAATTGAGGCAGAAGGAGTATTAATTCTTTTTGTACCTCTAATACTTCATAGAAAATAGTTATTTACTGTTATTTTACATAATTTTAGGATATTTACATAATTTTATTGCTGAAATTTAAAACATATCAAGAATCCAAATGTTAAATCTGTCAGGGGAAAAAAAAGCCTACTGTTTTATTCTCTTCTGGTAGTCTGGGATAAATTGTCCTGATTGTCATATCTGTGCTAGTTTATGATTAAAGAATGTTGGTTATTTTGACCCAACTATTAAAGCCCATATTTTCTTCATCTGCTCATGTACAGTAATCTCAATTTTCACTGTTAAAGAAACGTTTTAGACTGAATTACCTTAGTTAAATTCAATATCTAATGACCTAGCTATATTTATATGAATGATGGATTTAGTTGAAAGGTATATTAATAGATCATTTTAATACTGAAAACCAGGAGATAGAGAAATCCTTTATGTACTGGAATAGTCTCCAAAATTTAGTATTTTGAAAAGATGACTTTGTTATGTCAATGTATGCACATATATGCGCATGTTTGCTATTTCATTCATGGGTTGAAAGCGGGTAACAATCCACATGATGCCTGTATAATTATGGCCAATTGGTCAGGAGGAAAAGATACCTACTTTAGGGTACGGGGGAGTTACCGACGAGATGAGAAAGAAAGTCAAGTAAAAGGCAGGAAGGCTGGGCTCAGAAAACAAGACTATTACTTTAAAACTCATTATATCTTAAAATATAGTATCATTCAATACATTATTATATAACTGCTGTATTATGTAACCACTTCCAGTTTTGTGAATCCACGTGACCTACTCTTAAGAAGGTAATTTTTTTCCCATACAGTAATTTCATTGACTGAAATCTGAGTAATGCAAGTGGAGTTTCATGAGGTGGAATTCCATTAAATAAACGTTAATTCTGGGAAGGAAAAAATGTGAAGCACTTTTCTTGACCTGACATGAGTTATATTACATAGTTAAAAATTCTTGGAGGTGATATCAGAATTCAATCATATTGATAAAAAATCTATTCCAAGTTTTTCTTTTTAAATGCAACTATTTTAAGTCCATCTTATAGAAAATCAATTCTATTTTTGTGATGTAGAGACCTTTATGTATTGCTTTAAAATACTAGTAATGAATAAATGTGCATGCTAAGCTCTGTTTTATTGAGCAATAGGGCAGTGCAATGACTTAATGTCTAAAATATTTATTAAGACTTTGTGCTTAGAGAAGCTTGTTTACTCATTGCCACTGAGATTATTTTTAAGAGAATGTGGATTTATGGTTTAGTAGGATCACTGAGAGTAGTTGCTCAGTGAGGCTGCTCATTGCAACAAAAATCACCTTTGACACTTAGCATGCTGGCCTCCCTGACCACTAGCCCCAAGAGAGTTCTAGTCTGGTTAGATTTTGGGGGGAAAAGGAGTTCACATGCCTGAGGGTAGAGCGCAGAGAGTACAATCTAAACAGCTAAATTAGAGACAGGTAGAAATAAAGGAAAGAAAGAAAAGTCTTTTGGTGCACTGGAAAATATGGCCTGGTTGGGTCTGAATTTTCAAGTGTTTGCATTGTAATCCTGAGGTTTCTTCAGGTTCAACTACTCATCAGTTTTACCTCTGCTGTTTCCTGCCTCCTTATCCTTAATTAATGCGCTATACAATTGAATCCCTACTCTGTAAATGGGAATAGTAAAATTAACTAAGACGTATCCAAGTCTCAAGGAGCCTAAAAACTAGTTAAAGAGAAATCTCTATGTAAATTTCTATTATTATTACATTCTAGAGAGAAATAAAATGCTGTAAGAACTCAGGAACGTGATACTAATTTTAGATGGTCAGACCAGGATTTGGCAAAAGTTTCAGAGCGATTATGATATTTTCTCAGGTTATTGAAAGATAGAATTTTGACAGGCAAAGAAAGGCCTTCCAGGCTCAAAGACAGTGTAAATAAAGATAGGCATGGAATTAGGGACATTAAAAATATACTTCTGGAACAATTTTTTGAAAGCATATCATACACACAGGAAATCACAGAATGATAAGGCTAGAAAGCAGACATATATACTGGCAGGCGTTAATACGCAAGTAAGAAGTTGGACTTTTCCTTGACAGGCAAAGAGTGCCACTGAAGCTATATAAACAGGAGATTACAGGGTTGGAGCTGCGCTCTGGCATGGGCACTTCATCCGGTCTGTGCTATGGGTTGTTAAAGGGAAATGGGAACACCATGATTTCAGCCATCCGGGTGAGAGAAAATGAGGCTGAACTAGGAAACCGCAAAGGGCCAAACCCACGGGAAGATGATGATGTCAGAAAATGTTCAAGCCTTTAGGACTTGGTGAACAAAGAGGTTTAAAAGATGTAACAGGAGCCATAAAGCTGACAGCAAGGTTTTCAGCCTGTGAATCTGAGTAATAAAAATGCCATTAAGACATAAACCAGGCACAGAAAGACAAATATTTCATTTTTCACACTCATATATGGGACCTAAAAAAAAGTAATTGATCTCAAGGAAGTAGTGAATAGAATGGTGGCTACTAGAGACTGGCAAGGGTGGTGGGAAGGGGTGATGAAGAGATGTTGGTGAAGGGGTAATTCTGTTTAATAGAAGGAAGAAGTTCTGATGTTCAGTGGTACAGTGGGGCAGCTATAGTTGACAATAGTTTATTGTATTTTAGAATACCTAGAGGTTTTCAAATGCCCCCAACATAAAGCAAAGATGAATGTTTCAGGTGAATCTTGTCCCAGTTGCCCTGATTTGATCATTGTATATTGTGTGCTTGTATCAAGATGTAACATATACTCCATGAATATGTACAATTATTAGTATCAATAAAAAAATGAAAAAAAAAAAGACATGGAAAAACCAAAGTGTTGAAGGGGTTAGTGAGGAAATAAATTGGGTTCAGTTTGGGAAGGAGTTTGACATAGCCATTAGAGTTCTCCCAGATGTTAAGCATGCTGTTGATTAAAGAGCCTCAGGAATGCTAGTTGATTTGGTAGGAAGCAGCAAGTAATATCTTAGGCTATGTCAATAGAGCACCTTAGTGTCTAGAATGAAGTTGGTGACAGTTCTGTTCTATTCTGCATATTCAAATCACAGTGGAATGTTATTTTGAATTTATTCTAGATACTGTGTTTAGAGGTTAGGAATAGAGATGGTAAAATTAACTTACAAAACAAAAATAATTCATATGAGAAATGATTGGAGGAATTTGTACTTTCTTAACCTGAAATACAGTGTTTCCCCTGGAGAATATGTATCTTTCACCATTTGGAGAAAAGCCATGGGAAATAATGGGACTAATTCTAAGTGGCCCCAGTGATAAAATAGAAATAATAAAAACACATGACAGTGTTGTAAAGAGATAATATGTTCAATGTCCCTGGCACACATTTGGCAGTCATTGTATCTTAGCTCTTATTGTTATTCTTAGGAATGGTGTCAGAACCAGTGGACACACATCATAGAGAGAGATTTTGCCATCTTATTGGAAATAACTTTTTAACAGTCATAGTGGGCTAGTTAGGTGAGCTGCCTTGGAAGGGGGTCAGTTTGCTGTCACTGGGACAGTGTATGGTGGACAAATATTTGGCAGAGATGTCATGGAAGAGATTTAAGGATTGGGAGGGCCAAGGAACTACAAGTCTCATTATAACTCTGAAGTTCAAATGGTTCCAGGAAATTTGGAATGCAAACCTAGGAGAAAGACTGGGGCTAGAAATAAAATTTGAAAGTGTTTAACTTACAAGTAACAGTAGTGGAAGATTGCCAAAGGAAAAAGGGCAGAGAGTAGATAAGTGCATAGAGTAGAATCTTGGAGCATATCTTCATGAATGAACATGTGGAAAAAGAAGAAAACTGAAAATACACGTATACACACACACACATACATGCATATGTTCATGCATATATAGTCATACATAACATGGCCAGAATGAAAAAGAAGTGTTATAAAGAGATTGAAGATATGACAATATGACATAAAACCAAGGAAGTGGGGATTTTTTTAAACCAATTTTATTCATGTGTATATTAAGCTTCCACAAAAGATTGGAAGAGGTATGAAAAGGAAGATCAGCTGAGTTATGTCATGTGGCAGAAAGGGTGAATAAAATCAGGACGGGGATGACATGTCAGATTTTGCAATGAGGAAGTTACTTGTGATTGTTTGGAAAGCACTTGTGATTAATGATTTATACATCATCTATTTCCAAAAGGCTTGAGGCAGCTTAAATAAAAGCACTTTCACACAGGGCAATGAAAATGAAACAAAATAAAGATAAGAAACCACAAAGAGAAATAAATGGAGGGGGAGTGGTGCATGTACCACAAAACCGGGATAAGATTGTTACTGTAATAGGGGTACTTCCGTTTAGCTGAGGTTCCTGGCAGCCAAAATAAAAAGGTAAGTGGACAGTTTACCTATCACTCATTGGTTAATAAAAGAAAACAATTGTTCAAAAGACTTTTTATCTTCTGGCACTAAATTCTAGAAAGAGTGTGTCCCATGGATTCTTAGATGAGAAATAATGACATATTATACAATGTGGTCAACAGTGGTTCTGCTGAAGATGCAGGCTTGCTTTGAATTGTTTCTTCTTAAAGCCCTTGAAGGTCAAGTGAGCAATATTGAGTTGAAGTCTGTAAAGCCAGTAAGGTAGTGATATTTCTTGTGAGCAGAGACTGTTTGGGTATCTGAATACTCCTGAGTCTGAACAGTCAGCATGGGAGAGCGTTAGGGAAAAGGATATCCTAGACAGGAGATACAAGGATAGCCCGAGGAGCATGGAGAGAGAGGGCACCGAGCATCCTGAAACCTCAGGTCCTTTGCACTTGCCACTGGCTCCACCTAACAAGCTCTCCCCTAGTCTTTGTCGTCTTTTAAGTTCTAGGTCAGATGTCAACACTTCAAGGAGGCCTTTGTTGGACTCTCTGGCTAATGTCCCTTCCTCATCCCTTCTTCATCCCTCCTCATATCTGTTACTCTCTAATAATAATCTGTTTTATTTATTTCATAGCATTTACTGCTCTTTTAAATTATTTTATTTATTATCAGTCTCCCTCATCCAACAAACTGGAATGGAAACTAGTACACCAAACAGTGCCAGAACAGAGTAGGTGCTCAATATGTTGAAAGAGTGAATGTTTTGTGTATGGGAAAGGACTCAGCTCAGTATCAATATGATAACTAAATAGGGTGGTAGTGTTGGAAATGGAGTAAATTCCCCCTAAAATGTCAGCTGAGATAAGGATGACGATTATGGTAATGACACAATTTTGTCCTGGGAATTTCAAGAACAGTTTGGCTTGGAGGAAGAGCACGGATTATCTGTATGCTTTTCTACCCACTCACATGGAACAGGGGTACCAATGTGAATGATTAATTCACATATATTAATTGATCCTGTTTATAAGGGAAGGTACCTAAATGGAAAGAGTTCAAAGAGTCCTACATTGTGGCAAACCCCCTTTCTTCTCTTATTAGAGAGTATTTTTTAATATTATCCATTTAAATTTTGGAGACTATCTTCCAGGTTTCTTTCTAAGAGTAATTGGTAAATACATGTATCTCCTTTTATGACCCCTCCTGGTAGCTAACAACAGAACCCTTACTGTATTAAAATGTGTGCACGTGTGTGTGTGTGTGTGTGTGTGTGTGTGTGTGTGTGTGTGTGTTTGTATTGGTGGGAAGGAATGCATCAAAATTGCCTACAATATAAATCAAGTTGCTGACATACAAATAGAAAAGCAGTGGTGCTAGTGGAGAGAAGCTTATCAGACTTGGAAAGGAAACTAAGACCAGGAAAGGAAGAGACTGGAGACAGACTAGAATGTGAGCCAGACAGCGCTTAGAATGTAGACTAGTTGTTTGAGAGAACTATGGCAAGGAGAGGACTAAGTAAAGGAGAGATAATGGCAGCCTGAGGTGGGTAGCAAAACCAAATCAAACTTTCGCTTAACAGTGACTTTAGATTTAGAGAGAGCTAAGCTTGTTGCCCATGAGAAGCAAAATTATCATTAGAGAAATGGCTGTGGAATTTCCCGGAACATCCATTGTATTCATTCTTGAGAAATCTAAAATGTTGCCTTATGAAAAACAAACAACTATTAGGAAATAATATGTAATATTTATGGACTTTGTTTCATTTGTTTACTTGTTTTTTAGGTGAGACCTCTTGTTTGGAAGAAATTTTGATTATTTTAGGCACCATGTTGAGCTTTGCCTCCAGGCTCCAGGGGGCGAGTTTGCAGTTTAATGGAATTTGAAATAGTGGAATTTCCCCGAGGTTGTGAACAAGCAAAAGGTTTTAGAGTCACAAAGCTTAGTAAGTTCAAAAGGCACCTTGAAACTATCTTTTTTTCTTCATCTCCTTATCTCTAATATTTTAACTCATAGCCAGAAGAAAGATGTTGTGAGACAAATATTACAAATTCATTAATTTGTTTTTCTCTGATGGCTTTACTTGAAGTGTCTGAAATGATGGCAGGTGTTTTCAGCTTAGAAAAAGACAGATTTAAAAAAATATTTTTCCTTGTATGCCGAATGAGGAGTTTGATCATAGTATTAACTATATTATGAAGTCCATTAACCAAATGTTTGGCTATTAAAACAAACAAGTAAACAAAGACTTTTCCTGATTATAGTTTGTTTAAATTGTTCCACAAGAGGATGTCCAATCTAATGAATGTTACCTTTGTGCAGTGAGCAAAAGTAAATCACCATATTTAACCAGGTCAGAATATACTCTTTAAAAGTGGAAATGCATGTTAAAAGGAAAAATAGTCTCCTTTCAAATTCACTGGGAATGTACTCTTTTGAATGCAAATATGAAATAAGGTACATTTTCATATACACTTTCGTATTTGAAGGCAGAACAGTGAACTATCATTCAAAAGTAAGGAGATAAACAGGAAATTGAAGTTCAGATAATAAAAATGGGAAAAAATTGGTGTTTAGCTGCAAATCTTTCAAGCTATAAAGCAGAAACTAAGTTCCTCTTCTGTAATGGTTTGTTGTTTGTTTGTTTGTTTCCAATGTTCCATTGCATATGGCTGTTGTAGAAATAATCTGGGTGTGAGGAGTAAGTGATTTTGGAAAAAAAGTTATAACTAAAAGGGATTCAGGCTGAATTTTTGTGTGTGGCACATCCAGTTGCCTTCTCTTTTAGCAAATACTTATTAAGCACCTACTATGTGCCAGACACTGTTCTGGGAGATTCAGATTTATTAGGGAACAAAACAGACCAATGAGGCTTGGATGCTGGATCCTTGAGTTTTTTTTATTGGCTCATAGAGCATCTTTTGGGGTCCTTTATAGAGCAGGACTATCAAGTTTCACACACACACATGCACACATACACATACACACACATGCAATATATGTATATATACTTTTATTCTTACATTAGGTGCAAATAAATAAGGATAAATGAGGAAGCACCAAAGACATGGTGGCTGTATCAGGTTGGAATGTAATAGAAATTTTGTACATCTTAATTTTTTATAAAACTGACATAACTTAGCATCACTCCATTTCAAACAAATATGTTAATGTCTTAATTGCAGTTCAGAAAATATTGGAATGAGAGGCAAATGGAAGGAGAAAGCCGTCTCTCATTCAAGGAAATATATGGCTCATAGCATCTAAAGTTCTGGGCACGAGGGGGAGAAGTGAGCTCATTTTTCTTAGTCTAGAAATCTGACTTCCCTCCAGGAATTTCCTAGGAATGAATTGCCTGTTTCATCTTCATCTTTTAGCTGTTTCTTGCATTTGCTTGCCAAACTTGTTTCCTAGTGTTCCAGGCTCTGAGGTACATTTCAGAGAATTTAAGTGATGATTAACTGAAGTAGAAGAACTTTGAAGTACGTAAGGAAATTTAGATCATATTTAATAGAGGTTGAAAACCAAAAGGAATATGTTCCTGGAATTCATATTTAGGCAATAAGATAGGGATGTAATTTTATTTTGTCTAAACTCTTGGGAAAAATGTGTGTGGAAGCTGTATAATGTGCAGAGCTAGAATGGGATGAAATGAATAAAGAGGCAGAGGCAACTTACAATAATGAACAAGGATGTGGTATTTTTTCGGGGGTGGGGAAAACAGGTATTTTGCAGATTGCCCCATGATATGAACTCAAGGTTTCCAATTTTATATCATAGGAGAAGCAACATTTCCTAAAAGAACTCACTTGGAGCAATCTGAGCTCCTTTTTTACCTGTGATTTTTATTATTTATAATGGCATATCCACAATAACGGATGGCTTTGTTTTCAAAGATGGCACTGAAGCAAGAAATGATGAATTATCAAGGGCTGTTAGGGATTTGATTGCTGCCAAGGGGAAATGAAGGAAAAGAATCTGAGTATATTCCAAGAAAATGTGTAATGATAGCTAATGCTCCAGTTGGTGCTTTATTTGTTTTGAAATGATGGACTTGGAGACATTGCAAGTGTTCTACCACCACTCGCAATAATTTAAGGTAAAACAGAGCAAGTGATATTTTTTCACAGCTGAGCTTTTAAATATTAATTTTTTAAAAAGATCTGTGTTTGGATGGAATTGAAATTGGATTGTCATAATGCCTGATATAATAGAAAATGTAATATAGACTTTAAGAAGTTGATTTTATACTTGAAATTTCTTTTTACAAACAATATAAAATACTCATTACAGAAGTTATTTAGTGTGGCTTTATAAGAACAATTAAAAGCTTCAAGGTGAAATGAAAATAAATCTAAATAAAGTATTGTTAAATATGTATTGAACTTCTTTTCTGACACTTCAAATATAGCTGAAATGTTAGATGTTTAGAGAGAACATGGGACCAGTGATTTTGAATACCGAGCTACTAAAATGTTTATTTAATCTGAGATGACATCAGGAGAACTGAGTTCTGGCTCTAGCGATAGAAGTGTGCAGGGAACTCATGAATTTTAGCGTGACAGAGAATTGAATTAATATCATCAGGGCTCTTGTGATGTCTGCCGTTAATCGTTCAGGATTGCAATCAACAGTGAACCCAGTTTCCTTACAAAATGGTGAATTCTTTCTCCCTGAAAGGAAAATTCCAAATGCAGATCCCATGTCATTCAAGGACCAGCCTTTTCATCCCTTTTCTTCCGCTCTTTCCTACTTGTGAAGTCCAATGTACTTACCCCCAGAAAATTGTTTCCAATTTGCCACTTCTGTTGTGCCTTTGCTCAAACTGTTTTCAGCCTGGAATACTGTACATGTTTCCTTCACTTTTCTAGCTCCTGACCACCCCTCAAGGTCTAAGCCAAAGTCCTAAGACCTTTATGAATCCTTGTCTGGCAACCCCATAGTTACCTCCCCTTTCATTGAAACTGCCTGTGTCAGAACAGTGACACTTGTATTCTCTTTGTGAGTAAACCCTTCTTTCTGTACTCTTATCAAGGAGTAGCATCTATACGGTCACCAGGAATCAATCTGGACCCACTTCTCGCTCACACCCTGCTCCTGTGTACTCTGTCCATGACTGAGGCTCAGCCCATCTCTTCAGGGCTTCATACCTCTGCTCTGTTTCCCCATTCATGCTCTCCCGGCTCACCATCATCCTCTCGCCTGGACCATTGCTGCAGCCTCCTCAACCCCATGGTCACTTGGCTCTACTTGCCTTCCACGCGGGTGCCAGAGTGATCAAGCATGTGACTCCTATGCCACTCCACACTCTGCAAGCATGCAGCATCTCCCATCACCTACAGGATGAAATCCAGATGCTTTTGCACGGAGGCTCCCCTCATTCCTCCCCACCAGTCTGTCCCAGGTCACTGCCACCTCTCAGACTCCTTGTGCCCCAGCCCCAGGGAATGAATGAGGAATCTTTACAAAGTAGCCATGCTATTTAGGCCTCCTTGTTTTGCCCATGTGTCACCTCTGGATGGAATGTTTTCTCTAGCTTTATCCGTTTGGAAACCCTCACCTTATATATTCTTTCAGTCCTCACCTCTAATACTGTTTTCAGTGAAACTGTCCCTGGCTGCCCCACCATCATTGTAATTCTGAGCTTGCTCCTCCCACCAGTGAGCGCTTGGCACAGACCTTTGTGATTTCACAGCTGGGTTATAAGCTGTGTGAGTGTGGTGACTAAGTCTTTTCTTAGGGAGTAGTGTGGGGAGTTTCTTAAAATGCTGAGCATCAATAATAGGTCTCCAATAAATATTTATTTATCGGCTGTCAGAGAGCTGGAAGCTTGCCTGCCAACACTCTAGAACAGGCCATGTTTTACAACATGGTAACAAGAAAGACAGAGCAACATGTTTGCCAGGTAGCCCAAGACTAAATTGCGCTGATAAAGTAGATGTATTTGGGATGTTGAGACAGACGTATCGAACCTGACCAGATTCCAGAATCCACGAGGCTGCTCTGCCTAAGGTCATTGTTTTGTTCTGAGTAAATCCCAAAATTCCTTACACTGGCCTGCAAGGAAGGCCCTGTGTGGTCTGTCTGTGTCCCACTGCCCCTATCCTGTACCTTTCTGTACTCATCACCTTCCACTCTCCCACTCTCTTCCTCTGCCCTGGCCACCCAGCCTCTTACCTTTTCACACAGTGGGCAAGGACATTCCCAACTGGGCAAAATAAATTGCATTTTTCTTTATTCAAGCGTCACCTTTTTAGAGATGCCTTCCTTAACCACTATTTAAAATTGCAAGTTCCCCCTATTCTCTCCACCCCACCCACCTTGTTTCTCTTCATAGCACTTAGAAATTTCATGTGATTTTTAGGTCTTTTACTTACTACCGTATGCCAGGTACTAAAACCGAGCCTAGCGCATAGTAGCCATTCGATAAATATTTGTTGAATAAATCAATGATTCCATCTGACATGTACAACAGCTCTTCTTATGTATCTAACAGAAATATTTCTCTTTGAATTATCTTTATGTCTCTGATCTAATTTCAGATCTCTTGTAGTTGGTTAATGGCTGACCTTAGTCAAACATGCTCTGGATTAAGAGTCATTTATCTTGGGTTTCACTCCTGGCTCTGCCACTTTCTAATTATGTGACCTTGAGTGAGTCATTCAATTTTTCTAGGCCCAGTTATACACATTTATAAAACAGTCCTAATAATGCTTAGTGAATTTCTGGGAATTTGACAAGTATGTCAACAACTATAAAGTTCTAAAAGCATGTTAGTTGGTAACCTTTTGTCTGCTATCTGTGCAAGGAATTGAAGAGACATGACATTATGAAGAGTTTGTACTTAGTAGTCAAACAGATACGGATTTGAATTTTTTCTCTACCCTTTATTAGCTATCTGACTCTGAGAACCTTAGTTTGGCTCTTTTTCTATAAATAAGTAGGGACATTTTATCTCATAATTGATTGAAATATTGAATGAGGTAATATACAATGTTTCAACAATTCTAAAATGCACATTTTTTCACATTTCAGAAATCAGGATGCATTTTACCATCTATGGTGTCTCTGGTTCAATGAAATGTGGCATCCACTTCAAAGCATTTATATGTGAAGCAGGAGGATAATTACAGTTTAGAATTTTTCAGGTCACTCTGACAATGTTAAGATATTTTCCTCTCTTCCTGTGCTGGGAAAAAGTGGCTTCTAATGAATAATGATAAAGTGGTGAATTTTGTGTTATAATGCTTAAAAGCCATTACTTCGTGGTTTGTCTTTAAAATTTGTTTTTCTGACTTTACCCCAAAGAAAAAAAATGATAAATTTTTAAAGCATTAACGAGAAAACAATTTGCTCAATTTACTTTCTCTTAATAAGATGAGGGCACTTTGTTTTTCTGGGTCCCTCTGCTTGTGTCTTTGCCTGTAGTTTGGTTTACACTCTCTCTTGCGTTTGGATTGGTCACGGAGAACGAGAATAGGAGAATATCCTGGCAACCTTGCAACTGCACTTTAACATAATATGGTTGCTAGGAGAAGAGGATAGTAGCAGCACTTGAGAGGAAGTGTGGCTCTGCTATCCTGGAGGAGCCAGTGGCTGTGGCAGAAGCCAAGAGCTCAAAGCAGCATTCTCCACCCCACCTTCTGCTGCAGGGCATGTAAATATAACTATTCTGTCGCGCCCTGGGTCAATTGTGGTAATAATTATGGCCTATTTTAAATGAATTATAAACAAAAAGGTAATAAAAAAGTTACTACTAAAGGTATCATCATAAAGATATGAAACATCTGAGCCCATTATTCCCTAAACACTCTTCTATTAAACTGAAACTACCGATGCAGTGTTATGGTCTAGCAGTAGGTCATTACTCAAATGTTATATCCTCCCATGTATCTTGTGATTTGTTGTAGTGTCCCTGGTTTTCAGTTAGCAAAATTAGAAAAGAATAACTGAAGAGTGCTATGTGGGTTACTATAAGAAATTCTACAATCATTAGCCGTATTCTTTGTTCCCTGAACTATAAAAATTCTGAGAGGGATGTAGTATACTTCCATAATAATTTTCAGTAGCAAAGGCTCCTTGTACAATTCATTTTATTCATTCAGCAGTTACGGCGGAGAGTCTACCAAGTGCCAGCCACTGAATATCAGGGAAGTGGCTAAAAATAAATATTTTAAGATAAAATGCATAAAACAAGACATGTACATAATGAAAACAGAATGCCTAATGTTTGTGTTGTATTTTTCCTTTATTTGCAAATGGCACTAAAATACTTTTGGGCTTAGCCCTTATTAGCATTTGAAAGAAAGTAATATTCAGAAAAAAAATATTTGAGGATCCAGCCACATAGGCCAACGATCAGTTGGCGACTGTGATTAGATTTCTCCACATGCATAGAGGGGCCTGGAGGAACTCTAAGGGACCACCCCGTCTGTGACATTGTCAGTGTTAGAGCCACTGGAGTGAGATGGCTTACAGAAGGCAGCAAACTTGGATAGTTTTCTCTCCTACCTGTTTTCATTATGTGTTTTATGGGTTCTGGACAAAATCAAGTATGTCATACTTGAGTCTGACTCAAGGATACAGCTATTACATTCTACATCTGCACTTCTTAGACTAAAGAACATGTGATTCAGTTCATCTAGTTGCAAGGCCTATCAAATTCAGCTACCCTCATTTTTCCTTTCTCTGAAGAATTAATTAACCAGTTAATATGCAGGAAACTCTTCTAACTCATGAGCTTATTCCACTTGATTTTTCCATTTTCCCCCGCTTAGCTCTGAATACTAAAAAAATGAGAATGTTAGCGTCCACTTGGATGTGCTTTCATCCCAAATAAAAAGTGGCATAATGTTACAGGGCAATATGGACATGACCTAGTACAAAGTGTAAAACATTTTTTCTTTGGTTAGTAAAGATCTATATCAAATAAAAAGTTCCAGTACAATTGATTATTCTACTCCTTCATAGCCCAAATCACCTCTGTAGGCATGTGAACACTCTAGAACTAGTCTGTCTGAGTGTTCATATAGGCTCACGTATATACACACACGTTATGCTTATCATTTTACTTGACTTGTATTAGTCTGGTGAGAGAAAAACCAGGGACACGTGTGTCTCTGGCATGTTATAGTTCTTATCCTCCCTGATGGTGTCCCATCAGACTCTCTCACAGCATCATCTAGGATCGGCTGTTAGGACTCATTGGAGGAGTTGGGCAATAAGGCTAATCACTTCCCTTCATAAAAGACTGTGAAGGAGCAAAATGCTTTCAAAGTGCAAAGGCAAATGGTTGTATCAATGGCCTGAATACCAGACGATGAATTTGATATCTTGCTCGTAGGTACCACTTCATAATCACCCAACCTAGGTAGTCACTCACCGATGGTAGCATATACTATTAACTGCTGAAGTTCTCCTTACCAGTCTCCAACTCCATTTTATGAAGGAATTCTGTATATAGAAATGACATCTGCCATTACTTGTAAGTCAGTATTATACAATATGGTGACTTCTAGAGTACAGTTATCGCTTGGTATCTGTAGGGGATTGATTCCAGTACTCAAGTCTGGAAGTGGCCGTGCTAAACCTGCATATAGGATTTCCCTGAGTTTCGCATTTCTACAAATATTGTATTTTTCTGTTGCAATAGCTGCATATAAGTGGACCCCCGCAGTTCAACTCCATGTTATTCAAGGGTCAACTGAACATAGTAACACATTCATGGACTTTGAAATCTAACGTAGTAGGTTCAAATCTTAATTCCATTGCTTGGAACATGGGCAAATTGCTTAAATTTTTCAAAACTCAAGTTTCATTTGTAAAGTGGCAAGAATATTTACCTGATAGAATTATAAGGAATATATATGCTATATGAATTCTAATTCCCTTTCTAACATTTGATTCTAGTCACAGGTTGATATGGAGAATCACATCAGCATGTAAACAAGTATTTAGGAGAAATAACAAATTTCTGGAAGAAAGAACAGATAAAACATGACAAATAGGAAATTATTATTGCATCTTATGCAAAATATATATAATATAGGCAAGAAAAATGTGGTAGTGTATGCACATAAATAAAAGTATTTTGTTTTTAAATGCATAAATTACCTAATATTACCCCCATATAAAATTTTAATTAATCAGAACACTTGGAGTGGAGCCTATAGGTAAACAATCTACCAGGTTAATTAAGGCTTAAAAAGTCTTTAATTTCTTAAGAAAAATTCTGTCAAATTGGTAGTAGTATTAATTTACTTTTCTGCCCTATCAAGGGAAATATCCTAAATATAGTCTTTGATTTGGGAACTAGTAGCATCTTGAAAATATCATTATTAAAAGCAGTTCTCATATAAAGGGCTATAGATTGAAATGGAACCTGGAGATGGGGTAGCCACATAACATTTGAGGGACTAAATGCCAGATGCTGTGATGAGTCCTTTCAAACATATTTTCTCATTTAATCCTCACCCATTCTGAGAAGTATTATTCCCCTTGTGGAATAATAATTGTACAGATAAGGCAACTGAAGTGTAGAGAATGTAGGTAATATGCTTATGATTAGCTGTTGCACTAAGAAGTGCAACCAGAAATGAATACAGGACTTCTGGTTACAAACCCTCCTCTGTTTTTCTATCCAAATGTTTTTATCGTTGTTCATAAAGCCACTCATCAAATACAAAGTCAAATAGATTACAGTAGGAGAGAAACTTGGTATGAGCAGAATCATATTTGCCCTAGGACAGATAAAGCTGTATTTTTTCTGAATAAATTTTAGAAGAGTTCATCTGTTATGCTTCTCTAATAATAGCAGGTTAAAAAAAATTTCAAATTATGTCAGGATTTTACTTATTTGAACTTCATTTTCCCCCCAGAGATATTTAAAATTTAGTCTAAACCTTTTCCACTAAATCGTTAAAGATTAATTAAAAATCCTGAAAGGATTTAAATGTAAATCAATAAATGGTAAATGTTAAAAATAAAGAGACAAAGTCACTTTTCTCTAAACTCTCGTGATAGGAGGAGAGAGAGAGAAAGAGAAGGAAAGGCAGGAAAGTCATGCTTTCGTTTTAAAAGTGTTTGTAAGGAAGTGCGTGGATTAAGCTTTGATTTCAACTAAATGTCATGTGTACGCATATCTTCCTGGTGTGTTCATTGTCTCTGTTAGGCCAAGAGATGCAAAAATGAACATTTCCAGGCAAATCAGAATAAATGGTCACTTAACATTGATGCCGAGAATCTTCCGCTCTGGTATTTTTTGCCCTTCCTTCAGTGCACCTTATTCCTGAAGTCCTGGGTGTAGTTTTGGCTAATTTTCTGACTTAAAAAGTCAATTTCAGATTCAGTTTCAATCTGTTAAGGTCATAGAATGACGGTGTTTTCATTGCAAGGAACTGTATTAAAGATCTGCTTTTCAAGTAGATAACCCCATGCTTTGATTTGACTTTATATAGAGACTTTTAAAACAGAGTTGCCAACTGATCACCTGGTATGTTGGATTAACCCCTGTGTACTGTGAACATGTCATGGTTCCTCTCACTTGCCTGTCCCTTAGGTTCACGAGTCACGGGAGGCACAGGACTTCCCTGGGGGAGCTGATCATCCTGGGAGGGATGAGACCACAAAAATCACCCCATGGACGATAGAACGATACATAAAGGAGAAAAGCGGATATTTTATAACATTTGAGAACCAATAAATATGTTGGATATGCATTTGGTTTTTGGAATGGAAAGTGTTAAAATCTGGAGTAAATTTCTCAAAAACACATTTAAATGAGAAATCTAAAAGCAGTGGTTCCTGATAAGTCGTCATTAAAGACCTAAACTGGTCATCACGGAAATTTTTACTTTCTCTCCCCTTATGGAAGTCACTTCAGGAACCCCTATCGACTTAGGTCACCCCCTCATCCATACTCCAATCCCTAAAAAACTCTGTATTTCCCTATTTTATTCCCATGACTCACTTTTGCCTAATTAATGGTGGAGGGTAGGCCCTCCATCATCAGCAGTGTTCACTGTCTAGTCAACCACTTCTCTGGATATGCTTTCATTTTCTTGGTCTGGGAGACCTGACTCTTCCATGAAGTTCTTTCCCTGGTAGCTCTTGTGAATGATGGCTTTTCACCCCTCTCTACCGCTGGCCAAGTGGTGAAATAGGTAATCCTTCTTGCTTACCATTGCCCCTCCCAGACCAATCTTTCTCCCTCTTCTCTAAAAATCTCCAAACTTGAACCTCACATAATCAGATTACATCACCCCATACCACTCACTGTTGCTGTCATCTACTTACTCCTGTGTCACTCTTCCTCACATCTCATCAATTTTCACTCCAGGTATATTGTCGCTCTCACAACCTTCCTCCTACTCCTACTAATTTTAGAGATCCCTCATAGAGTTCTTTGACCTCCTTTTTTCTAGGGATCTTGTCCTCCACCCTATGCTAGACACTCAACTCCCATGTCATACCTCGTTAGATGGAAGCATGACAAATTTCTGCAACACTTCCAGAATCTCAGTATTGCCCAATTCTTTGGCCCCACTGCCCCACTGCTTCCAGACTTCCGAAGATCCTTTGGCCACACAGGGACCTAAAATCCGTTAATTCCCTGAAATTTAACCCCTTGACAGTGATTGAATTAAGGGAGATGTATGGAAGGAGCATTTAAATCTACAGATCATTTTTTCTTGCTTTTGCTCTTAAGAAATATTTGATCATTCTTTCATGCAATTATAAAACATATTTTATCAAAAGTCACAAATAATAGCCCGCTAGTTCACTGCTTTTCCCATGATTTGTTAAGGAATGAATAAGTCAAAGTGCCTGTTAAGTTATTACATTTTATGTATAAGTTGTGAGCCAACAAGATACTGAGTTGAAACAGCCACAGAAAAAACAGGTTTTCTCAATGGTTCTCCTCTAGCCAATGTTATGTTTAGAGGAAAAGGCCCTGATATAAAGAATGGGCAGTGTCTACCTTTGTCCATGTTTTTCAGACACTCTCAATCATCTTTGTCAAATCTTTCTACAAAAAGTTAATTTATCTGAAATAAACCCGAAAGTTAGAGGTGTTCAGTTTTGAAGGAATTATCCAACCTAGGGACATAAAGCCCAGTTCTTTCAACCTTTTATTCATCAAATTAACATGTTAAAATTTTGTAATAGAAAATTTTCCTCATAGAAAAAATATTCCCAAATTGTACAGATTAATGTGAACTGTTATGTGGCGATGGTCATATAACTATAACAATCTGTGAGATGGAAGGGGCTTTAGATCAGCATCTAGTCTGATCCTTCTCTTCTTACAGAAAAGGAAGAGGAAACCCAATGAGATTAAATGGCCAACTTCGTGTGATAAGGAAATGAACCCAAGCTGACGCTGAGACTCTCCAGTTTGCAACAGCTAATGCTTATTGAGTGTTTAAGTTGGGAGTAAACATTTTGCCTAGCATTTTACGTGCATCACAAAATCATCACAATAAGGTAGTTAGATAGGTCGCCATTTTTTTTAGATGCGGAAACAGCCCAGAGAGGCTAAGTAATATCTCTATATTACACAGCAAATTAGCCATAGAGCCAAACTTCAGCCTCACTGAACTCTCTTTTCCCCAATACTTTATGCCCTTTCCTAACCCTATGCTTTTGCATAGGATGTTTCTTCTACACAGCAGGCCTGTTAGCCCTCTTTCCTCATTCTGAACCCCCAGCTGAAACATGGCTATTCTGAGAAGCCACTCCAGCCTTCTTCTGGGTTCCAGTATCACCTTGTTTATACCTCCATCAGAACCCTTGTACATTATTTCTTCCCACATTATAAATTATCTTTCTTCTTACAAGACTTTTGGCTCCCAGAACACTCTTTCTTATTATTTTTGCTTATATTTCCTAGACCCAACACGTCTGGGACATAGAAAATGCTTAGCAATATTAGTTGGATAACTATTATAAGGACACTACAGATAAACTATGTGTTTTAGAGACCTGCCTGAAGCTGATATATTCAAATTTTAAGGGATGAAAACAGTTTGGATCCTAAATATTGTTTGTAATTATTTGCAAATCAAGCTATAAATATTTCTTATAGACTCTAAATAATCAAGTGCCTTTCCACATGGAGAGTTATACATCCTTTTTGTGACTCAGCAAATACAAATAATATATAATTAGATCATTTTTCATAATCTGCCAATAGAATGAGAGAAATGGCATTCTGGTAACCAGTTTGAGATCCTTGCTCTTAAAATACTTATTTCAGAGAATCACTTGGAATAATTTTAGAAATTCAATTTTGCGTCTCTATGAAGTAGTGTATATAATATTCAAAAGCCTGCTATACTACAGGTTCAATTATTAAGTGTATAAATCTGGTATTTAATTTCAAAATCCTTTTTTCTAATTGCAGCATTTTCCCAGAACACAAAGGAGAAAGAAATATTTAAAATTGTGACGATAACAGTACTATTTCAGATATGTTTCTCCTGTTTTATTTGTGCTGTATTCTTTTTTCTGCTTTTTGTTAAATTATCTATTACATGGTGGCCAAGATATATCACCTTAAATTTTTTTAATAGACTATCTTCAACATCAAAGACTATTTCATTATGAAGCAATGATTTTCTGTTTCTCAAGATTTCTTAATAATTTCATGAGAATTAAACAAAACTGAATTTTATAAATATTATCTACCCACAGAGATTAAGCCACTTAAATTTCTATTTTTTCCAAATTATTTGAATTATTTTCTTAAAAAAATGACTATTTCAGAAATTCCCACAAACACATACCAAACAAATATTAAACTTTTGATGGA
Organism: Lemur catta; assembly: GCF_020740605.2. Lineage (NCBI taxonomy): Eukaryota > Metazoa > Chordata > Mammalia > Primates > Lemuridae > Lemur > Lemur catta. The sequence goes on along the minus strand of NC_059129.1, from coordinate 135,633,676 downwards.
TATCTATGAGATTTTGCATTAATATTGTTATTTTTGGAGATAAATATTTATCTTGTTTCTTTTATTTATGAAGATTATATTAACCACAAAATTATAGTAATATGTGAATGTAGTAATTAAAAAATTATAGATGTTTAAAAATTAAACATTCTAATTGAAAAATTCTAGAGGTTTCACTGATAACAAAACTGGATGTACTATTTGGGAGAAGGTATAAAAGCTCTTCTTGAAAATATGTGCCTACGTGTAAATATGAAGGGGGCAAGAAAGAGTGAGGATCAGAAAATTATTTTGAGACCTCCTGCCATTCATTCTCGCATTGATTGCTTCTGTAATTTTCAAATTATCAATATATTGAGAACATCTCAAAGCACTACAAGAAAAATATGACAAAGAACTAAAATTGTTATATTGAAGTTATCTTCCTCCTATTAACCCAGAGTCAGGCTTCCTAAAAGTATTCAGTGCTATGAATTTATTTTATTTTCAAAAGGTGTCATAAAGAAAACATGAAAATTAGGTAGAGAAAAGCAAAGATACAAGGACTGGAAGTTCTTAATGGAATAGAGATTATTTCTTTTTAATTATCAACTTTAAATGAATATTATTAAATAGTTCAATATAACTACCTAATATCCTGGGTGTGTATAATATATATTTTGGAAGCAGACATACAGAAAACCTCATCCTTGGATGATACCAGATATTACATAATTGTATTTATTTAATGCATTTTCATACACGTTGTGATTTTGGGGCCTGAGAACAATCCTGTGGGTTACTAGAGTATTTTATCCCTATTTCATATATGGAAAAACTGAGGCTCAGTAAATTTAAATGACATGTCAACAATTACCCAGTGATTTAGTATAGGTAGGGCTGAAGTCCCAAGTCCTCTGACTGTAAGACCACTGATCTTTTTTTACTGGATCACTTTGAATCTTCAGAAAGCTGTAAATGGAAATTTCTTGTCTATTTATCCTCTTATCTACCAAGTCAAGATTGTGTTGAGTGTCCTTCTGAGTGCTTCTCTGTTCTCATCTCTGTAGACTCTGTAAAATGTATGTACGGTTTGTCCTACCCCTTAATAAACTTCCCCAAATGCGTTCAGTGTCCTCACCACTTGTACCCTTGTTTATTCTCATACTTAAAGAAAGACAAAGAAGGATCATAATCGGGAATTGAGTCCCTTGCCTGGTAGTTAATGAGCTTGTGGAAGATAAAGTGAACTTTCTCCTAGTGGAAAAAAGAAAGATGAACCAAAACAATACTAGAGGCACAAATTTTGCATTGACTTATAAAAAGGTTGACCATCCTGTGTACCAGTGAGAAGTCATCCCTGGAGAACAGTGAGTTTAAGAGATGAAGAATTAGATCAGATTACTCTAACAATCTAAAATGTAGTTCATCTGCCTGTAGATATCATGAACATATCATAAAAATATCCATTTTTGAATGACATTCAAAATCTGGAATCAAATAAGGCACTAAGATGTGCAATATTTTGAAAAATAAATGAATGTTTCAAGAACATCGTACTTGATTATAAGACTAATTAATTACTGTTGATAATATTTCCTAAGTAGCATCTTTATATATTTTGGTTTCTTCAAGTTATTTGTAGTCATTGTTAGGACTTTCTCCCCTGATACAGGGAAAGTGAAAATTTAGTACTCTGAAGCTCTGGTAATGTCAGGAGTTAGTCAGTCCATTTTTCCTCCTCTTTTACTGGTTTTCAAATGAAAGCAAATCATAGAGGGAAATTAAAACTATAACTGCTTCTATAACACTTTGTTCCTCAGGGTGTATTTGGACTAAAAGGAATGCACAACAGCAAACGCATTTAAGGTACAAGTTATGTGAGTCATCAGACACTGTTTGTATAATTCCAAAACATTCATAAGCCAAATTGAACTGGATGATTTGTGAGCAATGTTCTGACCTTTAGCATTTCCAAGTCTCATTTGACTCTGTAGCTTAGAGTTATTTTTTAAGTGGACTGTTCCACTTTAATTTTGTGATATTCCAGGTCCATTCTGCACCAAGCCATGTATGATTGTACATTCTCTATCCAAAAGGCAGAATGAATAAAGATAGGGTTGGAGGTAGGGAGAGACAAAAGGCACAAAACAGCCACATTAATGGGGAGTTACTTTAGAATACTGATAGCAAAATACAGTGGTTTCCTGGAGAGATCTTAAAACAGATATTGATAGAAGCTTCAGTGTCAAAAACCAAACAGCAAGAACTCTCGACTGAGGTAAGGAAATGTTAACTGAGTCTTCACCTGCTGCCTTGAATATCATAATGTTGAAATTGCACCATGGTATTTAGATATAGGAACATGACAGCATTTTCTTCAGGCAAGGAAGTACCCAAAGTGAACAACCCTATACCTTGTAAAATTTTAACATAGTATTTATCTAAGTGAGTTAAGAGAAGATGAATTATGTCTGTATTTTTAAAAGAAAAAATACAAAAAGTAAGTCCAGTAATCTTTTGAAAAAAATTTTAATGGTTGGCTTAAATTAAGATTTTCATGTAGTAATATATGTAGTAGTCAATATCAGTCTTGAAATACTTCTAGCTGAATTTAGACATTACATTTTTACCAATTTTCCCAACAGTGAGAAATTTCTTTTTAATCTAAAAAGCTCTTTGCTTGATATAAAGATGTGTCTGGTAAAATATTAATTGAGATTCTTTTTTTAAAAAAATTTCCCCAAATTTATAGAATATAATTCAGTGGAAATAGTATTTCAAAGTGTAGTATTTAATTAGAATCTGTATATTTAAATTACAAATCTTAAGTGTCATTTCTTTGCATAATATGTAATTATGGAGACTTTAGCTCAGCAGCCATTAATGAAGATATTTTCTTCAAAAATTTATGAATTTACATTTGATGAAATCATATTAGACAGTTCTTCAAAGTAGCCATGATTTTCATGTTCAAGAATAGAATACAGTATCTCAAGATACTGGGGAAACACATTTTAGAATAGTTGTGCTTTTGGATTGTACTACTAGGCAGCAGCAACATGTGAATATCATTCTACAGTAAGAGTAATTAGAACAGTAGGAATCTATCCCAGATTCATGCTACTTCTAAACCAAACCCTTTCTTCTTCATAACTTTCTGGCCTATAAAAGTAGGAAATTGCAAATACTAAAATTATCTTTAATATCGATATATATGAATCTTTAAATTATTTGCTATTTATGAATACTTCCATTTTGTATAAATCATTGATTTGTTATTTTTAAATTTTGTTAAATGGTCTTATTGTAGGCATGAGCCAGTAGAGGGTGAAATGCTTATCCTAGTCTCCCCTTATCCATGGGGGATAAGTTCTGATACCCCCAGTGGATGCTTGAAACCACGGATAGCACTGAAGCCTACATAGGCTATGTTTTTTCATCTGATAATAGAGACAACTACTAAGCAACTCAGGGGTGGGTAGTATAGACAGCACGGATATGCAAGGCAAAGACGTAATTCGCTTCCCAGGCAGGACAGCACAAGACTTTATTATACTACTCAAAACGGTGGTAATTTAAACTTTATGAATTATTTATTTCTGGAATTTTCATTTAATATTTTCAGACAACAGTTGACTGCAGGTAACTGAAACCTCGGAAAGGAAAACTAGGGATAAGGGGGACTACTGTAATTTTACCTCTATCTGTTACAGAAGTGAACACCTGTAGTAACGAAGAAGTTATCAGCATCTGAGTTTTTCCTTTTTCATAAATTGATATTAATTTTTAAACTGATTAGCTTCTCTAACATCTTAGAGTAAATAACATTTATAAAAGGAAAATTAAAACTGGGAATAAAAAATGATTATTCTGGCTGGGTGAGGTAGCTCACGCCTTTAACCCTAGCACTCTGAGAGGCTGGGGCAGGAGGATCATTTGAGCTCAGGAGTTTGAAAACAGCCTGAGCAAGAGCAAGACCCCATCTCTACTAAAAATAGAAAACTTAGCCGGGCATTGTGGTGCACACTTGTAGTCCTAGCTACTCAGAAGGCTGAGGCAGGAGGATCACTTGAGCCCAGGAGTTTGAGGTTGCAGTGAGCTATGATGACATCACTGCACTCTACCCAGGATGACAGAGTAAGACTCTGTCTCAAAATAAAATACAATAAAAATAAATAAAAAATTATTATTCCAAAAGCTTTGTACACTGTTTAATCCTTAAGTTAATCAAGGAGAAGCGGGTCAAGAGTAAGATGGTGCTGCCAAGAGAATGGTCTGCTAATGATTATGTGGACAAGACATTGATGCCTGGAAAAGATTTATTAAAAGTCTTTTATGTGGAAAAAATATGTTCATAACACATTTGGAAGGCTTAATCTAGACAAATTAACTGGCATGCTATAAAAGTTACAAAATAAACTTTAAAATTATATGTACTTATAATACATATATAGTAATATGTGTTATTAAAAAACTTGATATATCATCTTTCTCTTTTCTCTACACATCAAGTAATATTATGAGATTTGTTTCCTTAACAGGCTATAAAATTATTGAATAGTGAAGAAAAGCCAAGTCCAAACAGACCATTAACATGACTGGTTGCCCTCAGGAATAAAAAGATCACGTAATCATCTGTATCAATTTCAGAATAACACTTTTGTACATATCTACTCAAATTTTATAAATATCACTTTCTTACACACGGGTTAAAGTACTGTGCCTCCTCCATGTGTTGATAGCAAAGACAACATTCACCAAGTGACTGGACCAGTTGCTAACTGTTCACTTCAACTACTTAATCACTAGTATTACAGTTGGTTTAGATCTATTATTTTCATTTTATCAAAAATGGACTTCTTCCTATTTCTAGATGAAGTCTTAGAGTTCTGATTTGAAGAATATAAATTTTCTTATTAATTGGATTAGACTGGCAAAAGAACACATATGTCTACTCCCTCCTACTCAAACCCCTTAATAAAAATATATATACACACATATATATTCATATACATCTATGCACATGGATAAAATATAAATATGTGTTTCATGATACATGCTTAACAGTATGAAGAAAGAAAAAAAGTAAGGGCTTTATATAATCTAGTCTCAGAAGTAACATCCCATCACTTTTGCCATATTCTGTTTTTTAGAGGTGAATCAGTAAATCTAACCCATATTCAAGGGAGAGGATTATACTCTGGTACTCTGATGAGAATACCAAGAGACAGGGACCATCTCAGGGTCCTCAAAAGTCTCCTTCCATTACATAATCTGCTCAAAGTCCAGAATTTCATTGTCTAAACCAGATCTAGGGGTGAAGGAGGCTTCTTGGGGGTAATTCCTTAATTAGAGCTCATAGAGTACCCTGTCTTCATCTGTAGACAGAAGAGATAAGTTGTCTGCCTCCATGTACCATGCACACAGTGGCGGAACACACGAAGGATAACTACCTGCTATCGGCATTTCTCTTCAGAGAGAGTAAGCAGAAAACTCAAAAAGTCACAGGTTTATGGAAATTCTGGAATCCAAATGGGCACATGTTGGAAGTTCTTGATTAGATCTCAAAGCCTAGGAATGATTTTCCATGGTTCTTAGCTCTGCCCTGAATTATCTTTTCTTCCTTTTGAAAGGTAGCATGTGTTTGCAGCAGACTAGTTTGTGTGTTTGCATTTACGAAACACTAGCAGAGATGTATATGCTCATATATGTATACACAGAGAGAGAGACAGCTAGATACACACACAAATGTTAAGCATTGTTCCTAGGTTATGGAAAGTTTTTCATCATTATGTATATCTGTGTTTTCTAGATTTTCTTCAATAAATATTTTCAACTTTTTTCACACAAAATCTTTATTAAAGAATAGGGGAAATGCACTTAATCCAAATACCCAAAGGTGGTGTAATGAACTGATTTATGCTACCAGATCACAAGACAAAAAATGGATAGATGTCACTTCTAATATACTAATTTATATTAAGAAATATCACCCCTAGCATTCTTTTCCTATGTGCATAATTATGTGAAAACTAAGTCATAATAAGCAAGTTGCCTGGTGAACATTGATTCAGACTAAGAAAGAAAATAAGTTACTACTGTCCTCATGCTATAACTTTATAAATGTTTCCACTGTGGAATGATTAGTGATACTGGGTCAGCTTGTTAAGCCACACATTTACTTAAACAGGGCTGGGCTTGCCTTTCAAATCTACTTCAAAACTACTTCTTCTGTGTAAAGAGACCATCTCTCTTGTATTATCACAGTTTTCCTCACACGATATAATTTTGTCTTCTTAAATACAGTTGCATTTGTGTCAGGTCTTCTAAACTGCCTTTATCCCCATAGTTACAAAAAACCTTGGAGGTCATTCTTGCAAATGATGAATACCTTTAATTGGAATTCTCACTTATTTCACGCTCAGAGTTCTGAGTTGCTTTAATGTTAACTCTCCTGCACTAACTAAAAATGTCTTAGCTGCATTTCCTAGGTTACTTCTTTTAATAGACTTCATTTTTTAGAGCAATTTTAAATTCACAGCAAAATTGCTCACAAGGTACAAAGAATTCCCATATATCCCTTTCCACCACTCATGCACAGCCTCCCTCATTATCAACATCCCCCTTGGGGGGTGGGGATGTTGTAATTGATGAACCTGCATTGACACATCATTACCACCCAAAGTCCCTAGTTTACATTAGGGTTCACTTTTGGTGTTGTACATTCTTTGGGTGTGGACAAATATGTAAAGGCATGTAGCCAACATTATGATATCATACAGAGTAGTTTCACTGCCCTACAAGTCCACCTTTTAAAAGATTTAGTCACTTAGGTATTAGTGGAATTTTCTCTGTCAATAAATCTTGACATTGCTACCTACCATCTTTATTTGCACACTGCATTACAAAAAGAAAAGGTGAATAAAAGCAAAATGGGTGGTAGAATATTGAAAACTTTAGTATTATTTTAGACCAGTGCTGAGCAATATAACTTCCTGTGATGATGGAAATTTTGCACTGCCCAATACAGTAGCCACTAGCTATTTGCAGTGTGTCCAGTGTGACTGAAGAGCTCAATTTTTAATAGTATTTGATATTAATTAATTTGAATTTAAGTAGCCACATATGGCTTGTGGCTACAATATAGGACAGCTCAAAAGACTATTAAAATTGAAATAACCATAGAATTTGCTCAATTAAACTTCCTGGTAATCTCAGGAATTAACTCATTTTAAAGAGAGAGATATTTAGTGGTTAAAATCACAGGCTCTCTGGCCACACTCCTAGGTTCGTATGGGACATCTGTATGTTTAGTCCAGGGCAAATGGTTAGTAACTTCTCTATATCTTAGTTTCCTCCTTTATGTGATAAGGATTAAATAATAATGCCTACCTCTTAAGGTATTTGTGACAATTAAGTGATTTAGTATATTCTGTGGGTTTAGAATTTTGCCTGCTGCTATTAACAGCAATAATAATAATGCCTAAGCATATGCAACCAAAAGAAGATACCTATTCCAGAAGCAACAGTGTAGGAGTTAGCATTTCCTTCAGGGTGGCTATAAATATGTTATCCATCTCAGTGATTGTGGCATCACGTCTTCCTCTAGAGATCTTTATAAACAGGCTACATAATTGATGTGCAGGGACATTATAAAGTGAGAAATGAAATCAGTGACTGCTGGTGTTTTGTTTTACACCAGCAATACAATAGTAACTTTTCTGAGGCTTAGAATTAACTTTCAGATAGCCTATGAGTTATAAAATATATTTCTAAAAGCACTACATCAAAATTTGTCATTATTTCTGAAAATCAATTCACATTGAATATGATGAATCATAGCATCATTTTGTCCTGTACTTTTCATTTTTTTCTGCTTAGAAAAAAACCAGAATAGGATCATTATGGTTCATGTGATGGTTAAATTCATAAAAGATTTCTTGAAACAATTTACTAGTAGTTAGAGGAATAGCTGAAGCCCATTAGTTAGTAGGGATGTAATTATCCTTCAGGAGTTTGTGTCTCTCAGACATACACAGACAAACATGGATCCCAAGAGCTCTACTGAATTATCAGACAGTAAAAATGACCATGTTAAAAGGACAACGTACCTCTACACTCCATTTTTCTGTGTGAATCTCTGTAAATGAAGGCATTTAAACCTGTACTGTAAGCCCATCATGCTCATACTTGCAGACCAGGTACATGTGCTTTATTTTTGAAAGATCAGTCTCTTGGGCACTTATTGGATTTTGTTAAGGAAAAAAATATAAGAGTAATGAAGTAAATATATTTACTTAATGCCATTCATAGGTACAAAGAGAACCAGCCATTTTTGTGGGTGATTTTTCTTTCAGGTAGAGTTGTAATACTCAAAAGTATACTCCTAGGACTAATCCTGGTATGTGAACTGGTGGTTACTGATCAGCAACAAAATATAAATCAGTGCACTGCTTCCCGTATTTTTTTGCAAGCCTCTTACCTCAGTGTGGACCAGTGACAAGCATTTTACAGACTGGAACTTTGAGAAGCACTGAACTAGAGTATTGCAGGTGAAATCACTTCTGTTTACCGGCCTTCTGTCCATGCTATGGCACAGGGTCTGTTCTTGACTTTGCTGTTCATTTGCAGTGTGATCCTGATGGAATTAACTGCTGTGTGTCTTGGTCTTGTGTGTGTTCAGAGGATGTGGCACCTGATGATCCCTGAAGTCCTTCCCTGAGCTATAATTCAAATTTATGCAATGATTGAGTTTAGGTATAGTCATGGCCAGCAATAGCAGATAGGTTAAGTAAATTATGGCAATTAAGTATGATAGTATTAGAATGATGACTATGAATACTGTATAAAAGAGACACATGATTATGATAAGTGAAACAAACAGTATGCCCTATACTATTTGCATACATACACTACTACAACCATGTAAGGTACATTAAAAAAAAAAAAAACCCCAGCAAAATTAAAACACAGATTTTAAAGCATTGTGAAACTATGGGACTTATACATTAATTTTGTTTCTTTGTCTAAGTTTTTGTAACATGGTTATATTGTTCACAAATATAAACAAAGAAATAGCATATAAATGCATTCAATTAAACATAATACTCCATGACTGTTGAGTCTTTTTCTATGTACTTGAATGGATAGAGCTGCCCTATTTTCATTATTTGGAATTTCCTATGGCACCTGTCAGTCCCTTGTTCTTGCACCTGTTAAGGATCTTCCAGAGCAAATATTTGTATACTTGTGGCCACTCTGGAGTCAAAGAAACCGTTCACTGGACAGTATCTTCTATTACAATAAAGGAGTCCCAGCTCCTCATAGCTAAGGCAGTCTCTTTACCTCTCCTTTAGATTATAGTCTAGTCTTCTCAGGAACTTTAAGTCACTTCCATCTTTAAAAATAAAATTTCCTCTTTGGCTCTATAGTCTTTTCCAGCCATTTTTTATCATTTCTCTCCCTTTCACAGCCAAACTTTTAGAAAGAGTTGTTTAACCCAGGCGCTCGGTTTGTCACCTCTCCTCTGTGCCTCACCCCCTCAGCCTGCCATCTTGTGACCGTGTTAGAACAGCCCCGGCCTTCTCTGCTTGTCACTGACCCCCGTGGAGTTAAATCCAATAAGTTTTCTTGATTTCTGTGTTAATCAGATGTATAATCCACCCTAGAATAAAAGAGAACATAAATTTGTTCAAGGATTTTAGGTAGCTCCCAGATCTCTAAGAGGGCTGGGGAGACAGGCTCTGTAACTGACTGTCAAGGAGCAAGGCCCAGCTGGAGCAGCTGTAAAGAAAACCCCACTGCTGCTTCCATTCAGCGCTGATTAAGCTCCAGGTGGATGATAGACGCTCTGCTACTCTCATCCTTGAGTAACCAAATCCTTCTACCACCTTGCATGCCAAGAAGACCAATTTCCCCCAATGTGGCCATCTCCTTCCTCTGCTAAATAAAGTATTAATAGCTAGTCATTCGTCAGAATTCCAACAAGCTATTCATCACTACATCCTGACAACCCAAGATCCCATGTCACACCTGAGTGTCATGCATCAATGCTGTCAACATTCCTATTTCATGATGAGATTTACAATGATGTTTTTAATATTTGTACCTATTTTATGGGTGTTTGCATGTCTGTGTCTTCAAAAATAAACCTTTATGTGGAAAGCTGTATTACAGTTTTTCATACAGCAAAACTAACATTGTCTACTCAAGATAAGAATACTATTTTATAGTCTGTGGCATCAGCAAATTCAAGCAAGTTCAGTTAGTCATTTCAGATTTTTCTTTGTTAAAATAAGGATCTTTAGGTTTAAATTTAATTGATGTTATCCTATTCTTGCATTTCCCTTCCAAGATCTAAGCCACAGAGTGGTATCTACTGATTCCGTTTTTTGTTTGTTCCCTTTCTCTCTGCCCCCATCAATATTGTGTGAAAGTTAATGAATCATGCCCATCAAAGATTAGTACTAATGATCTTATTTCCATAAAAACAGACTCACCACTCTGCCAGCTTTCCCTTCTACAAGCTTGCCTGTAAGTAAGGAAATGATCCATTAGTTAAAAATCAAAAAGAAACTAGAAAATGTTTGTCTCCCATAAGTCTGGCTAGCATTTTTCTGAAAGAGAACATTTTTTAAAAATCTGTGATGACAACTGTAATAACTGTTTCCTTTAGTCTGTTTCCTAAAGGCTAGTGAAGAAAACCAATTTTCTTAGTTTCATGAAGTATTCTTTGTAATACACAAGACACAAATCTTTCTCACTATTAAAATTCAGAGAAATGTTTAATTAGAGATCTAATGTTATCTTGCAAGAAATGGAAACTGGAATTTGTGGAGGAGAGTTCCAGAGAGGAGGCAACTTTTGAGATAAAGAACTTCAGAAATCTTCTTAAGGTCATCTTGAGTCTTTCCTGAGTACTAGCCCATGAATGCATAATGTGAACAAGCCAACCTAAGAAAAAGAGAAGAGCTATAAACCAAATGACTCCCAGGGATTACATTAGGCAGAAAGCCACTCAAACTCCAACTAGCCAGAATGGATGGAGAGTCCACAATAATCACCTGGAGCATTCAGTGGGGACTCTGGTGGCTTCAGGCTTCAGTAGTAAGACTGAACTGCCCCTGGAGTGATGGCTACTCTAGACCCATGCAGCAAAGCTTAAAAATGGGCCTTGAATGGATAATGCTGACTAGCTAGTAGCTTAATATAATAGCTTTCCACAATAAGTCCAACTCCCATTAAGAGAAAAAAATAAAATTTAGATATATGACAATGTAAAATTACCAAGTCCAGTATCCAGTGAGAAATTGCTAGGTATGCAAAGACACAGTAAAATATGATTTCTTGCCAGGAAAAATATCAGCCAATGGAAACAGAATTTTAAAAAGGCATTGATGATGGAACTAGCAGAGAAGTAAGTAATATAGCTACAATGTTCGATAATTTAAAGCAAAACATGAACACAATGAGAAGAGAAATGGCAGACAAAAAAAATCACAAAATGGAACTCTTATAGATAAAAATGCAATGCCAAATAGAATCTTTGGATAAGCTTAATAGGAAATTAGATTGTTCAAAAAAGATCAGTGAACCTGAAGATTTAGTAATAAAATCTATCCTTAAAACACACAGAGAAAAAGATACTGAAATAAAAGCTGACAGAGCCTCACCATCAAGCTGTGTAACATGTATATAATTGAAATCCCAGAATTTGGAGGGGGGGCAGTGCACAAAAAATATTTGAAGAAGTAATAGCCAACAGTTTTCAAAATTTGATGAATTTTGTAAACTCACTGTTCCAAAAAGTTCAATGAAGTCCAAGCAAGATAAACCATATTAATAAATGTTATTAATATAATAAAATAAAAACCAGTAAAAAAGAGAAAATTTAAATACAGCCAGAACACACACACACACACACACACACACACACACTGTAAAGAGAAAGATAAGTATGACTACAAAATGCAGGCTAGAAGATATGGAATGACATTTTAAAGTGCCGAAAGAAACAAACAACCCCAATACCCCTTTATAACCTCCTCAATGGATCTTTCAAGATTGAAGCCTAAATAAAAACTTTATCCAATTATCAGTAACTGAGAAAATTTCTGCCAAACAGAACTGTACTGCAAAAAATATTAAACAAAATTATTTAGCCAGAAAAAAAAAGGTACGATGCAGAAACTTAGATCTGCACAAAGAAGTGAAGTCTGCCCAACATAGTAAAAGTGTGGGTAAACATGAAATTTTTTTTTCTGTCCTTTGTTTTCTTTAAATATTTGTTGATTGGTTAAAGCAAAAGTAATAACATGGATTGTGGGGTATATAACATATGCAGAAACAACATAGATAACAATAATAGCACAAGGAACTGGGGGCATGTGAAGTGGAAGTCTACTCAAGAAAGAAAAATGGGGAAGGAGAGATGGGACAAATACAAAATAAATAGCATGATAGTAGACATAAAACCAACCATATCAATAATCACTTTAAATATAAATAGTCTAAACATTTCACTTAGTAAATACCGTAAGACTGCATAAAAAAGCAAGACATAAGTATATATATTATCTACAAAAAACTCACTTTACATGTAAGGTACAAGTAGGTAAAAATGAAAAGGATAAACAAAGACATACTGTCAAATCAGTAACGATAAGAAATCTGGATAAGCATATGAATATCAGAGATCTAGACTTCAGAATAAAGAATATAGCTAGGAAAAAGGAAGAACATTTCATTAAGAAGACATAACAATGATACAAGTGTGCATATACACAATAAGTCTTCAAGATACCCAGAGCAGAAACTAACAGAACTGACAGGAGAAATAGAAAAATTGGCAATACTAATTGGAGACTTTAACATTCCTTCTGAGTAATTGGTAGAACAAGTAGGCAGGAGATCAGAAAAGATAAAAAAGCTTAAGTAATGCTATCAACCAATTTAAACTAATTGAAATTTATAAAACACTGCACCCAAATACAGCAGGATAGACATTCTTTTTAAGTACACATGAAATATTTAATGCTAAGAGGCAAATCAATTCTTCTTAAATGGAAAAAACAAATTTAAGTTAAATTTTTAAATATGCATACTCTAGTCTGAAATGGAATTATATTTGCAAAAGAAAGACATCTGAAAAATACACAAATACTCAGTAATCAAACAACACTCTTCTAAATAAACTGGGAAAACAAACAAACAAACAAAAAGCAAGAGAAGTTAGAAAATGTTTTGAACTGAAAAAAATGAAAACACATTATAGTTTTTATAATGCAGCTAAAGCAGTGTTTCGATGAAATTTTACAGCATTCCATGCTTATGTTAATAAGGAAGAAAGATCTCAACTCAATTACTTAAAATTCCCAAATAATAAGCTAAAAGAAAGAGAGAAATTTTAATTCAAAATTTACAGAAGAAATGAAATAAAGATATGAGCAGAAATTATGAAAATAAAAACCAGGAAAATAATAGAATTGATGGGAACAAAAGCTGGCTAATTGTAATAACAATAAAAGTGATAAACCTCTGGTGAGACTAGGGGAGGGACAGAAATTGCTAATATTGGGAATAAAAAATGAGGGAGCATCACTGTAGATCCTAAAGATATTAAAAGAATAAAGGAATGCTGTCAACAGTTTTATGTCAATGATGAACAGCCTACATAAAATGGACAAATTCCTTGAAAGACATATGAATGAGAAATAATACAAGAATATTGTATTCCAAGAATACATTTGATTTGATATTTGAAAATCGTTTGAGAGAATGTACTATATTAATGAAATAAGAGGAAAAAGCATATGATCACATCAGTGTATGTTTAAAAAAATGACAATTTAATATGCATTTGTGATTAAAAATAAATTAGCAAAGTAGAAATAGAATACTCTCAATCTGATAAAGAGTATGTATGACAAATCAACAGTTAGCATCACAATTAATGATGAAATCTGAATGCTTTCTTTTTATTTTTATGATCATGTACAAACCAAGAATGCTAATATTACTTCTTTTCAACATTGTACTAGATGCCGTAGCCAGTGCAATAAGGTAAGAGAAAGAAATATAGATTGGAAAAGAAGAAGGAAAGCTGTCTTTATTTATAAAAGGCATAGTGTTTGTATAATGTCTTTAGGAATTAAAGAAAAAAAAACTATTAGAACTAAGATGCAAATTTAGTAAGTCAGGATACAAAATTAATATGCAAAAACTACTGTATTTCTACATGCTAGCAATGAACAATTAGAAATTAAATAATACTTATAATAATTATTTTAAACCTGAAATATGTAAAGATAAATCCTTTTAAAGTATGCAAGGTCTGAACCCTGAAAAACTATATAACAGCACTGAGAAATTTGTGAAGACACAAATATATAGTGAGACACTATGCTATGGATCATTAAAATCAATATTTTTAGGATCATAAATTTGCCCCACAATAATTTAATTCAATCTCAATCAAAATCCCAAAGGGTTTTTTGTAGAAATTGAAAAAATGATTCTAAAAATATACACAGAAATGCAAAGCATCTAGAATAGCCAAAACAATTTTGAATTAGAAGCACAAACTAGACTTCCTTTAAAGATACTGTAAGTCATTTGCATACATTAAAGACTACAAAAATAGACCCACAATAAATGGGATCACATCAAGCTAAAGCTTTTTTACAGCAAAGGAAACAATCAACAAAAAGAAGAGACAACTCACAGAATGGGAGAATTTGTATTCAATTTTAGAATTTTAAAATTTTATTTTCTGAAAATGAAAAACATAGGTCAAAAGTCAAAATTATGTACAAAGTTATACTATGAGAAATCTGACCTCTAATTGTCTCTATTCCCACCCACCCACTGTAAATAACCATTATCATTATCTGGTTCATCCCATCTGTGTCATTTTTTTGTAAAAGTAAGCACATATGTATGCATGTATGCATGTGTGTATGTGTACACACACACACAAAGACACAGGTTCTATTTCATTTTCTTTTTTATACACACACAAAAGAACACATTGTTTTGTCCTTTTCTTTCCTCATCTAACACATATGCTGGAAATTATTCCATACAGTTTATAGAGATCTTTCTAGTTTTTTATTTGAGACAGAGTTTCACTCTGTTGCCCGGGCTAGAGTGCCGTGGCGTCAGCCTAGCTCACAGCAACCTCAAACTCCTGGGCTCGAGCAATCCTCCTGCCTCAGCCTCCCAAGTAGCTGGGACTACAGGCATGTGCCACCATACCCAGCTAATTTTTTTCTATATATATATATATTTAGCTGTCCATATAATTTCTTTCTATTTTTAGTAGAGACGGGTCTCGCTCTTGCTCAGGCTGGTCTTGAACTCCTGAGCTCAAACAATTGGGCTGCCTCGGCCTCCCAGAGTGCTAGGATTACAGGCATAAGCCACCGCGCCCTGCCTTTCTTGTTTTTTTTAACAGGTGCCCAGTTCTTCATCTTATAGATGTGCGGTGCCCTCCAGGGAACTTTCTTAGGCTCTACTAACCATTCAGACTCAAAAGACTCTGTCTATTTAGAAGGATCAAGGACAGAAACCCTGAGGGCAGCATCAGTTGGTCTTCTCAGCAGGAACTGAGGTAGAGTTCCATGCCAGCGACATGCCAGCGACAGCCCACAAAGCGGTTTAGGAGCTTTTTTTCCTAGGTGACAGGTCTCAGGTGCAAGAAGACGAGATCCACATCAGACAGGGTGGTAGGGATGGGGGGATGAAGGGGAGGCACCCTGGCTCCTCCTGGGGCCAATGTCTCTTCTACCAATTCCATAGACATAAGTTGTTAGGGTCCCCATGAGACATATGTCCGGTTACAAAAGTCACCATCCTCAGTGAAGATGTTTGTGATTTATTACAATTCTCCCCAGTCCAGATGCAATTTACAAGTCAGGGTCTTTTTTTACCAGAGGCAAAATTTCTGGGATATAGGGTTGCCAGGACCAGTGTTGAACAGTTAACCAAAAGTTAAATCTCCACGCAGACCAGAAAAGGGTTGGGTTAACACTTTACCCACAGAATGTATCATGGTTGATTCAACCAACCCCCATACTGATGGACATTTGGGTTATTTTCAATCTTTTATTACTACAAATAATGTAATGTATAATGGCATGCATGTGCTGTTTCATATTTGTAGAGATGAGTCTTCACAGTGCATTCCTGGAGGTGAGATTTGTAAAATCAAAGGGTAAATGCATATATACTTTTATTTATGCATTTTATGTGTCTTAGGTATTGCCAAATTCCCCTCCATAAGAGTTGAACAATTTTGTCTTCCATCCTGTAGTGTATGAAAGTATTATAGTTCTTTACCCATAGCTTTTCTGACAGGATATAATGGCAAGCTTTTGACTCATAAATCTGATATTTAAAAAATAATATCTTAGTGTATTATAATTTGTTTTTATTGTATGTATAAAGTTGAACTTTGTTTTCTTATGTTAAAATACCACTGTATATTTCTTTTTAGTGAAATATCTGTATATATAATAGCTTTTGTCCAGTTTTTACTAGGCTTTTGATCTTTCTCTTCTTTTTAAAAAGGCTTTTTATTTATCTGAAAATTAACCCTTTGTGCTATAAATTACAAAGAGTTTCTTTCAGTTTGTCATTTGTCTATTGAATATGCTTATGGTGGTGGTTTTTTGTTTTGCTTTGTTTTTGCCATGCAAAGTCTTTTCCTTTTTCTAGAATTTGAGCATGGTTTGCAAGATTTCCCCCTTCCCCAGGTTATAAATGAATTCACCCATGTTTTCTTGTTATACTGTGTATTTTCAATATTTCAATTTATGTCTGGAATATATTTAGAGTATATTCTGATATATAGTGTGAGGTTTTAACTAATTTTATCTCTTTCTAAATGGCTATTCATTTATTCCAACACTATTTAAAAGAATCCTTTTGCTTTTATTCTATATTAAATTTTAATTTTTTTTCTCGGTAAATAGTGTCAATATTGAGCTAGGTTTACCTGTGAATGACAAATAAGAATGGAATTTTATATGATAAGTCAAATTATTTTCAGCTTACTTAAAGCTAGGTTTCCTAATTTAATCTATATAAATAATTTTTGAATACAGCACAGAATAAAATGTATGAACTCATTCATTTATATTGTTTCTTACTCATCATTTTGTAAATTCATCCTGTGGAAGTAATCATCCCAGCTGATTTTGCTCTGGATTCTGAGCAGCATCCAGAGGAAGGCAGCTCATGGTTTCATGCTGAATTGTGCTAACGGGAGCAGGTGATGGGCCCTGCCTCGCCAAGCTTTTCTCTTGAGCGTGTACTTCCAAAGTTCAAAGAGGGAATTTTAGTTGCTCTCCCAGCCTCAGTTTCTGTACAGAAGGCAATCAATCAATCAATCAGCCTCTATCTTTGATACCATGGACTGCTGTACATACAAAAAAAATCCTTTTGAAAATATTAACCCAATTAATGATGAGAGTATAGATTGCTAACAACATCCAATTTACTAAGGCTAAGGAGGAATTTCTAATAAACCATATCCTGTTTAAAACCTCCCTACACCTGGCAACTGTGAAGGCAGCCTTTTTCCTGCCAATTACAGAATTAAGGAAACATTTTAAATTTCATTTTACTCCACAGCCATATCAATATGGTAACTAGAGAGTTCCAAGTATTTCTGACATCCACTCTGCTTTTACAGGGAATTTTGTAGTGAGCAAGCTGTGGAGAATGAGTAGTATTCTTACTAACATATTTCATGTGACTAATTAAAATGAGGGATGCAGAGCCAAACAAAAGGAAGGGGCTGGATTATTAAGAGAAATATTACTCACGTTGAATCAATTTTGCCCTCCTGGTAAAACTCAGAAAGCACTGACTGGGCTCAGCAGAGCACTGCTGACTTCTGCTGTGCTGACTGTGTGTAAATTCAGTGTTACACAACAGGCCCCAGAGAACACTATCAGTTTTGGAAATGGAAGAAATTGTGTAAGTTTCTCTCACAAGTAAGGGTCGCTCTTTTCTGGGGGATAGTGAGATTCATTTCCTCCTCAAGAATTTTTTAAATGCTGAAAACAATTCCTTGTTTTTATATTACAAGGGTGACATGAAATACTCATCTTAATACTCCTAAAATACATTTGAATTCTGACACACATCTTGAGTTGGATCAGAGTTTCATTTCTTTTTTATTTTAGGTCTGAATTTCACACTTAGTGACATACTGTAAAGAAAACTGAACCCCTCTCAGTACATTGTGTCACCCATCAATCAGTACTCAGGACATGTAGGAAAATGTGCCAACAGGGCAGCCCTGATGGTTAGATATCCACAACCTGCCCCTCCAGAATATTCTTCTCTCCCTCACCCTCCTCTGTCCCGGGAGACTGATGGGTGAGGGCTACCAACATCAATTGGTTGGGCCAATAGCAAGCACTGCAGGTGAGCAAAAGGAGGGCAGACTGGGTGTTCGGGGTGTTTGTTTCCTGCACAGTCATCTGGGCTGACCACTTCTCTTGACCTTCCTAAGGTCACAACTTCGGTCAGAAGGCCTCTCTCCAGCCAGCCCTCTCTGCCCCTAGATTCCGTTAACTGCCTTCTTTCCTTGTGCCTGCATGACTACCCATACCTGTTACCTTTGACCTATCCCAGTGTGTTTCACTGTCCTTGAGTTTACCTACATTTGCCCACACCTTTTAAAAACAACTCATTGTTAAGCACTCTTAAGTTTGACTGTACTATCACTTACCTTCTGAGACCCTGACTGCTAACCCCTCTTTGAAAATTTCATAAAGTATCCATAGGTTATCAGAGGCATGCCTGTGGCAGCTTGAGCTGAGTCTGGAAAAGTCACAGAGGCTAATATGACTTTCTCAAGTGGAACAAGCCTCTTTGGAGGAAAAGATAGTAAGTAACTAACTGCATCTCTGGGGCCGGGGTTGAGACGCACTGAAAGAGAGAATGGAGCAGAACAGGATGGTTGCACAGGATGCATTTCCATATGGTAAATCTAGTGAAATAATATTTCACTGTTTTCTGAACTATTTTAGAAGCCCCTTGGGAGATGTATTTGCAGTGAAGGGGATGCCCCTTTATTGCAAATCAACCTACAAACTTTCATTGCAAATTAAGTTAATGAAAACTGATAGATACATCATTAAGACGAAAAATAAGAAACTATCTCCCAATAGGAGCTGTACATAGTAGGAACCTAATACCTGCATGTTCATTGATTTTTCTGAATTTTTAAACCTTTAATTATAAACTACAATCTATATATTTTTAATTTTGGATCAAATATTTCACAACTGATATGAAATGGAAATCAAGTTTATTTGTAGGATGAACTGCCAACAGGTATTTAAGAGCTGACTCTTACAGGCCTCCTCGCTGAATATAACTGTAGAAATTCCAAGTTATTATGGAAAAATGTAGAAGCTTAGACAATCAAGAGAGATTGACAAAATCATACATCATAGTTGGCCTTAGCCAACTAGCTTTCCAGGGCATCTGGGATATGCCCGTTGCCTGGCAGAGAGATTTGCATGATGGCTCTACTTGTGGTTTTGATCACTTCTTGAGTCCTATAAAGGTTTGCCCTAGAAATCTGTGCTAGACCATGTTGCCTAGGAATTATTCACACAGAAAGAAGGATAATGGACTCTGGAGATAGGCTGTCTCAAATTTAAACCTGTACTGGGTATTAGCTGGATATCCCATGATTAAGGAATCTCTCTGGTTTCAGTTTTCTTGTTTATAAAATGGTGATATCTAACTCATAGGTTTGTTCTGAAGGCTGCATGAGAATGTATGTATTAATAAAAACAGCTCAATAAAAGAAGAGTTCTAGGCATCTCCTATTTAATTATATGAGCCATTTCTCCCCAATTCAGTAACACATTGTCACAGCCCTTATTTCACGAGGCTGACTTTTGATATGAGACCTGTGATAACTGCAGTGTGTTTTATTTTTATTTTTATTAATGCTGTAATGGCTTATGAATTATGTAGAATAGAGCAATGCAATGATACTTTTTTCCAATAGTGTGTGAATTGATTATATGTTTTTCATACTCTTTAGTAATATTTCTGTTTCTACATGACGAATCATTAGCATTAACTGAGCAGTCTGTGACAGTTGGGCACTGCCTTAGATTCTGGGGATACAAATAATAATTTGATAAGTTTCTTATCCTCAAATCACTTGCAGAGAAAGTACAAAAGCATAAAGATAACGGTAATTAACATAAATTGACAGCTCACCATGTGCCCAGTACTGTGCTAATTACAGGGATCTTTTCATTTAATCCTCACAACAACCCAATGAATTAGGTAATATTATTATTTCGATTTTATAATTGCACGACTTAGTGCTCAAAATGGTTAGATAGCTTGCCCAAAGAGTAAGAGGTAGAGCTACAGTTTGAATTCTCAACTGCTATCATGGAGTATATTCTGTGACAGTGCTAGTTCTGACATTTGGTCCAGGCAATAAGTGTTAGAACACAGCCACACAGTGTGTGATCTATGGGCCTCTGCTCCTTTGCAAAACAGCTGTTACTGGCCTACAACCAATAACAAGGAAAGAAATTGAGAGTGAGAGTTTGGAAACTTTCATAGCAATTTAACAGAGTAATTTTATGTCGATTAAATCCTAATAGTAAAAACTAATTCGGGCTTGTATTTGCACTTTTTTTCTTTTTATTATTCATTTTTATTGTATTTGACAAAAGTACTGCTCCATGGCTGATTGGAAATTTAAAAACAAAACAAGAAATGTCACCTTGGTCCTGCACCACCAATAGTGTGGGAGTCACTCTTCCAATCCAGAGGATTAGTGAGGTGGGAAGATGTCGCGCCGCACTCGCCTGCAAGGACGACGCAACAAACTGGAGTTCTTCCAACAGCAGTTTAATGAGGCATCTAGTCTAGTTACATGGCGAGAGACCCCGAACAGGAAGGACAGTGGGCTTATATACCATTGCAGGTAGTCGTGGCGGGAAGTGATTGGTAGAGGGCCCTGACAAGGCTCCCAGCAATGATTCTATTGGCTATGTGCTCACCCGTAATCAGAGACCGCTCCCAATAGGAAGATGTCATGGATGAAGTAGGGATTATGATGACACTATGAATAGCTGATGATGATGGAGTACTTACTATGTACCCATCATTGTGCTTAGTATTTTATGGTTTATATGACATGTATGTGTGGGTATATTTAGGTCTATATACTGTGTATTTATAGAGAGAGTTGTCCCTCAGTATCCGCACAGTCTTGATTCCAGAACGCCTGAGAATACCAAAATCCACCGTGCTCAAGTTCCCCATCTGCAGGTTCTGAGGGACAAACCTACTGTTGGTTGAATGGTGGATACAGTCGGCCCGTGGATATAGAAGGCTTACTGTATAAACACATAACTTAATATCCTTACAACAATTCCAGAACTTTATAAGATAGGTATTTATTATACCTGCTTTATCTTACTATATTCTGGATATTGCTGCCAATATACACTTCTCCCTCAGAATTATTCTTTGCTAAAAGCTGAACCAACTGGGTTCTTTTCATTACCAGTGCTCTTCATGCACATGTGAGGATAGAGAATCATCATACTTTCCCATCTCCCCCCAGCTCCCCATAAAAGAAAGAAAAAAAACCTTTCATTTTACTTCTTATCTTTTTTTCTATACTTCAGAGGGTGCTATAGTGGGAGGTTGGGAGTGGCTGTGTCAGGGGCTGTTGGTGGAGCCTGCCTTCCTTCATCATCACGCGTAGCCTTTCTAATAGCTGGTGCCCACTCTTCCTGGAATGGGTAAAAATGTTTTGCTGTATGAGTGAAGAGTGCTGATTGAACTGATTCCATCACTTGTACACTTCCTGGAGGTTGGTGTGTTCATTTTAAAAGAAGATAGAACTGGTATGAACTTGATAACAGGACTTAGGGTGCTGCAGATACATTATATTAAAGGCAGAATGATGGGAAGACATTATTTTGATCAAATAGACCTAATACATAATATGCTGTAGCGAAAGAGGACAACAAATCCTCTCCAACAAATTTTTACCGTGAGTAAAACACGGGCTTTTAAAAAAGTTTACTGGTTACTTGATTGTGTCTGTAAATGTTCTTTTGTAGATGTCTATTAGTGTAAGACAAAATGTACTGAATGTAACTTTGGAAAGAACAGATCGTATACTCCTTCATCTGCTGAATATATCTAAGGAGATGGCCAAGTAAAGCTGTTCTTCAAAACAGGAGGTATTGTGAAGTACGAGAGAGAATCACAGGCAGCCTACATTGGTTTCCTTATAGAAAAAAATTTTAATAACATATAGGTATGTTATATTAAACACAAACATAAATGGGATATAGGATATATTTTGGGCATTTTAGCTTCTTCTGGGGATACTTCCACACAGTATTAATCTATTCTCTTTTAACATGTTTAAACATTGCTCTGTATTGAATTTTCGTAGCAATTATCCCTGTTCATATAACTATCTTAAATAATTATATGGATCATTACTATTAGGGGAAACAATCTCTGGGATCTCCTTTTTCAAATGTTATGGTTTTGTCTATTGATTTTTTTTCTTTTCACATTTTAAATCTTTTTTTCCTTTCCTTATTTTAATCTTATCATCTTTATGTGTATTGAAATAATGAACATGTCTGCTCTCTGAAAAATGGTTTGATGAATCTCATAGTGAACACATAACACAGATGAAAGTGCTGTCAGTACTTTCCTAAGTAAACACATTATGACTCTATAGTAAATGCTCATTTTTTTTTTTTAGAATGACACAGTGAAAGTAATAGGGCCATGATAAGGATTCTTATTGTCACCTTGCAGTGTTTCTGACAAAGGCTGCTTTACTGTATTTTTGTTCCCATTTCTAAGGCATTCATCCTAAGCTAATGCTTCTGTTCTAAAATAAAACAAAGCCTGAATAAGTCAGGTAAAAATTGGATTTTTAAAAGCACTACTTTTATCTGTATCGGTCTTCCAGGCTTTCCGGAATTTCTATGTAATTGAATGACTTTCCCTTTCATCTTAACTGTGCAAATCTGGCCTGTGTTAGAGAACCTGTCTGCCCACCTATGCTGGAAAGAAATCTTCTGTTTCTCTTGTTTCACTCATTTGGCATACGTTGGCTGATATCGCTTATCTCAAGAAATGGGTCCTATGATTAATGCATAACATATATTGACTGAGCTCACTGACTCTCAAGCTTATTTATGGTGCTTTTTTACCATATACCATTTTGACAATATTAGCATCAAAATAACTAATTTTTAACTGTGCGTTTTGAAATGAAACACTGGCTTCTACTAGATTCCAAAATACACAAACATTAGTAGGTACCAGCATTTTAAGGGGAAAAAACGTGAGATAAACCTTGTGAGAGACATTTCTCCTCATTAAATTAAATTTTTTTCTTGTGAGCAAAATAGGGGAATGACTCTAGCTCACAAAATATCAGTGCTTGGTTGGAGCTTAATTGAGACTCACAATTATTTTTTCATGTGTATCAAGAGTACTAAGATGAATGACCCAGGCTCTGCCCTCAAAGAGCTCATAGTCTTGTAGGAAAAACTTAGAAACGGCAAAGCTTTAAGTCAATGTGGAATTACGGGGCAAGGAAGGTGGAGCAGTGCTGGGCCTCTTCCTGCAGGCCGAGAGGGTCTGCAAAGATTTCCTGGAGTAAGTGCCTCTAGCAAGTGCTGGCGTTACCACCAAGGATGTCGGAGTCCAGTGAGAAAAGCAGGCTTGTACGCAAATTACATCTCAAAGAGGCAGGTGCACAGTACTGTATGAACACTGAGAGGGAAGCTTCTGTTTCTTCCCAAATGGAAAGAGAGCAGACAGATGGGGTGATAAGTGCAATAGAAAGTTCCACAAGCCCTTTGTGATCCGTCCTCCCACTTGAGGCTTCACTAGAACACACCGTGTCCTTCTATGCCTAGTGGATCAGACCCTCAAGGTCACAACCCAGTGTGGACTGAACCAGTGCTGCCCAGACCTCGAGCCCCTGTCACTCCATATTGTTTTATGTCATTAAAATGCAGATCCAGAGCCAGAAAGTCTCAGGTGGGGCTTGAGATCTAACAACTGCCCAGGTGATGTGATGCTGCTTGCTGGCCCATGAACTACACTTTGAATGACAAAGACCCAAATTTTAACTTCTTATGTTAAAAATATTATTTGGCAATTACCAATTAAATCTATCACCCTTGCAGTGATATTTTAAAACCCATTGTGAATTTTGAAGAAAAGTCATCAGGTGTTTTTTGTAAATATGAAGACAGAAGCTTGTCTAGGAGTAATAATAATAGGAACAATTGTTATGATTAGGATGACATTATTGAGTGCTTTTCACTTGGTACCCTGTTATGGTTAGTAGTAAAAATAGCAATAAATAGGTTTTCTTCTATTCCTTACAATTATTGAGTGAGGTAAATATCATTTTCCCATTTTGCAAGCAAAAGCAGAGAGGTTAAGTAACTTACTCAATGCCACGCAGCCAGTACAAGGCAGACCTTTTTGATTCAAGTCGAGATGTCTCTTACTCCACAGCCAATACCCTCTAAAGAGCATGGTCAAAAGAAGCAAATAGAAAGTTTGTAGGAGAACAGAATCATAAGAGTAGAAATTCCGATGTTCTGTGGAATAGAAGTGGCTTAACCTTCTGGGGACATAAAACTAGCAGCTGAGCTGCACAAGGTGCCCTGATCAAATAGCTCTGTCAAATAATGCTTTTAAGTGCAGCCCGTAGATACACATGAGCCAAGACAAGGAGGGGGCTGATGCTATTCTGATTCTGTTTGTTAGAGATAGAGCAAAGCACAGGAGTAATTCTTTTTCAGTCTTTGCATATATTTATATATAATTGCATGTATGTAAATACCATGAACATGAAGAGAGAACTGACTCACCATTATGTGACATTTTATTGAGAATTATATATCAGCTAGGAAAAGGAACCACATAGGCAGTCACTGCTGAAGCCAGATTCTGACCACCCCAAGCATGGACAGGAACCATATTCTTAGTGAGTATTCGCTCTGAGTGCACAGAGTTTACTTCTTGAATTTCTGTTAGTTTTAATGTAATCATTACATTGGTAATTTTGAACAACAGCAGCAAAAAAAAAAAAAAAAAAAAAAAAAAACCGCTAAAAATCCCTCCCACCCCCAGCCAAAAATGAAAGACTGGTCTGTATACAACTCTTTTTAGATAAATAGTTCATGAACTGGGAAGTGATATTGAAGGCTTGCTCAGTTCCATAGATATATGCTGGCTTAGCTGAAGTAGGGTAGTTATCAGAAATTTTAAATTGAGAAGTGAGTTGCTTTTCTTCACAGGGAAAATACATCACAACTAAGAATAAATATCTGCACTTGCTAAATTGTTGCCTTGTCCACTGCAGTGCTAAAGAGGCCTCACAAATCTGGCTTATTTAGCAAATACCTTTGTGGGGCTCAACACTGAATGAACAACTAGGTGGTGAAACCTAATGCTTTCACTCACCATGGCAAGATGGCTACAATGATAATGAAGTTTGATTGTTGGATAACGAGTTGATTGTGCATACTATGAGTCACTTGAGACTCAGTTCATTTACATGTGATAAAAAATACAGTGTCAGTGGTGAAATAAAAAACCAAACCATTAGTGTTCTTTCTTCACTGAGTAAGCTTTTGTGTAGAACCCTGAGATAGGAAGATCCTAACCAATGGATACAAAAACTTTGCAACCCACCATACAAGTGAAATGATCTATCAGCAGGAAGATACTGATGAGCATCTTCAACATCTGTAGCCTGAAAACATTGTACCGAGCTAACTTTTTGGCAACGTTATGATCAATTCTCCTCAGTATTACCTTAAGAGAGCTGTCATTTATTGAGTATGTACTATTATTGCAAAGATTTGTTCCAAGTGTTTTATGTGTTCAATTCATGTAACTCTTACAGTAGTACTGATTATGTTCTATTATTATCAATTATTATCTGCCAATGAGAAAACTGGGACACAAATAGGTTAAGTAACTAATGAAAGGTCATCCAACTAATAGCAGAGGCAAGATTTGTACACAGGCAGCCTGACTCCAGAGCTTGTTTCCTCACTGTACTGTCGTGCAGCTTGGAGGTGGGGATGGGGGATATTGCCATTTGTGTATTTGTAAGTTTGAATCCTAAAAATATGGTGACATCAAGAGTGGGATGAGAACTAATTTTGATGTGCAGAGTCAGTTATTTTCCAATGCAGCCTAATTTTCCAAATTGATACTCTCACTATAACATCTTGACTATTAAGACAGATGTAGGAGCATTCTTTTTCTTTCAAAGTTAAGAAATATATAATACTTTTATATTTATACATAGTATCTGCCAAAATGCCCAGATTTTATATAGAGTTTTTAAGATAAAATATGGGTGTTTACACTGCAGGAGGTCATTTAGGCTTCAAGTCTCTAGACTTCCTAGGCATGAGTTTAGTCCCATTCTGCATGAGAGATACTCTGGAAAAGGATGAGGAACACCGTTCAAACTTGACACTGTGCTCAAGCACAGTGAAACTTCCAAATCTCTGTCTTTGGAAAATAGACATTTTTAACGATCAGAGGAATCTTTCATATTTGCCATCATCAATAATCAATATTTACTGTACATCTACCATAGGCAGAGAATACCATGAGATTGCAGGAAAAAATATATACATATATATTCGGTTTGCTTAAAACTGGAATTGGCGAACTCTAGAAAAGAAAAATATAACAGTTGGACAGATTTTCCCTTCTGTATTTACTGATAAACCCAGGCGAATTCCGTTCAGTACCAGTTAACAGTTGCACACAGGAACCTAGGTGCAAATAAGTGTTCCAGGATGTGGTCACCCCGTACCTGAGGGCGCACCACCATTTCCTGTACTTATTCACCCACTGACTGGCATTTTAGGAAGGAGCTTCCTAGGCACTGTCACTAAGCAGCTCTTTCAGATAGTTTTTTTTACCCAGCTCTGTGTGTCTAATTCCTTGGATGGTGCAGCTATGTAGCAAAATACGATAAGAGACTGTTTCTCTTAGCTGTATGCTGGGCAGCCAAGGGTTTAGACTGGAAACACAGATGAGGTGCTGAACTGCTGGTATTCAGGAAGGTAGAGGAATCAGTCAAAAAAATAATAGCAATCTGTTCCAAATGGTATAGAAACCTACACAAAAGAAATTAGTGAGTAGGAATTTTTTTTTCCAGAAAGAAGATGATTATGGCACAACACATACAATTACCTCAGAAGAGCACAGAGAAAGCATCTGTCTATGATTTTTTTTCTAGCCAGCCAAGACTTAGGAGACAGTAAAAGGTCTTGCAAATCTAACATCATATTTGGACCCCCCTATAGTGATTTCAAACCACAACATCTCTAGAGATTGCCTAAATAAGGGGATATTCAAGATGGCATTTACCTCACAGTTTTTTAAAATTGAGTATTTAACGGTGAGAAAATTAGACATTCAATTCTTAAGAAAGCTACTGAATCTTTCTGCAAATTTGTGGGTTGTAGATAAGGACTCCTGTCTAGTATAAAGCTGTGTTGTATTTGTGTGTGTGTGTGTTTCCAAAGAAAAAATGAAATATAAATAAATACAGAAGATAATAAAGCAAATACTCCTGTGCTCTGTAGCCCAATTAAATAAATATTAATACTTTGGTTTTACTTCAGATCTTTTTTAAGGAAATGATTAAAGTTGAAATCCTTTCTTCTCCAGTCACATTCCTATTCTTATCCTGCCAAACCATCCAAAGTCATGGATCCAGTTCATGCTTTTATAACTTTGCTACATATATTATCCAGGAAAAAATATGTATTCTTGTTTGGATGCTTATGAAAATTATGTTAATGATATTGTGTTTAATATTTTTTATTCAGCATTTTTCCATTCAACATTATTTTGTGATCCCCTCAAGTTGATTCATATAGATCTAAGTTACTCATTTTGAGTGCTGTTTTAGTATAATAATATATAACAATATCACCATTCTTTAATTTGTTTCTGAAAAGATGAAAATAGGATTGTGTCATAGCTCAGGCTGCTATAGCAAAGTATCATAAACTAACATATTTGTTTCTCTTGGTTCTGGAAGCTGGAAGTCTGAGATCAGGGTACCAGCATCATTGGGTTCTGGTGAGGGTCCTCTTTCAGGTTGTACACTACTGACTTCTCATTGTAGCCTCACATGGTGGGTAGAGAGCAAGACAGCTCTGTGAGCTCCCTTGTATAAGGATGCTAATGTCATTCATGAAGTTTCCACCCTCATGATTTAATTATCACTGCATAGGCTCCACCTCCAAATAACATTACATTGGAGATTAGATTTCAACATATGAGCTTTGAGGGGACACAAACATTCATTCAGTCCATAACATTCTGCACTGGCCCCCCACAATTCATGTCTTCACATACAAAATACATTCATTCTATCCCAATAGCCTTGAGAGTCTTAACTTGTTCCAGTGTCAATCCTAAAGTCTAAAGTCTCATCTATCATCTAAATCAGATATGGATGAGGCTCAAAGTATGTTTCATTCTAAAGGAAAATGCCTCCCCAGCTGTGAACATGTAAAAATCAAATTAGTTATGTGTTTCCAAAATATAATGATGGGACAGGTATAGAATAGACTTTCCCATTCCAAAATAAAAGGAATAGGAAAGAAGGAAGGGGTGACAGCTTCCAAGCAAACCCCACACCTAGCAAGGGAAACTCCATGAAATTTTAAGTCTAGAGAATAGCCTTCTTGTGTTCAATGCTCTACCCTCCAGGCCTACTGGGGCAGAGGTCCCACCTTCCAGACCCAGAAGAGTTGAGGTCCTGCCTCTGCAGCTATGCCAGGAAGGGGTCTCAACTCCAGGGCTTTTCTGGGCAGGCATCAACCCCCCACAGCTCTTCCCATTCCCACCTCTACATCTTTGATCCCAGATAATGTAACCTGTTGAAAATGAGGCAATCCTCCCCATCTTTGAAACTGAGAAGGAAGCCCTTATGATATCTTAATCACCTTCCTGGTCATTCTTTCCTTGTCTTGAAGAATAGAGCACATTTGCAGCTAAATAACTCTATGGTCTTGTCCTACAAAATCCAAGAAATCATACAGGGTTTCTTCATTTCCTCTCATCTCCTTCCCCTTCAGTTCAAACTGGCAGTTATTCCCACTGATGTAGCTGAATTAAGTCCATGGTTCACACCTATACTAATCTCCTTATCAAATGGTGGCTTGGCTGCACCCTTAGTGTTCTCTTTTAAACATGCTTTCTCATTATTTACAATGTGGGTTGGCTGAGAATTTTCTAAGTCTATAACTTCTAGTTTCTTTTTGCTTAATAATTCCACCTTCAAGCCATTTCTCTCTTCTTATACTTTACTAGAAGCAGTCAAGAAGAACCAAGCCACTCCCTCAACACTTTGCTTAGGTATTCTCAACTAAATATCCAATTTCATTGATCACAATTTCTGACTTCCACAAACGCTAGTACCTAAAAACAATTCAGTCAACTTCTTTGTCACTTAATAACAAGGATCAACTTTTCTCCACTGGGCAAGGTAGAAAAAAGGACAATGAAATTGGCAATGTTAATGAGGACAATAACATGTTTTTCATTTCAATGGGAGAATGGCCTTTATCATCCATACTTCTACTGACATTCTGTACATGATTATGTATTGTCTGAGATGATGGAAGCTTTCTCTACTGCTCTCCTCTTTCCTTTCTGATCCCTCACCAAAATTACCTTTGAAAGTCCCTTCATGACAATCTCAGCTTCTTGTAGATGTACTTCAAAACTCTTCCAGTCTCAGCCCATTGCTCAGTTCCAAAGCTGGTTTCACATTTTTAGGTATTTGTTACAGCAGAACACCACTTCTCAGTACCAATTTCTGATTTAGTCAGCTCAGGCTGCTATAATAAAATGCCATAAGTGGGGTGGCTTTTCAACAACAGGCATTTATTTCTCACAGTTCTGGAGGCTGGGAAATCAAGATCAAGGTGCTGGCCTATTTGGTTCCTGATGAGGCCCCTCTTCCTGGTTGTAGATGATTGTCTTCTTGCTTTGTCCTCAAATGGTGGAGAAAAAACAGCAAGTACTCTGGCCTCTTCTTATAAGGGTACTAATCTCATTTATAATGGCTTTGCTTTCATGACGTAATTATCTCCCAAATGCCCTACCTTCATATATCATCACATTGGGGGTTATATTTCAACATATGAATTTGGGAGGGGAGAAAATAAACTTTCAGTCCATGACAGGTTGTTTCCAATTTAAGATGTTAAATATATTGTAATTAATGTCCTCATATACAGGTATTGAAGTTTTTCCAGTGTAAAAACATGAAAGTGGAATTTGTCGTAGGTTATGTATATTGGAAACTAAATATAGTCGATATAATTCTTTGAAGTGATTGATCACTTTACGTTCCCACCATTAATGTGCAGGAGTTTTTATTTATCCAAGTCCTTATCCCTCCCATTGCCCATTTTCTTCATATTAATTGTGGAAAGTCTCCTGTTAGAGAATTACATAACTTCTCTGTGGGTATTTCATCTGTTTTCTTTATCTTACAGATCTGTGGTTTTGCCGTTATGTGTATGACTGTGGATTTATTTTTATTTATATTTTGTTTATCCTGCTCAGCATGTGGTGTGCTTTTTCATGTGAGGCTTTGTTTTGTTTTATTTTCTTCCAATTCTGGGGAGTTCTCAGCCAACTTCCCTTGAAATATCACTTCCTGACAATCTGTTATTTTTCCCCTTATGATAAAAATCTTGTTGGGTGCATACTGGAGCCTTTCGATGTTACTACTCTAATTGTCTCAATTCTCTTTTTATGTTTTATTTTTTTATCTCTCTTTGCGGGATTCTGGGTATATTCCTTGGCACCATCACTTATTTTCTTTTGGATTGTTTTGGGAAGAGATTATTACATCTGAATGTTTTAATGTTTTTGTTTTTATATTTCTATCTTCCATTGTGTCTATTCTTATTTCATATTTGTTGATTTTTGTTTTATCATTTGTTTTATATAAATATTATTCTTTTCTTATCACATCATTTATCTTAAACATGTTGATGAAACTAATTTTAGGTGATTCTATTATTTGCATTTGATCTGGAGTATATTCATCTCCTAATTTTTGAGTTGGCTGTCTGTTTTCTGGTGTTAATTTGAATTTTTGCTTTCAGGAAGCACATTGAGTGACAGGTGCATTTTCACTCTCACTTACTCTTTGTAATGTAATGCTTTTTAGTTGTCTCCTCTAATCCCTCAGGACCCTTAATCTTGAGGCAATATCTTATGATTCCCTCCCATCTGGCAATAATTTTGGAGACATCCCTGACCCAATCACTGAACCAGTGGGCTGCTTGGCCTAGGTCCAATCTGGATGCTTCTCTGCATCCTCCCCCTCCTGCAGCTAGGTGTCGTTGAATGACAGAGATAGATTTTTCAGCACCTTTTTATGTATGAGTGGCAGAACCACAGCCCTGATTTATGCAGGTAGCCTGGAATCTGGTTCCCTCCACTCATAGGGGAGTATCTTACACCCCACTTGAGCATGGATCTTTGCCCCTTTCTGCTTCTATACCTGAACTACAGAATGACTGTGGCTTTAGACCCCATTTGCCTACCACTGTGGTTTTCTGTTCCATTTCTGGCCTAAAGAGATGTTTATCGTGTTTTTAAGAAGGTAGTATTTTTTAAAAAGTGTCTATTATTGCATTTAGAACTGAAAATATAATTTTTAAGTAATGGGCTCACAATGCCAAAATAACCTGAAGCACTATGTTTTAATAAATACTGCTGTCAGCCACACATGGCAATATATGTTTATGGTTTACATATATTGCATATTTATGAAAAACATTATTCAATAGATTTCATTCCTTTTTCTAAGAGTTCATGTTAAATCATATATTATCCTGCTAAAATAAAACTTTGTCTTTTTATCCACAACATGGTCTTAAATCAGGATTGCTCCTCTAAATAGGTGGCAACTCATTTGACCTGATTTTTAAGGTCACAGGTAGGGCATTCTGTACCCCAATATTCTTTGTATCTGCCATGATATATAAATTCCACCAAAGTAATTCCCCTGAATTTAATGACTTTTTAACTTTACCCAAGGATCCATTAAATGGAAATAAATTTGGGGTCAGGTGGAGAAAGGGGAGTCGATGCCTTTTTAACACTGACACCTAACAGAGAATAAGGCACTTTGGTAATGTCATCAGGATCAGGCCCCCAGAGGATGAGTAAGAAGTGACAAAAAGGATATTGGGTGTTTTAAAGGAAGTGAGAGGTCACCAAAAACAAATTCGATCTTCCTCGTAATATTACATAGCTGAAAACCTTGTAACAAAGATTGGTAATGCTCAATTCACCTTTCAGTAAACATCAGTGGAGAAGCAAGTTCTGTACACCCCTGTAATCATTTAAAGATGTTCATAAAGGAGAGCAGATTTAATCATTCTTGGTTTAAGAGGAAAGTTAAAAATAAATTTTCAAACCTTAACATACGTACCTTACCAATGATTTTGATTGCATGGGAACTTCATTCCTATAATTTTATGTAGCAGATAATGGTAGAGGTTTGTCTCCAAAGTTTTTAGAATATTCTCCTAAAAAATTTTTCACGAGAATTTTTAGTTTGACTGATAAAGCTGACTTGTTTCCTCCTCTTCTTACATTATCTCCCTCCTCCGTTAATTAAATTATGCTTCCTTCAGCATAGGGAACTTAGGGCCATTTTTTTCAAGCCTTACATTTTCTCTCTTCTTTCAGCCAGTCGGGTACTGAAGTAGCTGAAATGCGAAAAAGGCAGCAGTCACAAAATGAAGGAACACCTGCTGTGTCTCAAGCGCCTGGAAACCAGAGGCCCAACAACACATGTTGCTTTTGTTGGTGCTGTTGTTGCAGCTGCTCCTGGTACGTCTCGCTACCTGTGCCATACCACACCTGTGCTAGGCAGTCACTAGTGTGAACGTGCATGCCAAAGCTTGCAATCACAGAAACTTCTCAACATGCCTCTTTTTTCCCTTTGCAAGTAGGAATTATTGAAAATCATCATTGGTATAATGCAACCATTTCCACAAGCAAAATATACTATTTCCTCAGAATCTACATTTAAATTGATAGTAAGGTAAAGAATGAAAAATTATTTTATATCATGGTTTTCTTCATCCATGCTTCTTAAAAATATGGGTAAAAATAAGATTATTGTTTTATATATATATATATATATATATATATATATATATATATACACATTTGTCAATAAATAATATTCTCCAATGTTACAGATGATACAGGAACATTAAGATAACATCTAGTAGTATAGTAGGATAGTATTCAATGTCGACTTTTAGTCATGCACCACTTGATAGGGTGTCGATCATTCAGTTGCATGGCCAGATAACTATGAATCAGGGTGGCAACCTCAGCCACAGAGCTCCTGCCAATAAGGACGAGAGAAGAGCCACAGACTCACAACCACCCATCTGAAAGATCGGGAGCTATCCTTGGTATGAAGGCCAAGTCATTTAATTAAAAATTCTGATCCTAGAGCCAGAGAATCCACTTTCCATTGCAATTTTATCACTGGCAGGCTCTGGGACATCATGCAAAGTGGTAGTCTCTTTGTTCTTTGGTTTCCTCACTGACACAACCATGAAGAGTTAGACAAGCTGATTCCTAAGGTCCCATCTAGTGCTAAATGTCCATGATCCAGGGACCTCAGAGAACCTGCTGCAGTTCCACATTCTCAAAGTGCCTTTCAATGAGAAAATCAGTAGGACTCCAAACCCTAACATTTATGCAGATGAGATTCCTCAGGGGAATGCTAGATTTAAGGAACTTTCCCTTGAACCATACATCTTGGGGTTTTTTAAGATCCCACGGGGATCCTCAAGACCAGCCAAGGTCTTCTAGATCTCCCTGGCCCATTTCAAAACCTAAAGAAAGGCCCATGTGCTTGAGTCATCATCATATGTGTGATCTCTACAGTTTCCCAACATATTTTTTTGATATGATGGCAAAAATGTATATCACTATGACAAAAATAGAAGATGAAAAGTGTTATACTATAGTGGCGCCCTTGATGGTGAACAAGCTCCACCCACTGTAGAAAACTCGGATTCCAGAAAACCATCAGGTATTACAGTAATCTGGATGGTCTAAAGTAGTTTTTATAAATATCAAAATTGCTTTCTGGATTATGATTCTTTGTTGGAAAGCCACACATAATTTTTTTTTCATTCTTAAGCCTTAACAATTTCAGATGGAGGAAATAGAATTCTAGATAAGGTAATATTTCAGTCACAGTGTGTAATTTTGACTGTGTGTAACCACTCCTGAAGATATTATCCAGCTCTGGTCTTAATCCATGAAATACCGAGTAGTGACTGGATATGGTGGTTCTGAAGTCAGACTACCAGGGTTCAAATCTTGTCCTCACTCATCACTATCTGTGCAACCTTCAACAAATTTGTTAATCTCTCTGGTCCTCAGATTTCTTGTCTGCCAAATAACAGTAATAAGAATTCCCACCTCCTAAGGTTATTATAAAATTAAATGAGATAAAATACATAATAAGCCTAGAACAGTGTCCGACACATAGTAACCATTTCATAAGGGTTAGCTCCCTGGGCTATGGAGCACTTCCTATTGGAAATGTAAGATCCCTTTAAAGAGCAGCTGGCTTGAAATAATATAAAAAAATCTGTTTTATTTTAAATTCTATATAAAACATTGCAAATACATTGTTACACAATGTTGAGGACTGTACTTCTATTTCTCATTTGCACTATGCCATATATGTAATCAGTGTCTGATTTTATCTACCTGCCAAAAGTTGTTTACAAATTGCTTCAGGATTAAAATACCAGAACATATAGAGCACTGAAGTTTCGTTTCACTGTGTTTGTTAGCTGCCAAACAAATATTTAGTGGGACTTGCTTTTGTTAATTTTAAAAGTACATACACATTAAATAACAAAACATTCAACATTAGCTCCTGAGCATCAGATTGTCACAGAACACAGACGATGGATCAAGAACAAAACGGCTTTTGGAAGGTGTGTCAACTCTCCACAGCTCTAGAGTGGATTCCCAAACACCTGGTGCATTGGCTCATGCTCTGTTAGTTCTAGACTAGGGCATCTTTGTCAGGAACTGCATTTGTTAGCAATGAGCAATGGATGCCTAAGTCTTCGACATAAAATGTACAGTCTATAAATTTACAAGTCCTTCTACGTATGGCAAATGATAGATAATTTCTAATGTAAACAACTTGATTTTGAAAAAAGGTTGAAGGTTAAATTGCCTGGAACTATGGATTTTAATTATGGCTACATTGTCTTATTGCAAATGAAAATGCCCTTTACACATGCATTTTAAGAATATTGTTATTTTTGTACTTTGAGTTTAGGAAAGAAAATTGTAATGGCTTTTTGGAGTGAAAAGAAAAAGAAATAAATGTTCTTCAGATTTTCCAGGCTAGGTCAAAGGAGCAGAACAAAAAGAAACACTAAAAAATAATTTAGCTACTAAAAAAAAAGTTAGACATCAAAATATGAAGTAACTGTCATTCATGAATAGGAGCAGTTGTCATGTGGCTGAATTTACTTCCTTTTTAGGAAATAGAGTGGTAGGAACATAAATTTCTATATCTAGTAATAAATATAAAATACCTCACTCCAGCTTCACATGTTATGGGTTTTTTAAACAATATATTTCCCTTAAATTTGCATTTCTCATTTATATTTCATTGTCAGCTCTTCTCCCATTTTTAAATCTATTCCTATCTTTTTAAAATTACCACTGCACTTTGTTTTGGGGGAGGATACAGAAAGTAAGTACATCACTGCTGAATGTTTCCACAATTTCCTTCAAAATTCTGGACAGTTTGGATAAACTTTATAACGACTTACCATGCTGATCCGTTCTCTGTCTCTGTCCAGAAACCACGTCCTCCCCAATCAGTCTCTCTCCCTATCTCCTCATAGGCCTCTACTGCAAGGTGAGGAAGCAAGAGGATGAGGTTTAGATCATTTAATTGTCTTACCTAGATGAGTGATGGATGCCTGAAGCTGGGCCAGAAGGTGGACAATCTGTCAATGTACAAATCCTTCTATGCGTGGAACTAAGCTTTTTCTGACCAGGTGAAGAGATAGTTTTGTTAGGACCCTTGTGTAGAGGTTCAAGGTTGTCACTGGAAGACAGGATGACTTGCCTTTTCAGGGTCTATCCTTCTTCCCTTTTCTTTACGAGAAAGATACCTATGAAAGATGTTTTGGGCTCCTCTCAAATTACCCTCAGTTGGGACAGTGAATCAGTGAGGTTGTGCAGATACTCACACATGAGATAATGCATGTCAAAGTACTTTGCAGACTAGAAACTGCTGTGTGCTTACAAAAATGGGGTGCATCAGAATGGAAATAGGAAAATAGAGCTTTCAAAGTTTATTCTGAGCTTAAAGCTAATTTTCAAATTGTCCTGTGAACCCTCTCGTAACATCAGAGGTTACATTGAAATACACAGGCTATTTTTTTACACATAAAGTTTTAGATGCTAATCCCTCTCTAATAACTGGCCACTTCTAGTGGTATCCCATTGAGCAAGACAGGTTTCTCTATGTTTAGTAGTGAAAAATTAGAATTCAGGAGACCTCAGCTTCCATCTATCCAAAATGTTCACGTTGACCTTGCTTGGCACTTTTTGGTGGTAAGAGATGATGGTTGTGGGAGGAGAGGACCAAGTATTGCTGGCCACAGCTGTGACTGCTACTTGCAGTTTCCAAAGGAATAGGGCTATCTTTAGTTGTTTTACATATTAGACTTAGATATAAGTTTTGTTTAGGGAAAAAATGGCCCCACTAAAAAAAGTAATATTTGGAAAATGCTGTCTAATTTTATGGGTAAGGAAACTGATGGCTTGCTTGCTGTCACTGGGCTCACTAGGGACATAGGTGGCACTAGAATGCAAGCCTCTTACTATCCAGGCTATTGTTCAGTCTACATTAATGCAACACTTCCAAACTGTTCATTTCCAGATTTGATATGAACCATTTCCAAATACAACTTTCCCAACTGAATGCACAGTCCCATGAACTACTGGGTATTGCCTATGAGATTTGGCCCACATGCTGGATTCTTCTCAGGAGAGATTGGTCACAGACTGAATTTAGTAAATTAACTAGCCCTTTGAAAGCTAAAATTGTCTTTCTTTTGGACACATTAGTTCCCAGAGTTCCTAGACCATGGGAGAGATCTCACGAAGTGAATGTTAGGCACTTTAGAAACATGCTTTTGGGTGCCCCTCCCTCCATTTTTAACAAGTACCACAGCCTCCCTAATTCAAAACAGTGCAAAAATGTCCTATTTTATCCTCTGATGCTGTCACACTCTAGCTCTCTGCCAATGGAAACAGTAAGATGCATGCCTTAAAAGTCAAAGGATATTTTTTGAAAGGAAAAACAAAAATCCATGTTGGCACCATGGTGAAAAAACCACTCCCTGGAAATAAAACCGTTCACACATGCAAGGTGAATCATTTCATCTGAGGGACCAGTGAGTAAATGGTCTCCTCTGTACCTGCCACCCTGGGAGAGCTGATTCATCTCAATGGGAGCATAAGTTATTCCACAGGAATAACTTACTGTGCACAGAATTTACAAAGTATGCCCCTTACCAAGAATTCTACAGTTTTGAAACTTCATCTCGCCATGGCAGGGGTAAATTTCCTCACCAGTTTCTATCAACTATATGAACTTTACAGAATCAAAAGGCATCTATCAAAACGAACCCAAGTTTTCCAGGCCATATACACAAAACCAAAAAGTGGACATTAGGACTATGAACCTTCTTTATGTTATCCATTCATTCATTTGCTCATTCACAATTTATCGAATGTCTCTCGTTGCCTGGCACTATTGCACTTCCCCAGGTTTCACCAGGTCCCCCCACCTCTGCAATGACAGGGAACAAAGTCTCACTGAGTGACTAAATCTAGATACGAATATTTGCTATTATTCCCAGGTCACCCTCTAAAAGTTTAGTGTTACACCTGCTCCTGCCAAGCCTATGTTACATATGACCAGAGTCCCACCAATTGTAAAGCTGCCAGAATTAGAACTAGCTTGACCCTTTTCCACGGAAGGTATATAGTATGCACTCTTTTTGACTGTTTACTGTAAGTGTAAACATTTTCTGAGTGTGACATTGCGGTATTAAGATCGTCTATGGGAAGATGGATGGGAAAGAAACAAACTAATAGATGAACATATTATTTCCAGTCTTATTCAGGAGAGTAGGAAGAACAGTGAGCCAGAAGAGAAAAGACAGACGATTAAATCATTTCAAGCCAGAGCCAGCTTAGAAGGTGAGCCGGCTCAGAGCCAGGGAAAGCTAGTCAGTGAGGAAACAAGGAAGCATCCTGGAGTGTACCTGGGAACACCTGTAGGGACACCTGTGCTTGGCTCCCATGAGGTGCAGGGTCAAAAGGGGAAGGAAAGGTCCGCAGGATGAAGTGCCTGGGAAGGGATCCTAGAGCTGTGAGAAGGGAAGGAGAGGCGGGAAGGGGGAAGTCAAATGGCGTAAACCTCCAAGGGTACAGAAGAGGAATGCGTGAGCAGGAATGCATGAGCCTGGGACGAGCTGCCTCTTTAAAAGAGAACCCTGAGAGAGGCAGTGCCTCCCAGAGAGCTCAGTGTCAAGCAGGGCCAGTGGGAGACGTGGGCCAGGGAAGGCTGAGCATGCAGGAGAGTGTATTTGATGTGGAAAGGGAGTTCCAGAGAAAACGAATGTTTTTCAAAGGGGGAAGTTAATAGTAGAGGGAGCCGAGAGTCCTAAGAGGACAGGAGGAAAGAGACTGTAGGTAAAGGGGTGTGACAGTGCATCTGGGGACAGGGCTCTACACAGAGACACGGGTGGGGTCCACTGGCCCCAGATACCCTAGTCGGCTTCAAGGGTCAGACCTGGAAAAAGTCTCTCAAATCCCAGCCAGAGTTGACTCACTATATGTGGCAATGTGATGAGGACCATGTGTGTCTGGATAGGCCGGGCTGTGCCAGAGCTTCAGGGCTGACCTTGGCAATGGGCCGGTGCTGTTCATACCCATGGCCACGCCTCCCTCTGCCCTGGACAAGGCTGAACACACGGAAGGTCAGAGTTCTTTTGTCTGATTATTTTGTTTTTTGTTCTCTTTGAGGTAACCAAGAGTTAGTCGTATAAATGAATTTGAGGCTTGCAGGGCAAGTCTAGATTAAATATGACAAGCTGCGAGTCACCAGTATACAGTACACAAGAGCTGAGAGTGGTGGCCCTGGAGAGCATGCCAGGGGACAAGCAGGGAGCTGCAGACAGAAACCTCAGGTTGTACCTCCATTTACCGAGCAGTAGAGGAGTGGGAAGTGGGAGAGCCGCCAACACGGAACACGGAGAGCAGACAGTGTGAGAGGTAACACGCAAACACGGCAATGGGCTGGCACAGAAACCACGGGAGCAGAGTTTCACAAAGAAGGGAATGTTTGAGGTTATAAATACACCAGGGAGGTCCAATACAATAAGGATCTTGAACACCTTGTGATCTGACCTACTAGGGGATTATTTGTGAAATTTGCAAAAAACAAACTTCTTAAGGTGCAGGAGGAGGAACTTGGAGAGAAAAAAGCTGCTAACTGAGAAAATGAGTGAGCCCCTCTTTAAGGCTTCTGAGAGACCATGATCCTTCCGGATGAATGTTTGGTTTGAGGGGAGTCAGAGTTCCCTTCCTGACTTATTCAAAGCAAATTATTTAATTTCTAAAACAGTATAAAACTCAACCCTTCCAAATCCTGGCTAAATTTATTAGCTATTTGGACATATTGAAGAACCTCACCAAGCATCTCCCAATCAGTAATACAAAAATGAGACTGATGGTTTTGCTATGCTTTCCCTATATATAAAATGTCATAGTTCCGCTACATCTGATTGAAATAAGTATTAACTCTATTTTTGTTCCTTTCATTAAAATTCTTCATTGTATTTTTTGGGCCTAGCCTACTTTCATGGTCTAGGCATGGAAGACCTATTACAATCTGCCTGCTATTTTAGGAAATCATCCAAGAATTACTTGTTCTCTCTTTTGTCAGATAGGACAAGATCCACTTTTTGTGAAAATAAAGTTGATTGCATCATTCTTCTGAATTGGGTGTTATAAATATAATTTCCAGTGCCATAAAATCCATACCCTTGTTTCAGGTATCAATATACGATATATTAACATGCATCTCATGCATGGAAGAATCTGTTCTCAAGTAGAAAGCAAATTTCTGCCATTGATACTTTTCATTTGAAGCAATGTAGATTATTTAAAAGTACAGAGCCACTTTAGTCTATCAATTCTGTAAATAATAGTGGAATAATAACTTCATGTGTTTCATTCTAAATAGAGGTAGTCTTGCCATATTTAATGATTGCAGACAAATTCTAATGATATGTGTTTCTCGTATAAAGCTGACTTTCAGGAGGCTGCATGGGATAGGAAATGAACAGCTCTAGAATTAGACAGACCTGGGTATGTCCCAGTTTTATGACATAGAACTATGAGACCTTTGGGAAGTTACTTAATCTTTCTGAGCCTCAGTTTCTTCCTCAGTAAAATGTGATTAATAACATATATAAATTACTTAGTTTAAGGTTCAGTGCATGCTATGAGCCCCCCTGCATAACCTTTTATTGATAGGTATTATTTCTGTCCCTTTCACAAGTCTCAGACCAAAGGAATTTACCAGACTTTGTAGGATTTGACCATTGTATTTTGGGCAATGCTCTGTTTACATGTTGTCAGTTAATGTAACAGATGCTCTTTCTGCACTTCGTATCACTTTGCCCTTTCTCTCCAACTCTCACATTAATCAGCACAGGTATAAATCAGAGCATCCCTGGAACACGTCCCACACAGACACACGACTCCCAGAGAGTAAGTTTTACATACTGGAGTTAAGTTTCCCTATAGATCAGGATTGTTGCCTTCAGTAATACTTTCTTCCCAAGGATGTCCCCACTCCATCCCATACATACTCACACGCACAGTAACTGGAAAACACCAGGAAGGGATGAGTGAGAGAATGAATGAATGACTGTGCTAGCTATCAGATATATTTCTGGATATTAACTGCCAAAGTTCTAACTTTTTCATTCTGCTTTTTATGATAGGGAAACAAGCTTCCAAAATCAGAAGCTTGAGCTCCAACTTAACTTTAATGCAAGTGAAGACTCAGATGGTGACACGCCATTTTAGTAACAATATGTACTAACTAAATACAAGTCCATTTGGCCTTTTCACCTCCAAGATATTTGCTTTGCCACAAAAGCATCCACTAACTTAATTATGAATTACAGGGGAAATTACAGTGGGTTGAAGGAACAGCTTAAAATAGAATTTCAATCAACCTGAGAACTGAAGTAGAAGATTCTGATGACTGGCATGGATTTATGTAAAGTGTATCTACTTCAGTCCTATAATTCTTTTAATTTTAAGGAAAAATGAAGAAACCCTGTTCATGCCAAATAAGCTTTGGTTATCTAATTAAATGTCGGCTTACAGAGTGGGTCTGGATTTTCACCATGTAATTATTTATTAAATGCAGTTGGCATTCTAAATCAAATAAATGTGCCGATGAACTGAAAATACATGGCTTGGGATTTGAAATGAAAATTTAATACAGATAAAAACAGGGAATTTTTGAAATTCATCTTTTCAAACAGATGCATATGTAGAGAGAAATTAGCAACAAAGAGAGAGAAAGAGAGAATCAAAGAATGAAAAGATTTACCTTCAGTTTCCATGTGTCAAAAGAAGTGGTAAATGTTTATATACAACCCAGACTGGAATTGAAAGTGGGAGAACCCACTCTCACAGTGGCTATTTTAAAACATTTTAAATAGAAAATATTTCCTATTGGTAGTTAAAAACCTTTTCTAATTAATTTGTTCTAAGAACCTATAACCTAAGTTCCATTTTACACCAGCATGAGAGTAGAGTGCAAAGCAATTTATTATTGGAAAGGATAAGGACAATGTTAATAGGATTATGCCTGCCTGTTTTTAAGACTAAAATATTCCTAAATCAAATGACTTTGGGTCAGGGTGTATTCAGAACATTTTCTAAATACCAAAAAGGAAAAATGGTCGCAGTTATGCACATTTCCAGAGATTAC
This sequence comes from Lemur catta, assembly GCF_020740605.2. Classification (NCBI taxonomy): domain Eukaryota; kingdom Metazoa; phylum Chordata; class Mammalia; order Primates; family Lemuridae; genus Lemur; species Lemur catta. Next base: position 135,591,450 of record NC_059129.1, on the reverse strand, counting down.
ACTTATTCCCCTCGAGTTTGATGATTATTACACTCACAGAAAGATTGAATGACTCTTTTAAAATTCCTTAGAAAGATATAATTATCAAAACTTCTTACATAATAAGAGTAGGGTCCCCCCCCAAATAAGGGTAATTACTCCCAGAAACTCTTCAGATTTTTATTCTGATTAGATATTGTATTTATAAAGGTAACACAGCCATCTAGTGGACAGATTTTTAATAGTGCATCATTTTACTTGAGAAGTTTAAATTCATGAAACAAAACCTTAAGCCAAATGAAATACTTGTTTATGACATACAATACTTGATTATAAAATGTGGGGGGAGTCTTTATAGTGGCAGTGTGGTATTTTTTTTAGACAAGCGTGGGGTTTTTTTTAGACAAGTGGTATATAACATTTCCAAACACAGATTTCTAACCATGATTCCCATCCCCACATGCCCCACTCACAACCAAGCTGTATTATATTAATAAAAATGTAGAAATCGAAGAGATGAAGTTCAAGTCACAGATTTGACACTGAGTTTCTATTCAGAAATTATGGATGTTATATGGTAACTGTCCCACCTTCAGGTGCCTGTTTTGTTTGTTTGTGTATTTGTTTTTGTTGTTTTTTGATAGTCTTGTAAGCAATGCATCAGTTCTGTTTTCTTTTCCTTGTTCCCCTCTCCCTAAGTTATCTTTGCTGGTGGAAGGAAGTAGAACTTCCCAAGGAGGCCCTCCTTAGGTACAGCAACACCCTGCCTACAGTCATTAGTGTCATTATCTTTTTTTCTTCCTCTTTCAAGCTTTGCTGTTAAAACCTTCTGTAACAACTCCTTTATGGTAATCTCAAATTCCAGGGAGTTGCTCCTCACCTATATCCATCATAAATCCAGTGTTTTGGGCAACAACTCCTGGGGAGTGATATTCTGTTGGGGGGGATTTACACTTAGTGCACTGGTTTGTAATAGGAGGTTTACCCTTTCCAAACCTTTAAGAAAAATAAATTTGTGTAAACAACTGAAAAAGTAACATACCACAACTAATTCTCTCCTGTAAAGAGAAGCAGCGTTGCAGAGTGAGAATGAGCATGAGACAGTAAGGCAGAAGATGTGAGTTCCAGTCCTAGCTCTGATACGTTTGAGTTGTGAGTATTGCAAAGTCATGACTGTTGCCTTGTAAATAAGATGAGAATGATTAATAACAAGTCCCCTGCTTACCTTACAGGACTGTTGTGAGGAAGAAATAGTAAGATAATGTATGAGAAAGTGTTTTAGAATAATAGCAAAGTGTAAGTTCCTATTTTCTCGGGTTGAAATAAAAAGCTCTTTGGTAAACTTGGAATTGTCATTTTCATATGCAGCCGATTGGTTCTTCCATTTAATTAAGCATTTGTAATAATTTGCCTTTTTGTCACAAGTTTTTATTCCTCGCTTTACATCCTTGTGAAGTAGGTCACTACCATTATCCCCATTATGAGTGGGGAAAATAAAGCACAGAAAGCCAAAAATCATCCTAAAGGAGGTGTGTTCTGCATTGGAGTCAACTTCATTGTTTTCTTGGCCCACCGCATACCACATAGGTCACTGCCATTCTAATCTGCGGCTCCGCCCTGGGACATCTCATCTGTCCATTGTGTTCTATGTTTGCATCGTGCTTTTTTACAACTCCCAGCCCCTGTGGGATATTATCCCCCCTGTGCTTGGAAGCCTCCAGGTCTCCACCTGGTAGATGCCTGCTAATTTGCCACCCTATTTAATCATTAGCTCCTCTGTGTAGCTTTTCTCAATTCCCTCATGCAAGAGTACAGATACCACACCCGTGTCTAAGAAACATCACATAAATAACTCTATTTTAGTTGTTATCGCAGTGCCATGTGATGTTTGTTTACCTGTCTGAGCACCTCGATAGCAGAGCCTTTGTCTTATTCATCTTGTATTTCCAACCCGGGCAATGTTGCATAAATCAGGTGTTTCATACATATTTGTAAGTTATTGTTAACTCCTGAGTAGAGCTGTGCTATTTTACTATGATATTTTGAATGATGAAAATGAAAGCTCTAAAGAAAAATCAACCAATTCTTTTTGAGAACCTGAAGGATGTTGATTTTATCGTTGCACTGGGAACTTTGAGGTAGAGGCTGTTAAATGAATAGAAAAGATTGATAATACAATGTGAGAATATTAAAATATGGAATAGTCTGCTCTCACCAAAGACAGTGGTTCTTTCTTAGAGCCTTGATGTCATACTGTATTAAATTTAAGCATTTTATTGATTCCTTAGTTGAATTTTTCTGTAAATATATGTGGTTTTGTGACCAGCCTCCATCCTAGAGTTACCATGGCTACTGTGAAGTTTTCTTCTTATTTGCAACGCTTTTAAGGGTTGTTTTAAAGAACCGATTGTTTTTCTTTACAATAGTAAGAAAATAGACCCTGCACATATCCAGCATGACAAATCAGTAGATAAACTCTATCATTGGCAGCAGGTAATGTTTTTCCCACCCCATTACCCACCCTCCCCTGTAAACAAACAACCCACTCACTCACAGAGAGAGCACATTTCCTTATTTTCTGAAATGCACCAAATGCATTTCCTCCCTTCTCAAAGTCTCCATTTTAGAAAATATCTAATAGGATTTTCAGTCCTTGTTTTAGCATATTTAGCCTAGATTATTGGCATTTTTCTTCCTCAAAGTATTTAAGCTTTGATCAAGACTCCTATCATAAGCATTGTGTATGCATTTTGTTCTCTTTGTGACTTTGCTTAAAAAGTAGAAATGTTAATTTAAAATGTTGCGTACATAAAAGTGGAAACAAAAACAGGTCTCTGTGTGACCCCTCACAACTGTTAAGTTTGGTGTTTTTCTTCTACGGCTTTTCTCAAACACATACAACATATTGATCTAAAGCAAATTCTTAGTAATTTAGTATCTCAAAAAATTATACTACTTAGAGCAGGATGAAGTGAAATTGGGGACAGACATTAGTATCAGGACAGACAAGCAATCCAGTATCAATTCCTTGTCTGTTTTCTCCCTTTCTCTTCATCTTAAAATGGCATTTTTCAGTGGTTCTTGATCATTGAAACCTTGAGACCCATTTTTTAAGAACATTACTAAAAGATAGTCAATTAAAAGGACAACTTGCCAGTTGTTAAAGTTCAATGTCTTTCTACAGGGCAAGATAGTGTTCAGTATTAGATCAAGAGATGGCACAACAGCGAACAGTTAAGCATTTATTGAATGTCTGTTATAAGTAGTTTTAGTCCAAATGTGTGTCCGTATTTTACCATCTGTAGAAATGAAAGATGTAAACACAATCCAATATTTCATAATGATCGCTCTAATATGGTAGCATTTGGAATGTTTGTAAATACCACAGAAACAGACATAGGAGCCAGAATTCATGTTCGGAAACTTGTGAATCATGCATGTGGATTCCAGATTTGTTGCTCTACAGCAAAAGCACAAGGGAGAACAAATTTTTCAAAGACAGTTGTGTGAAATGAGGTATACCTACATTCTGCGTGGCACATTCTGTGGGACACTGTGGAAATGTAACAACAATAACTTCTCAAGGAGTTTATTATTTAAGCTGAGAAAGAGAGCTCTTTTTCCAGTCTCTTTATAGTGTCTTAATATGTGTGTACCCATACACATATAAGCTTAATAAACCTTGGCAGAATCAGTATTAATTTCCTATTTATATAAAATCTTTCTAGAATTTACAAAAATTCCTATTTTGTGTATATAAGAAATTTCATAGAATATTGTCAGTGGTGTATTTACCCACCCATCCGGTTTCCCATAGTTACTGGAAATACATTGAATTCCGGAGAAGCAGTCTTACTCAAAGATACTTTGAGACATTAATGAATCTCCTCTAAAACACTTACCTCACTTAAGTGTATAGAAACCTAGAGGACTGAGGTTTCCTAGCTGCCTCAAGCCACATACACATTCACAGTTCCCACATATAGAGACCCCAAAAAATCTCACTGCTTTCTGTGAATCCCTGCCCCATGGCTACGCTACATTGGAGGCTTTGACGTCTCTAAGCACGGGATTGCTCCGTCCCTACAGGGCTCTCAGTAGCAATGGGCTCTAGTTTCTGTTTCCCAGGACTCTCTGGGCCACACCACTTTTCTGTCCATAGTTCTACGCCAATGAACCTGCCACTGTCCCTAGAAATGGATAGGGAGGAGAATTCAAATTTTTTCCCCATTAAATTCTATTTTTTTCTATGAAGCGCCCTTTCTCTGAATCCTTTCCAATTCCTACTGTCTTCTCTTTCTGGCTTAGTCCACGTTCTCCAGTAAATTGTCCTGGCCAGTCTCACTTTCAGTTGTACACTGGCCTGCGCATCAGGCTCCTCCTCCTAAAATTCTTCCCTTTGCATTCTCTCCATCCTCACCCTTGCATCTGAGAATAGAAAAATGAATTAATGAGACACTGTTTCAGTTTCTCTTATCAGATTTTCCAGATTAAAATTACTTGTGAGACACCTTCTCCCCACATTTCCACTTCAACCACATTTACTAACCTTTTTCTGCATTCACATAATCACTGGTATACTTCCTCAGTGTCCTGTCAGATGGCCTGGCTCATAGTGGGCACTCAGTAAAAATACAGGGTTGTTCAAAAGAGTAGGCTTCAAACTCTATGTCACATATTCAGTGTTCAATTTTGACCAACCTGCCAGACAGCTCTGCACCTCACTTCGCTCATCTGTAAAATAGAGACAATAACATCAATACTAAAAGAATGGTGCCTGGCACATAGTAGGCCCTAAAAAATAATACTTCCCATTGCCTCTCATGGAGTAAATAAATGAAAGAATGAACAAATGAAAGAGATGTTATCTGAACTTCCTTTGCTCCCTGACAGGCTCTCCTGAAGCTCCTTGGCTTCCAGACAGAGGTATCAGTTGGCTGATTTAAAAGCCCAAGTTTTCCAAGACCATTGAGTCATTTTCCCCACCTTGTTTCTTAGTATCTCCCCATAACTACCCGATATTTCTAGTCTACACCTAGAACCTTAGGTGTTCCACCCTAAGGCACTGCTCAGATACAGTTTATCTGAATTGAACAATTCTCATTCTTGTTCTGGGTTGCTAAAACCCATGGGATTATCCTAGATCCTATAATCCTGTAGAATTCCGAAACCTATGTCCTAGAGATGCAGAGACTCCTTCCACCCAGTGCTTTCCTGTTCCAAACCCTCTGGCCTATCCCTCACAAGTTATTGGAGATTGACTAACTGGGATGAAAGGAGAAAGAAAAAGTCACCTATAAATCCAGTAGCTTGAATTTTAGTAGTTGGGGGAATGATGTTACTGATGACAGCAACTTGTTCTGCAGGGAAGGATGATGTAAATTAAGCAAAATCTGTATCAAATTCTGACACATTTTATCTTCTTAGCTATTAAGGAGTGGGGAATAAATGGAAAACAAACTATGCATAGAACTAACCAGAAGTCAAAGTGGCTTTCCATTTAAGGAATTATGTAGGCTGGACACTGTGGCTCATGCCTGTAGTCACAGCACTTTGGGAAGCTGAGGTGAGAGGATCACTTGAGGCCAGGAGTTTGAGACCAGCCTGGGCAACATAACGAGACCCTGCCTCTATAAAAAATATAAAATAAATAAATAGAGTAATGTAATGATTTACATCAAGTATTAAAGTGTTTAATCATGCAAGTATCTTGGAGATTTTAAGTAATTTGCGTATGTAAGGATGAAGTCAGAATGTTAACAACATCCATTTTTGAGATTCTGATTTACTTTATTATTTTATTAAGAAATTATTCTCTTTCCTTTAGTTGACAAAGGATTACTCATCATTTTAAAAATGGTATTGCTCTTTTTATGCTTGAAATAGTCTCACACAGTTGAAAGTAAAATCTTCTGTGAAATGTTTCTCCTGCAAAACTTATTATTTTCTTTTACTAATTGGATTACCCTTGACAAAAGAAAGTGTTGTGCTGCCTTACAGCCTCACCGTTAGGAATGAAGAAAGAGGGGAAAATGCTGCAAGACCCCCGCTTACTACAAAAATGGAGAGCATCCAGGTCCTAGAGGAATGGTGAGTGTGGGAGCCACATAGTAATTGTTTCTCGTATTTATATGCCATTTACATCTATTGAGTGCTGAAGTATTATCTTTTGCTTCATTGTACCCTTCAAAATGACTTTGTGGAATGAACACAAACTCAATCTGGAAGATTTTGACATTGCAATTGCTTTTCATCCATTTTTTCTATTAGCTATATGAAGACACTGGCTAAAATGTTGCCTAAGTTTATCTTTCTCTTTCAAAAAGTAAAAATTATTACATGAATAGCACCCCCCCAAAATCACCCTAATTCTTTATTTGTCATTTCTTAGAATAATTTTTAGGTTCTATTTATAAGGGAATTGTCTAAACACACGACAAGATGGGAGTGGAATGTTGCAGTCAGTCAGGACTGGCACCCGGCGGGCTCCTGGACCATCAGAACAGACTCTGACCAAGTGTTTTCTAGTAAATGAGAAGCTGAAATGCAGTACCTGTGGAACAAAATCAAAATACAAATAGACTATCTTTCTCTCTCTGCTTTTTATGAGAAGGTTTTAATAATCATGCTTCATAGTAATTTTTAAGCTTTTTAAATTTTAATTTTTTTTAAGTCAATAAGGAGGTTCAGACATTATGGAATAGTAAAAATCTATGTAAAATACCTGGTCCAAAAGGTAAGAAAAAATAAAATATAAATACTTACTTGACCAGATATATTTTAGGTTGAGAAATGATATAATAAATAGACCAATTAATGGGAAAGCAAGATCAGGATCATTTTAACCACAAGAATCTTCAAGCTTCCCTCTTCCTCTTCTCTGATGTATAAGCACGTGGACTAATGACTGGTGGCTTCTGCAGTAACGCAGTCACTGAAAATCTGTACATAGATATCAAAAAAGTCCCCAGTGTTATTATAAAAGCCAGCTTTGATAATTCCATTCATGGCTAACCATTCATAACTTTTCATAGAAAACTTTTTAAAGTTTAGGAAAATATGTGACAAGTTCATGCAGTGTATTATTTCAGATCCAGTGATGAATGAAAAAAGTGGATACTAGATTAAAAAAAAAAAAACAACTGTGTCTTATGGTTGGAAAGCAGAAATCTGTATCAGAAGCAAAGAAAAATTTCAGTTTGTCCTATGAGCCTTATAGGCTGTTACTATCAACTTGCAACATACTGTTACTTTGAACATTTCCAGGATTCATTAGGAATTTATGATGACCTGCATGCATATTGTATGTAGCCCCTTGCCATGTGACTGCTTGGCTCCCTCATACGCCTCTTGTGCCTTCATGAATTTTTGTCAAGACTCAGAGATAACTGACCGTCCTGCCCAGATGATTTGCCAGATCAGGCTGGAGTGAGTGGCAAAATGCTGACCACTAGATGGCAGCGATGGATAGAATTTCCATCCGCTCCTCTCCTTACCTGGTCTAGCATCAGGGGTCAAAGTTCCCTTTGATAAAGGCCCCATTCTGTCTCTGCAGCCAAAACCCCACCACAGAGGAAGTCTTGTCCTGGTCTCAAAATTTTGACAAGATGATGAAGGCCCCCGCTGGAAGAAACCTTTTCAGAGAATTCCTCCGGACAGAATACAGTGAAGAGAACCTACTTTTCTGGCTTGCCTGTGAAGACTTAAAGAAAGAGCAGAACAAAAAAGTAATTGAAGAAAAGGCCAGAATGATATATGAAGATTACATTTCTATACTATCACCTAAAGAGGTAAAAATCTGGAAAATATTGAAGTGGGGTTCCTAAAACCAAGGATAACCCTAAAGGGACAGCCGTCCAAGTTGGGTAATGCATGGGATGTGGACAGATTAGATGTCTCTGGGTAGATAAATTCACTTCCATTCGGAGAATCTCCCTGAACCCGTGTTTGGAGGCTGAGTATCTCCACTATGCTTTGATCATTGATCTCTGGCTGAATTGTGTCCACTTGCTTTTCAGAACTAACACCAAGGAACCTGGTTAGGCACAATTTGCTGTAATTTAAACTAAAATGGAAAGGAAGAATTTACTCTGGGATGGTGTTTCTCAAAGCGTGATCTCCAGATCACTTGTATGAGAATCACCTGGAACATTTGTTTAAAAAGCAAATTCTTAAGGCCTACCCAGGACTTCTGAATCTGAATTTTTGGAAATAGAGCCCAGAAATCTGCACTTTTAACAAGCATTGCACACGCACACTAGTTTGAAAATGTCTGCTATTGGCTAAAAAACAAAACAAAACAAAACAAAAAAGCCCGCTTGGTGTTTATGATTGAATTTTTACAGAATTGAAAAATGGGCCTTTTTGCCACTAACATTTTGGGGGCAGGGATAGGGAATGGAAATTATTTTACTTAATTTAGATTTTCTGTTATTGAAAGTGTAGACTTTTTTCTCCCCTTGCCAGAATTTAACTAATCAATCAGGAACACTTCTAGGAACCAAATAGCACTTTTCCATTGACTTTTTAAAAATTAATTTGTCCTTGAGAAGTGTTTCAGCTAACAGTTAAAAGTATTGAGTGAGGGAGGGGTTAATAGTGTGACGAGGCTCCTGGATCCCTGGGTGACAGAGCTTTACGGGTCAAGAACAAAGACATTGCTAGAATGCCTTCTCTTTTCCATGCTACCTTCTTCTTGTTTGGTCTTTTCCTTCTAAATGACTATGATTTTTACTTTGCATTTAAATGTACTGACCTGATACTTTCTGCTCTTAGAAAGGCTAGAAGGTTTAGTTTCCACACTCCTTTCTTGTGCACCTGAACATCCATGGGCTTTGGTCATCAGTCCCTCATCCAACACTTGGTGTGGTCCCATTCTGCCTTATACTCCTTACTTTGAGATCTACAAAAGGAATTAGTGTCTATTTTATTAATCTGTAATACAAGGCTATATAAACTATTTCACTTCTACTGAGGTATACAGTACCTAAATAATTTAGATTTCTTTTTATTAGTTAGGTTAAAGTGCCATTGATATTCCAGTACTCCAGTACAATTGTCTCTACAAAATGAGAAATCTTGTAGAACTGGATGTACAAAAGATTGTTTTATTTTTTATTTCCTACATGAACATATAAAAAGTATTCATAAAAACAAGATGGGGAGAATTTTTCTGTAGCCTTGGAACATTTATTACTGATGTCACATTTCTAACACAGGTATAATTCTGCATCCTAAAAATACATTCAAGTTCTGCTCTGTGTGGAAGCTCAGCATCTAACCAACTCTATTTGGATTTTATTAATATGATAATTCTCATTTTTATTTTATTTTATTTTATGCCAGTGCATTGATCTTGGAACATACTTATTTTAAAGTTGCCTTAAATGGCAAATAAACCAAATGATCCAAATGTGCCCAAGAGTGTGCTTCTCTTGCTTATAATTACACAAAATTACAGAGTCCTTGGGAAGATTAGCCCATTTCTCTCCCCAAAATATATAAAATATGTCATCTTAAAGTGATAGTTGTTTAGATTAGGCATTTGTATTATATTTGTGTTCTTAAAATGATTACTGTTGCATTTTTTTAAATGTTAGGAGAAAAAATAGTCTCCATATTAAGTACATATAGTTCCTTTATTTTTACAGTTTCTATTTTTTAATCTTTAGTTTTTATGGGAAACATTTCCTTATTATCCTTATAGCCTCTGATTTTCAGATGTTATTGATGAAGCTTTGTAAAATACTTAATTTCCACAAAGTTACTTTGAGTTTCAGCTAAAAGTTGTTAAAATATTATTTCCTGATTAAGAACATGACCACACTTGGATTACATAGACTAATATTTAGTGTCATAACTATATTTATTCTCTCCTTTATGTTTCCTAATATCCACATTTGCCATTACCCACTCTTTAATACTTTCAAAATATCAGAGAGAGAGAGAGACAGAGAGGTGAAATTCAAATTTTTAACATTTTGCTGACTTCTAAATAAATTGTAAATAACTCTAAACATAGAATCTAAATTATTAGACTATATGAAGAGCTTTTGTTTAGCAATTGATTTCTCACCTGTCAACATAGTAATTAAATTTCATCATTGTTTAGCAGCCAAAAAACAAATAAACTAAAAGTGGGTATTTTCAGTTATAAAAAAATAATTGTTAAAAAACTACTTTAAATGAAGGTATTGTGTGCAATGACTTGACTCATTGATGCTCACAATATGGTATGCACGTTATAGCTGTTTCAGAGCCCTCTCCAAACTATTATATCTCACTGACTTTGCTGTGCAAAAACTCATCAATTTCTACTCAGCTACAATACATTACTAACTGATGATACCGAGTTATCACTTTTCCAAATTTGTTTTTTAATATCAGAGAGAACACATGTCACACCAAGAGAGTTGTGATTATATAGTAGTCAGAGCAGTGGACTAATATTCAGGTGCACAGGATTCTAGTCCTAGCTTTGCTGCAACCTAATTTGTGGCCTGGGATAAATTACTTTACCTCTGTCTCAGTATTCAGTTGATTTGTTTACAAAAATAACAGTAAAAATGACCACAGAAACTAGTAAACCTAATCCATAATAACAGCTGTAAGGCCATTTGTACTACTACTTCATCCTCCCCACCAAATTACATGGATTATCATGGTCCTCTTTACTGCTGTTCCCAGATTAAACCTCAGAATCTTTCTCAACACAGTACTCAAGGTAGCCACAACAAACCAATCAGGTTTAGCATCTATTTCTCATTTTGGGGCTAGACAATCTGACCTTTCTACCTCTGAAATTCTATAGCTGTTTCTGCTTACTCAGAATATGTTTAAAGAATATAAACATTTGAATTATTTACAAAATCGTAATGACTAAATAACTAAAAATAGTCAAGATTTTATTATTGGACAGAACAGTATTTTTCTTCACTAGACCTTCATTTTACTTTAATTTGATTGTTACCAGGTTCCTCTTTGTTAAATGTAAAGTCAGCATTAAAAAATGTATTTATATATGTAACTTTTTCCTTAATGAAGCCACTGAAGTCAATGTGCTGAAAATTGCATTATGTATCATTGTTTTAAGAGCATGTTTTACACATTTGTAATAATTTGAGCATTACGTTATAAAATAAGAGATGTTTGCAATCAGGAGGTGATATAACTTCTGTTCTTGGTATAGCGTACATTTTAAGAGGAAAAGGCCAAATTTTAAATTTTTTTAAAAATCTAAAAATTTAAATAAAAATTGCATTTCTTTAAAAAGCAATTTTTTAAATGCTATCTTCAAGGGGAAAACAAATGAAGATAATAAAGAGGCATTTAAGACTAATAGTAGCCTTGCTGCACATAACAGATCCTAGTGGTAGCTTATATATATTAGGTATTGAAAAGATAAACCTAGTAAAATAAAGAACTTGAACAAAAACTCTATTTAAAGGCTGTTATCAACTATAAACAGCATTGAACTATTGATAAAATAAATAATTGTAAATTCTTCAACAAATAAGACTTTTATCTGAATTGAAGAAAACTATGTTTGTTCAGCTGTCTACAAATCTGCTTAGTGATGACATTGTCCTTAACCAGGACTGTAATGTGGCCCTGACACCTACCATCTGTGTGACACTCAGCAACTCACTTTGGGGCTCTGGAGCCTCGAGCTTCCTAATGTCGTAGAATGAGGACATGGAGAAAGCTCTAAAATCCACTACATCTGTGATGTTCAAAATCTGCCATATGCTGATTTTAGTAGTAATAGGAATTGTTTGCTTTTTCTGATTTCACTGTAAATTTCCAGCTACTATCTGAGAGAAAAAAGTAATAAACCCATTTAAATACTAGAATTATCTAAAAATCATGCTTATGTGATAAACATGTGAATTCTATGTGCTTGTGTATGTATCTTCAAGTGAAATTATGCAAATTGAGCACTTTCAATGATTTAAGTTAGTTTTTAAACAGGAATCATTTGACTGTTATTGTCCTAGATTTATATCTTTATGCATGCATATTAACATTCAAAAATATTTACTGAGTATTTTCCATGAGCCAGGCACTGGGCTAGATGTTGGGATACGATGGTGAACAAACAAGACAGACGCTGGTCTATCCCTTATGGAGCTTACATTTTAGGAAGACAGACAAATCATGTTGAAAACAAGTAACTAAAAATTGTCATACACATTATGATGGGGTGGAGGTTGAATGATGTAGTTCAGAATAGGAGTAGTCATGCAAGGTCACTCTGAGAAGGTAAAATTCAAATTGATACAAAAGCCAGAGACATTGTGTTTGATCAGGAAAATGTCATCACAATTATGATCAGTTATTATTATTACTATTAGTCCTTTACACTGGGCTTAAATTTGCTGTTGGCAAAATGGTCTTTCATATGTTACTATCACCTGAGTCTCACAATAATCCTTCAGCGAGGACAGATGGCACCACTTGACTTCAAAGGAAACTGATTCTCAAAGAGGTAAAATGAATATTCAAAGACATTAGAATTATATCGGATAGGGATAGAACACAAGCCCAAGACCTTCTGATTCCTGAAATGGTGTTTTTCCAACTATAACATGCTGATCAGTTCTTTCATTGTTTAATATTTTCTTTATGACACTATTGTAGATTTCTATAAACCCAACTTTAGAACTTCAGACAACATGAGAAATAGTAACCTTTACCACATGCCTGAATCCTCCCCAAGACAAGAAAGATATAGTTTCCCATCACCTGGACACTATCAACAATGTGGTTACTATACTTTATCCTACTAGATAAATTTTCATTCCAAAAGATAAATTCAAACAATCCATTTTATTTACAATTTATGATTTTTTCAGTAAAAATAACAAGCACAAAATAATATATGACTAAATGTGCACATAGTAAAAATTTTTTAATATTGATAGGAGAGTTAGATGTCCATTAAATCTATAAATTTTAACATGGGAATACCAAATTTAATTAAAATGAAAAACAGAAAATTTCCAGAGGCAGAAGTTATAATTAGTAAAATTTGATATGATCTTATAATGGAAAAAGAAAAAAATTAATCAGAATTTTACTTGGAAAAGAATCCTAAATAAAGCAACTTCAGTAAAAAAAGATAAGGAAAATGGGAAAAAAACTTAATTATAATATGTAAAAAAAATTGTTCAGGAGATTAACTCAATTAACTTAAAGGAGGGCCCTCTATAGGAGAAAAAGACTTTCAGTGAAAATTCATGATTTTCAGTATAATTCTGCCAAATTTGTCTACAGGGTCAAATTTTCTGTTGTATCTTGATGACTAGAACAAAACTTGGTGTACTCCCTTCAGCAATACACACCTATCTTCATATTCTCCTTCACTGGATAGGAGATCTAGTAAGATCAACCAGGGTATATAAACCAGTTTAGCCCAGGTTTTCCCAGGCCACATTAGCAAGATTTCTGTCTTTATTCTCTCCATTTTACTTCCAGACTCTTGTTGGAACCTTTGCTCTCATTATATTTTCGTCCCCAATAATTTGTGGCATGGCCGGTGGATGTTTTTCTTATGCTTGCAAGCTGCTTGCTTTTCCTCTTCCCTGTCTCCTACTGCCTGCGGGAATGAATGCTTCCAAGTTCACTAAGCCCTATCTCAGTCACTTGTGTCTTTTTAAAGCTTCAATTGCCATGTCTCAACACTTGCCAAAGTTTTCAGCACTGCCTAAACTGCTAGTTAAATGCTGACAAACTTATCACTGCTGTCTTGCGCCCTATCTTGCAGTAACAGTGCTTTTTTATAAACTCTGTTATTGCCGTAATGCACCCTTCCCTCTCTCCCACTCCCCGTCTGAGTCTATGGAGACTAAGAGGAGACATTCATTGCCCAAGGATAGCTCTTGTCCTGTGCTACTCCGCTTTCTCTTCCCTTAGGACGACTTCTATCCAGGAAACTTCTCAGTCTCTCATGCAATACAGTCCAGATAAGATGGCTTTACAAGCCACCCAGGCACACCTGAATCCTAGGGTGACTATGGCTCAGGCTCAACCTGGCATCCACCTCTAATACCTGTATTGTAGATATTCCACATTCTGAAGCACAAAGATGCCACAAGATGAAACTATGATTGTTATACCCATGGGGTTTATCCTTATTATTTGACCTCTCTGCACTTCTTTTGACTGACCAACAACCTTTTCAAACAAACAACCAGATATTAAGGTAAATATTTTATTATTTAAATGAAAATACCAAATGCATTTTTGTTACAGATTACTAAATGTTGAACTATACTAATTTCTCTGCAGCATTTCACTACTGTTTTTAATTTGCAAAAAAAAAAAAAATTAAAGTTAAATCATAAGAACTCAAGACATTTAATAATTCAAGTTATTTTACTTTTCTGTCTTAGGATAACAAATATGATTCCAGCTACTGAAAACAAACTGTTACTATATTTAACGATGCTATTAATTAAGAAGTAAATGACTCTCTTTTCTTTATCACTCATCTAAGATTTCCTTCTCCATTAAAACAAAAAGTTCTCTCAAGTTTGAAAGTAAGAGCACCATTTCCCAAAACAGTGGAGAGTGTTTGCTAAGACTTCACCTCACCATAACACCACATTTGAGAATAAGATAAATCAGTTTAAACTCCAAAGTCAACATTTTCCTATGGCATAAAAAGAGAAAATATATTTTTTATATGAAATAAAAACCTTTAGGAAAAAAAATTCTGTACTTTGTAATTACTTTGTACTTAATTATGACTTCATATGGCAATAACACAGAAAATAAAAGCTAAACAATTCATTTCAGAATATCTTTATTTTTAAAGAATTCCGAACAACAAAAGAACGTACAGTTCAGCCACAAGATGTTTTTCAGCCATGCCTCAGAGATACCGCGGGTTCAGTTACAGACTACTGAGATAAAGCAAATATTGCAATAAAACAAATTGTACAAACATCTTGGTTTTCCAGTTCATATAAGTGTGCAATAGCATTATGTCTAAAAAAATAATGTATGTACCTTAATTTAAAAACACCCTATTGCTAAAAAAGGTTAACGTTCATCTGAGCCTTCTGTGAGTCATAATCTTTTTGCTGCTGTAAGGGTCTCGACATTGACGGCTGCTGACTGATCAGAGTGGTGGCTGCTGAAAGCTGGGGTGGCTGTGGTAATTTAAAATAAAACAACAATGAAGTTTGCTGCATCGATGGGCTCTTTCTTTCATGAAGGGTTCTCTGTAGCATATGAGGCTGTTGCGTAGCATTTTACCCACGGTAAAACTTCTTTCAAAAGTGGAGTCAGTGCTCTCTAACTCCGCTGCTCTTTTATCAATTAAGTTTGTGTAATATTCTAAATTCACAGCATCTCCATCAGGAGTAGATGTCATCTCAAGCAACCACTTTCTTTGCTCATCCATAAGAAGCAACTCACCATCCATTAAAGTTTTTTTTATGAAATTGCAGCAATTCAGTCAGATCTTCAGGCTCCGCTTCTAATTCTAGTTCTCTTGCTGTTTCCACCACATCTACTGTTACTTCCTCTGCTGAAGTCTTGAACCCCTCAAAGTCATCCATGAGGGTTGGAGTCAACTTCTTCCAAACTCTGTTAATGTTGATATTTTGACCTCCTCCCATGAATCACAAATGTTCTTAATGGCATCTACAATGGTGAATCCTTTCCAGAAGGTTTTCAATTCACTTTGCCTAGATCCATCAGCAATAGCCTTATGAAATGTATTTCTTAAATAATAAAGCTTGAAATTTGAAATTACTACTTGACCCATGGATTGCAGAATGGATTTGTGTTAGCAGGCATGAAAACATTAATATCCTCGTACATTTCCATCGCAGCTCTTGAATTACCAAGTGTATTGTCACTGAGCAGTAAAATTTTGAAAGGAATCTTTTTTTCCTGAACAATACAGCCCAATAGTGGGCTTAAAATACTCAGTAAACCCTGTTGTAAACAGATGTGCTGTCATCCAGTCTTCCATTGATGGGGCACAGGCCCTATCAATTTATTATAATTCTAAGGGCACTAGAATTTTCAGAATGGTAAATAAGCATTGGTTTCAGCTTAAAGTTACCAGCTGCATTAGCTCTAGACAGGAGAGTCAGCCTGTCCTTTAAAGCTTTGAAGCCAGATATTGACTTCTCCTTTGTAGCTATGAAAGTCCTATATGACATTTTCCAATAGAAGGCTGTTTTTTGTCTACATTGAAAATCTGTTGTTTCATATAGCCACCTTCATCAATGATCTCAGCTAGATCTTCTGGATAACTTGCTGCAGTTTCTATATCAGCATTTGCTGCTTCACTTGGCACTTCTATGTTATGGAGATGGTTTCTTCCCTTAAATCTCAAAAACCAACCTCTGCTAGCTCCAGAATTTTCTTCTGCAGCTTCCTTACCTCTCTCAGCCTTCATAAAATTGAAGAGAATTAGAGTGTTGCTCTCAATCAGGCTTTGGCTTAAAGGAATGTTGTGGCTGGTTTGATCTTCTATCTAGTCCATTCAAACTATCCCCATTTTAGCAATAAGGCTGTTTGCTTTCTTATCATTCATATTTTCACTGGAGTACCATTTAGTTTCCTTCAAGAATTTTTCTTTTGCATTCACCACTTGGCTTACTGTTTGACTCAAGAGTCCTAGCTTTCAGCCTAGCTTGGCTTTTGACATGCTTTCTTCACTAAGCTTAAGCATTTCTATCTTTTGATTGAAATTGAAAGGCATGCAACTCTTCCATTCACTTGGAACATGTAGAGTCCACAGTAGGGCTATTATTTGGCTTAATTTCAATATTGTTGTGTCTCAGGAAATAGGGAGGCCCCCAAAGAGGTAGAAGGACAGGAGAATGGCCAGTCAGTAGAACAGTCAGAACACACACAATATTTATCAATTAAGTATCAATTGAGTCTTATATGGGCACAGTTTATGGCCCCCCAAACAATTACAATAGTACCATCAATTATCACTGATCACAGATCACCATAACAGATATAATAATAATGACAATGTCTGGAACATTATAAGAATTATCAAAATGTGAGAAACCCAGTGAGCACACGCTGTTGGGAAAATGGCAGTGATAGTCTTGCTTGACACAGGGTTTCCACAAACCTTCAATTTGTAAAAGAAAAACACAGTATCTGCAAAGCACAATAAAGTGAAGCATAATAAAATGAGGTCTGCCTGTTCAGGTTGGTCCAGCTACACAGAAATGTAGTCTGGATCACAATTTCCTGAAAAATCTAGTAGCTCTCTGTGGGATGTGTCAATCAACCCAATTCCACATGGTCTGCAGAGCCCAGGAATCTGGGGACCCTGGATGGAAGACACTTGACTTCAGTCGGAGATGGTTTCAGACCTCAGACTTAGTCCAAACAGTAGGTGGGAAAAGAAGCCAGAATGAAAAAGGCTTTTGCAAAATGCTTGTGACAAAATGTCTAGGTATAAATATGAAAAGTTTGTATCTATGTGAATATATCATGAGAAAATTGACTATGGATTACAGTCCTATTCCTTGCTCAATAGTGAGGACTGAGGAAAATGATCAGGATTCTGAGTGACTGTTTGCCTCTTGTAGAGTTTTTCTAACGTGGTGTTTCAGGACGGAGCTTTAGTTCTGTTCCACCAAGTGTGCCTTTATTGGTATTTATTTTTCCCCACTTCCCTTTCCAACACATCCTACCAGTTCCAACAGGATTAGCATTTAGTGAGGAAGGGGAAACAAACCAAATCAATGCAGAATTTAATTTCTGTACACTTTTCAAATAACACTGTATTCATAATTTTAATGAATATTCTGAATTCCTATTTATATTTCTCCTTTCAAAGATTCCACTCCAAGCAGTGATTCTGCTTCATCTTTAGTACAGAGAACTTTGGATGTATAAGGATGTTTCCTATGTATTTCTTTACTATGCCCTTCCACATTCCTAGTTTCTTACTTTTCACACAGTAGGACTTGTTGGGATATGAAACTATTGGGAATCAGCATTTGGTATGCATGCTAATTTTTGTCAGAGGATTCTTCTTTGCCAGTAGATTTTTTTTTACCTTGTTAACAAGACAGTCACCCCAGAAGTCACAGAATAGGAGGTGATGAATTCACATTCTGGCTAGGGAATTCTCTGGTACCTCAACAATGAGTAGAAAGTGTCAAAAAACTGCTGAATGAATGCATAGAAAAGGTAAATCCAAGTAAGTTGAGATATCTATGAACTAAATTTCTGCTTTGCAAGACTGGTTGTCTTTTGTTTGTTTAATTCAACTGTTGGAGAGAAAAGTACACCTGGTTTTGAAAAGATGAGCTCAAGATTTTCAGTAGTTGGATTTACTCTTTGAGGTTTCTCTAAATGTCGCAAACCTATGGTTACTTAATTGAGGTTTTTTGGAAAAAATATTATTTAATGTATCTGCTCTCATTTCTTTTTAGGTCAGTCTTGATTCTCGAGTTAGAGAGGTGATCAATAGAAATCTGTTGGATCCTAATCCTCACATGTATGAAGATGCCCAACTTCAGATATATACTTTAATGCACAGAGATTCTTTTCCAAGGTTTTTGAACTCTCAAATTTATAAGTCATTTGTTGAAAGTACTGCCGGCTCTTCTTCTGAATCTTAATTTTCATTTAAAAAAATCATTTTGGAGGGTTGGGATGGGAAATAAAAGTAGTTAAATAACATCAGAAACTGAGTTCCTGGAAAACTACAGTTTAGCATTCCTCAGGCTACTGTGAAAATACAACCATTACGGTTTTTCTCTCCATTTTTATCAAGTTTGGAGATCATGATTAAGTTTGGAGAAAATACCACATGAAACAATGAATTGCCAAATTGTTTTATTCAATACTCATTCTACTTGCAAGCAAACTGTATTTGTAGTCCTGTGAACAGTCTCCTCGTGTATCTCCAGAGACTGCATGTGCAAAGTAAAACTGCTTCATTTGCCACATAGTTGTTGTAATATTTAATACAGTAGCATAACTTATATCTGTATTTAAGGACTTTTGTGCAATATGGTCTTATAGAAATAATTGCCAAAAATTTGGCCGTGGTTTGCATTTTTTAATATAATCTAAGACAAAAAAGGCAATTTTTACAATGTAACAATGGTATTCAATGTCCTATATACTGTGTTCAGTACAATAATTTTGAAGCCAATATTTCTGTACATGAAAAAAGAGCTATTTATCTCTGTTTGTTGGAAAATTCTAATGGAGAATTCCTCTGGTTATCGACTGCCAAAATGGTGGCATTTTCATTACAGAAGAGTTTGCTATGGTTAAAAAAAAGAAGAAGAAGAAGAAAAGAATAAAAGCACAAAACAATTTGAAGATATCCTATCTCAATGACAAATCAAAGAGTGATATTGTTTTTAATTGTAATAGAAGAAAATGAATCTATGTATATATCAGATGTCTAATACTGTAATTAATTTATTAAAGACTGGCTCTCCAGTTCTAAAATGGTTGTGTAAAGTTATGTACTTCAGCAAAAAAATAATAGTAATAATAATAAGGTTGATAACTTAGTTTTGGAATATAAAAATGATTTAATAAAGGAATGCCTACATGTAGCACTGTAAAACATTTTGATGAATGGCATCTCTCCTGTGGCATATTTTCCTTGAAAGTGAAATCCAGTGAAAAGCTAAGTTTTTACCAAGAGAAGTTTTATAGGGGTTATGAAGAAGTTAATTCTCTACTTCAGACCTTAACTGTTTTCATATACTATCTTAAGAATCACTTATTTTGAAGATGTTAAAACCAAACTATTTATTCTCATCCATAATTAAAAGGCAGTACAGTGCTCAGATTTTCTAGCTGCCATATTATTTTTTATAAGTACACTAAACCTTTAAGACAAACACTTGCCTGATGTTGGCATGTACTTCTGACCTTCTAGAAAACAACATTATCCTATTGTGCACAAAAAATAATAACAATAATCAGTGTCATATTTATATCAAGGTGTTACATTTGAATATTAATATCCCCTGGAGACTATTTTTTTAATCTTAAGCTGAATGAATATAATACTGAGTAACCTAAAATGAAAGTTTTAAAAAAAAGATTTATATCCACTGAGAACACTGGCCTTATATTAAGGATGATATTAAAATTATAGGTTTTCTTTGTCATTTTTTTAACTACCTCTCATTTTTTAATTTATTAAACATTTTTTAAAAAAACAAGTTTGGGATTTCTTTTTAAATTTATTTTACTTGAAAGGTTGGCATCGTAAGTTTCTTTTTCCATAAACTTAAAGCATTTCAAGAACTTTTTTTATGTGAATATGATTTTCTAATTTATATAGAATTCAGGAGACATGATTAAAAGGGCTATTATCTACTCCCTATGCAAATATATTAACTGTTGCATTGTTTGACAAAATGGGATTTTAAAAAAAAATTTGCAGAGTAGAAAACAAAAATTCTGTTTACACTGGCGTTGCTGACTATCCTACCATATTCAGCACTTTTAAATACATTATTTATGAAAATGTAGTTAGAAATGCAAGATAAAAAATATTTATAATAATCATTTGTTTTAACAAATGCCTGTTTTTTCTGAAAGTGTTAGTGTGTTAGGATATATTTTATCCATGTCACTTAGATATTTACTATTTGAATAATAGTTTTCAGTAATATGTTGAAAAAAGATAGTTATGAAGATGTTTACAAAAAGTCATATTTTTTCCTAGAGAGTAAAGAAAAACCTAAAAGAATCATCACTTCTATTGTATAGTTCTATTGTTCCTAAATTATTTAATTTTTTTTCTTGATTAGAGTTTATTATGCTACTATGATGTATACACATATATGGTGTAGTATTATACGTGTTTCTGTGTTTGAGGCACAATAAATTGGTGCACATGACTAGACAATATGTAATATACTGTGATACTGGCATGCATTGATCTTTTTAAATGTAGACTTTATATTCTTCTTGTTACTATATATGATGGTGACCTGCTAGTCATAAGTTATCTTTATAAGATACTTTGGACTATTAGATGAATTGTCTGTTTGACAATACCTTTAATATTTTACCAAATGTAAAAGATAAGGGCCCTTATAAAGAGTCCTAATCTCTAATCTGGGCATTTGTAGAATACAGATTTTGAAGTTGGTATGTCCTTTTAAAACCTGATTAGGAAATTGTGTTGAGAATGATTCCAGAGTAGATTTACACATCAGCTGTTGGTAAACATGTTATGTGAGCATTTCTGTGCTAAACTCATATTTTCAAAGGTGGGAAGGGTTTCTCATT
Source organism: Lemur catta (assembly GCF_020740605.2). Taxonomy (NCBI): domain Eukaryota; kingdom Metazoa; phylum Chordata; class Mammalia; order Primates; family Lemuridae; genus Lemur; species Lemur catta. Next base: position 135,570,204 of record NC_059129.1, on the reverse strand, counting down.
TAGGAATGTGTCTGTATATTTGCAACTCTACCAATTTTTAAGTATGGTATAATTCCTTCTGTTTAAGTTACAGAGCTATAATAAACAAAAAAGCCCTCAACTGGAGTCTATGCTACAATTCCAAGAGCACAATATTTGTTTTAGTAGAATTTGATTTTTCCTAGTGAGTAAATTCCTCCCTGGGGAAAAATCAGCACTTTAAAAGGAGCACTTTGTGTTGTAGATTGCCAAGATATCTTCCTATACTGTTAGAATTTGCCAATGCATACAGAAAAAGGTTAATGCACTTTCTATGGTGCCTAATTTCAGAAGTATCTATAATGGAAAAAAAAGCAGAGGGTATAGATTATGTATATATAAATAAATTGGAGATCCAGATTTATTCAGAGATTGATATTGTACATAAATCACACTAATAATGTATGGATGGCACTTCTTTACTCTGGCTACTTGTCATTATGTTATCCAAAGGTAGTAGAGATGCTCTGGCAGTGTTACAGGGCACATATGAACAATGAGACCAAAAGATGATTTTGATATAGAAGTTATGAAATGCAAAACTCAAGACCATAATGTGGTCTTTTTTAAAAAATATTGAAGTATGTACATAGAATGACCAGTTCTGATATGTGGTCATGGTGCATGGGGTGTTTATTAGTATTCTTTAATGCTGCCTAGGTTCTAAGTTACAGAATGAAATGTGTATTATTTATTTATCTAATAAATAAAGTTCAGTTTTGCAAAATGACTATAGAAATAGGTAAATAATGTTTATTTATTAGGGGCAAAAATACATGTTCATCCCATTAAGCTGATTTAAAATAATACCTGATTTTAATTTTGAGTTTATCCATAACTTATACACCTTTAACTTATACTGAAAAAATAAATGATATTGTAATTGTGACAAATTACATTTGCAAAAAACACCAATCATCAGATGCTTTGGTGAAGAAATGTAAAAGGAAGAAAGTACAATACAAATGGAAAATAGAAAAATAAGAACCCTTTTGAAAATCACCTAAAATTTATTAAAGAAATAGAAAATACCTATAGATAGAACTTTATCAAACATGTATTTGTAATACTTTTAGCTTGATATACTGGCAAATTACTTGGAAAGGTTGTAAAGATATTTTCAGAAAATTTCCTTGCCCATCTGTATACATTGACAGTTTATGACTCAAACTTTCGAAATATATTTCACAAACACTTATATTTGAGTGTCTTTCAGTTTTTGAATTTCTGACGAATATAAAGTATTTGTTCTCCTGAGAAAAGAGTATTCAATTGGTAAAAATTTTAGCAATTCTTCACTTGCTACATGTGCAAATATTTATCAATAAAACAGATAGCAAAAATTTGTTTCAGATTTTCTATGCAACACTTACAATATCCTTGCAATACACAACAGTGCACAGAATGATAAATACCAGACTTTGATTTCTTTATAAGTATTTTAAAAATTATTATTTCTACAAGTATAGTCCTCTCCAGCCCAAATGACATCTTTTCAGATAAATTCAAGGTGATATTCAAGACATTGTTTCTAATTAAAAGACTATGGAAGACAAAGTGCTGCTCTGATAATAGCTCCCAGTTTGGGAATTAATTTCATTCCTATGACGAAAGCTCTAAGATGAGCAGAGAAAAGGAATGGTATTAAGCAGTGATGATGGCAACCAAATGTAATATTTTTTAATACATCATATGTTCAACCTGAAATTTATTCTTCCCTCATTATTTCTCATATTAAGTCTCTTTACCATTTCAGAAATTTCAGAATTTTAAAACTGATGACTTATACCTAACTGCCATCACAGCATTACAGCTTTTAAATAGTTAGAAATAAATATTTTAGAATAATAGTTGAACAGATTGTTTTTCTGTCCTAGGCTTGGATGCATTTCTTTTCTAAAGATCTAGCTCTCATTATTGTATTAAAAGGATGCTACGTACAATGCTTACTAATGGAAATGTATGTCCACAGACTCACATAAGGAACATAGTGTAAAAACATCAGGAACTTTGAATTACAAATTTGATTTCAAGTTACATTTCTGTCTCACGTGACTTTGGGAAAATCATTTATCTCCTCTGAGATAAATGTTTCCTATTCTGCAAATGAGGAATATAATCATTTACAAGATGGCCATGAGCATTAAATAAAATAAACATGGAAAGAATAAAGTGTGACATATAATATCAAAGTTCTTCATTCAACAGTTACTATTTTTCAGGAATGCCTGTATTAAATGTCATTTTATTGCACTTTTGTCCTACTATTTTCAAAACATACTTTAAAAATATGATTTAATTATTCATCAAAATATTATACAATCAATCTTATTTTAAGATGGGGGCTAGGCCTGGCGCGGTGGCTCATGCCTGTAATCCTAGCACTCTGGGAGGCCAAGGGGGGGTGGATCACTAGAGGTCAGGAGTTCGAGACCAGCCTGAGCAAGAGTGAGACCCCGTCTCTACTAAAAAATAGAAAAAAATTATTGGGCCAACTAAAAATATATAGAAAAAATTAGCCAGGCATAGTGGTGCATGCCTGTAGTCCCAGCTACTCGGGAGGCTGAGGCAGAAGGATCTCTTGAGTCCAGGAGTCTGAGGTTGCTGTGAGCAAGGCTGATGCCATGGCACTCTAGCCCGGGCAACAGAGTGAGACTCTGTCTCCAAAAAAAAAAAAAAAAATGGGGGCTATATCAATGTTATTGCTTTGTTCAATAATGTGATTCAAAATTACTATTTTCATGTCGCCAACATCACATCAAATCTACAGTCTAGAAATGTTTCTTTCAATCACACACATGAGAAAGAGAGAATATGTGTGTGTGCTGTAGATTAAAATTAAAATTTAAATAAGACAAATTATTTAAATTTTTTATTTCCAAAGGAAATAAAACAACATTCCCAAGGATAGGAATAATATAAATATCAAGTCATTTGCCAAATATATAAATGGGTGATAGAGCTAAAACTAAAGTATAAGAGATTGACCATCAGAAAACATTCTTTTTAATGTTAAGGTCATATGATTTTCTTTAACAATTTTACCATGAAAATAAAAAATTGATACCATGTGTTAATAAAATTTTTCATTAAACCTTTTATTTTAGAATAGTTTAAGATTTATGGAAATACTGCAAAGATAGTACAGAGAAGTTTTTTATGGGATATATGTCAAAATTAATGAACCAATATTGATTCATTAAGTCCCTACTTTGTTCTGATTTCCTTACTTTTTACCTAAAGTGCTTTTTCTGTCCCAAGATCCTACTCACATACCACATTACATTTAGTTGTCACATCTTCCTAGGTTCCCCTTAACTGTAACATTTTCTCAAACTTACCTTGTTTTTGATGGCTTTGATAGTTTTGAGGAGCATTGGTCTGGTATTTTGTAGAATGTCCCTCTGTTGGGATTTGACTGATGTTTTTCTCATGAGTAGATAAAGATTTTGGTTTCTGGAAGGAAGACCACAGAGATAAAGTGCCATTCTCATCACAAGGTATCACAGGTACATGCCATCATCATGACTCCTCTTAGCTGTGACAGTTTCATAAACTTTAGGCTCCCCTTAACTGTTAACGTTAGCCTTGGTCACCTGACTGAGTTAGCATCTATTAGGTTTCTCCACTGTAAAGAAATACATTTTCTAAGAAATTATAGTGAACGTAAATTTTCTGGACGTTTACACTGAGCTGAAAAAATCTGAGCAGATTCCTCAACACTAATATTAGGTTCCATTAAATGATTGCTAACAAATGCTATTAAGAAAATACAATGAACTGAACAGTGGAATGGAAAAATAAAACTCCAAAAGTCTTAGCTTGAATATTCACTTAATAGAGGTGAAACTAATTTTTTCCCTTGAATTGCCTATATAATTAATTACTTTAATCCTCTAACATTTTGCATATTAAAGATCTTAGTCTTACTCATTGTCATAAGAAGTAATTTAAATTGATAACCATTTTGCTTAGTGCTCCTCTATATGCCTTCCACTGAACAATGAATATTGATTATTAAAACAATGTAAAATACTTGCTATTGCTATTTTTCTCCCCTGGCTTTAACCTATTTGTTATAAGTACATTGTTTCTGGTTTATGTTTTTAAATGTTTGCTAAATATTAAAATAGCATTTCAATGTGTTTGGGTCTGTAAAATTTATCATATTGAAGGTGTATAATTTTTTTACTACCATGTTCGTTATACTTAACAATCTATATCTATATATTGGACTCCACCAATATTTATTAGTGGACTATAAAGAAGTTTTGAATGCATGAATACAACTTAAGAGGCACCATGCTTGGTTATTTTGCAATGCCAGAATAATGCAGGTACTCATAAATTGAATAGATAATGCAGATTATGGTTCCTCCAGTTTAAGTTGTTCTGGGTTTTTATTCCTCCTTCCTTGGATCTGTTTTATCATTTTACCTATGTACCATAATATACTTCCTGAAAATGCTAGAATTTTCACTATGTAATAAAATTTGAGCATGTCAATAATGTAAGAAAATTCAGATGTCTCAAACTGGTATAGTTCTTTGGAATTTTCAAAGTAAATCAAACTACAGCTGTTTTCATTTGACAATATTGTGAAAACCTATGGATATTATTGTAAAAATGCATATGCATACACTGACTTTCTTAAAGTGTTTTGAATTAATAAAGAAATCACCAATGTATCCTTAGACAAGTTACTATTTCCTCATTAGTATAAACACTATAGGAACAAAAGGTACATTTATATGTGTTACTTAAAGTGCTTAGACACCTGAGAGAAAATAATAAATTCTGGCTAGATTCTTTACATTGTTCTATAAAGGCTATTGCTTATTATAATTTTGCACCTTTTATAAATAATAAAATATATTCTTGAAATATTATGTTTTGAAAATTCAGCTGAAAGATTTATCATGTTGAGTTCAAATGACTCCCACCATTTCTATGGTTAAAAAAACTTCAAAGTTGAGTTTAGACTTGGGAAATAACTATTCCTGATAGATACATAAACAACCTTACCGATCCTTTTTTATACTCAGATCAGAATTAAAATAAAATGAGATTCAAATACTATCTTACAGCGAAACAATTTTATAAAGTAGTGTAGCTTGAATACACACAGTAAAATGAAGAAGTGAGGTAATTAGTTGGAGCTTTTAAGTAGCAAAATTATTTTTGCTTTCTGTTATTTGGAGAGTCATTTCATTCTTCCACATCACTCTGTATTTGTATGTAATGGTGAGGGAAGAATAGAGAGGCAATGCAAACTCATTTTCTAAGAATTTTATACTTAACCTCAATAGTTTTGATTAAATGATGCAAGGCTATTTTTAACCTTGTTAAGAGCTCTCATTGTTTATTTAATTTTTTAAAACTAATTTAGAAGCTCTTTCAATATGTCCTTTCTCTCAACAGTGAAACAGCATTTAATAGACCCTAACCAAACCAGGCAATAAGTATTTTCCACATTGAGCGCTCAGCCCTTACATTCCCAGGACGGTCTTGCTTGTATTAAATCCATCATCTCCGTTTCTGTGCTAGACTCTGACTAGATCTTTTGAAAACTGCAAAGCATTATACCAATAAACTTTACTATTCTTTACACCTATCTGCTATGTGCAGTTTTTTGCGAAGGGATGGGGTTTGGGCCACCAGACTTGGGTCTCTGAAGGTTTTGTTGTGCTGTAGTTTGTTCTAAGACAGATTCACCCAACCTCTTTAAAAAGTAGCTGGCGAAAACTAGGAAAAGGAACGTGCAGGTAAGGAAGAAAATCTTTTGAAAGCAAGTCCATTACGTGGCAGATGCAGGCAGGAACGTAGATTTTGTAAATTTATTCGGCTGTCTTAGAATACGCTTGTCACGTCCTCATTAACACGAACCTGACCCACTGCAGAAGAAAAATATGAGCAGGAAAGAAGGAAAAGAAATTAACACACACACACACACACACACACACACACACACACACACACACACACACACAGGACCATCCTAAAATTGGAGACTAATGGCCAGGCTGGCACTAGGGAGAGACTTCAGTGGCTGCGACCTCTGCCCCTGCAGAGGTTCTTGAACACTCCATTCAGTGCTTGGGAAACAAATCCTCGCGGCCAGCAGAGCGGCAACTTGTTGCTTTATCCTTCCAGCCCAACACGCCGCCGGGGCACGTGTTATAAGGCCGGGGGTGTCCCGCTGTTACGGGCTGACAGCCCAGCCCTTACTGTTCTCTGCTTGGCCACTTCAACTTTTGGCCTCCAGGAATTCTGCAGCAGCTTCAGCCTTAGCCGGAAGTTCCCACCAAAGCTTCCGGGCGGCCGTACAACACAGCGCATGCGCAGGGCAGGCCATGGGCTCCCTCGTACTTAGTTCCGAGTTCTGTGTGGTGTCGCGAGACCTGCTCTGTCCGGAACTTCCTGTCCTGGTCGTCCTGCGCGATCTCAGAGTAGCGATGCGGCCCAGGCTGCTGTGGGTTGCGGCCCGGTGCTTCCGGGCACGCCCGACTGTGGGGCCGGCCCGCAGGCTTCTCAGCTGCGGTAGCCCGCCGCTGGAAGAACTGTTCTCCAGCGGCGGGCCTTTGCGGACCTTCCTAGAGCGCCAGGCAGGGTCTGAAGCCCAATTGCAGGTCAGGAGGCCTGAGTTGGTGGCGGTGGCCAAACGGCTGAGCGAGAAGGAGCAGGAGCTGCGGGAGACTGAGCAACTACTGCACGGTAAGGGCCGGGCCCAGGAGAGCGATGTCAGAGCAGATTCTTGACTCTTCGTTTGCTTTTTCCACTAAGCCATTGGCCAGGTGCCCACAGTCTCCCCGAGTTTGAAACTACTCACTTCAGCTGGTTTTGTTTTGGATCAGAAATCAAGACATTATTTATTATGCATGTGCGTTTTGATCCCATCCTCTCCTGTTGGCCCTCTCGTGCTTCGCTCCCTTTCACAGAATTTAAATTGACTCTTATTTGTTGCGTACTCTCTGGCAGAAGCTCATTAGCTCACTAAGGACAAATAATGTACTGTCGCTTTGGGCTTGACAGCAATGTTTCTCAAAGTGGTATGGAGAGTGTCTACAATAGTATCAGGAGCAGTACTTGCTAAAACCAGACATGGGACTCAGAATCGGAGACCTAGGCATATGTATTTTTAACAAGTTTCCCCACGGTGTTTCGCGCGCAATTGAATCTGGAATTGGGGTTAAGTTTCTGCATTACTACAAGCTCCTAGGGATACTGAGCTGCTGGTCCGTATACCACACTTTGGGTAGCAAGGCTTTAGAGAGGGTCGCAGTCTACTGGAGAAAGAATTAATTACATATAATAACAGCTGATAAGTGAGAGCAGATATAAATGTATGAATAAATAACTAGGAAAGCAAGAAAGTGTTGGGAAGGCATTACAGAGATGTAAAGGCCCACCCTCCTTTATTGATCCCTTACTATGGGCTTTGCTTAGTTTTCTTTATGCATCAACTCCTCCAGTTCACTTAACAAACTATGAGGTAGGGACTATTAGCCCCATGCAACAAAAGATGAACCTGAGGCATAAAGAGGTAAAATAACTCGGTTCAAGGTTACACAGTTTATAAGGAATGGAGTTGGGATTGGGCTGCAAATCTCATGTACTTTGTTAACCAAGGAAGAAGAGAGATGAGGTTATGGGGAGTGGCAGGTTGGAACTATTTTGTATGGGGAATCAAATACTAATCTAAGAGGTTGGTTTTTATCCTTTTGGCAGAAAGGAGCCAGCAGAAGCTTTTAGATTGGGGAGTGAGTAACAGAATTAGTTTGGTCACTTAGGAAGGTTGATTTGTGGCAGTTTAGAAGCCAATTTGGAAATGGGATTGAAGATGCCAGGAAAAACACAGCTAACACAGTAGTGTAAGTGAGAGTTAAGAAGAGTCTAAAGTGATTAAATAGAAAAGCAGCATTCCTAGAGTTTTAAAAAAAACAAAAGATTAATAAGTGGTATTGGGAAAAATATCTTTTGGGGAATAATTAAGTTGGTTTCATTACTTAAGCCAAACTTAAAATCCAAGTGAATTTAAGGGTTAGCTATTTTAAAAATCAAACTACAGAGAACTTAACAGAATATTAGAAAGTTATTGCTGACAGAATGCAACTCAGCTTAAACAATAGAAAATGTCATTCATCAAATCTTAAGTTCTTACTATGTGTCACACACAACTACCAAAAAATTAGGGAACTACTTTTAGGAGCTTACAGCACCTAATAAGGGAGAGAGATGCATAAGAAGTAAAAATATAAGTGTATTAGTGTTTAATTTTTGCAGTAAAGAGCACAGTGTTATAAGAGCAAAGGCTGCATTTAAATGGATCTTGAAGGGTAAGCAGGAGTTTGTCAGGTGGTGCAAGAGAAGGAAATTGAAGGCAGAGGTGACCATCACGGACAGGTAAAGGTACCAAAATAGGAAATACGATATGGCAGGAGCATAGAATAGGTGTGAGAGATGATTATGTAATAGAAACTTGAAACTAGAAAGACAATTAAGAACCCTGCATGACAAAGAATTTGTAATTGTTTCTATAGACCATGGAAAGTTAGCATATGTTTTTATGCAGAGAAGTGAGATTTTTTTTTTCTTTTTAAAGGAAAGTTAATGTTGGCATCAGTGTTGAAGATGAATTGGAGTATTCTCCAGAAACCCTAGTGGCTGAAAGGCCAGGGAGGAGGTTACTGAAACAGCCCAAGGGAGAGGTGGTGACAGGCACAGGTCTGACTCCCAAGAGATTCTGGGGAACAACAGGATTTGGTGGCTTATGTCCTGAAAAGGATGAAGGAAAGACAGTGGTCTAAGAAAAGTCTTAGGCTTCTGGCTTCAGAAAATGAGTGGTACTGTTAATTAAAATGAAAATATAAACAGTGGATCAAATTCAGGAAAAAGATGAGTTGTGCATTGAATGGTATATTAAGTTAAAAATAACCTACAAGAAGGACATTCAGATAAAGATATACATACTAGCCTAGGAGAAAAAAACTACTGGCCTAGGAGAAAAATTGAGCCTGAATAATCCTATGAGAGCTCTCAGGATACATAGTACATGATAAATTAAAACCTTAGAAGTAGATGAGAATACTCAGGGAAAATTTGTGAACATGGGAACAAGCCTAATAGGGCCAAAAATAGTATTTGAGGAGCAGGCAGAGAAGAAAGCTATAAAAGATCAAGAAAGAACAGGCAAAGCTTTGGGACCTTGAACCAGATAAATAAGTGAAGCTGTAGAAACCAATTAAAGAAAATTTCAAGAAGTAAGGGATTGTCACTATCTGACTTAAAAAGGTAAAGCTTGCCTTTTCAGCTCACACTGAAATAAGTCATTAGATTTGGTAGTTTTGTCACTGGTGATTTTAATAATTTTCATTTGTTACTATTTAGAATAAACTGGGTTATTTTTATTTTCCAGTTCTATTGGAGTATCATTGGCAAGTAAAAATGGTATATATTTAAGGTGATGATGCAGTGTTTTGATGTATGCATATATTATGAAATGATCACCACTGTCCATATGATTATTCAATCCAGTGTTAACAACTTAAAAAGTAAATTAGAGTTAGCAGAAAAATAAATATGACATTTTATCTCTAGAAATTTTGGTGGGAAAAGAGGGATGACAATATGCAGTTACTTCAGGGGTTGAAAAGAAAAGGACCCTTTCTTGAATGGGGAAACTAAACATCTTTGTATCCTTGTAGGCAGAGGGGAAGGAGAAGGCAGGCATGCAGTAGGTGCCCACTAAACATGTGCTGATTTATGATTTTGAAAGAGAAATTAAAGGACTCACATGTTACTACGAATTACTCCTCAGTCTAAACCCTCTAGAGCTGTGTGGTCCAGTAGGGTAGTTACTAGCCACACATGGCTGTTGACCATCTGTTTGTGGCTAATCTGAATTGAGATGTTCTGTAAGTGTAAAATACACAGAGATTTCAGGCTTGGTATTAAAAAATTAATAATTTTATATTGTATGTTGAAATGATAATATTTTGGGAATACTAGGTTAAATAAAAGGTAGTATTAAGATCAAATTACTTCTAGACTCTAGTTCCAATGTTCTTAGCCTTGCAGAACATAGCACTTCAGAACTGAAAGACACATTAGAACTTCCATTATACTCTTGACATAAATGAGACTCAGAAGTGGAGCTTGTTGCCCTAAGAGAGCACCTTAGCAGTTGAGCTAGGGCTGGAATTCATTTTTCCTTTTCCTGATTCAAATTTCTGCTATACCTTATGCTTGCCAAAATAATTTCCAATGCTTCCTGTACTTGCTTGTCTGAAGTTTGCTGTTGTCATTCTCCTTGAGTTAATCTTTCTTTCCTTTTTCTGCCCATCCCCAAGACAAACAAATGAAATTCCTTCAAGATGCTACTGTTTTAATATTTGTTCACAGTGTTTTAAGTTGCTAGTCTTTGTGAGTTTTTTCTCCTCTAAAAAAATATAAAGAAACTAAAATTATCTAAATAATCCTGCCTTGAGGGCAGGTCTTATATGTGTATTATCCCCAGTTCCCAGCATGGTTGGTTTTTAATAGATAAGCATACAAACTGATACTTCGTTACAAAGAGTTTCCCCATAGAGAATAATTTGTAATAGCTAAAAAATTTCCCCATTCCTTCCTCCTTTCTATAGGCTGCATATTGTCCATAGGGTAGGGGAATGAAAAAGTATATTTTGTAAGGAAAAAATTAGAATTCAAAGATGAAAACATAGCAGTAAAGCCAGAGAGGGGAATACTTCATGTAAACATAATGTAAACATTAGGCAGAGTCTAATAAATGTTTTTGGGTGAATACTTATTTTATATTAATGAAGCATTTACTAATAATAAATAACTTTCAAATTTTTAATTCAATTTTAGTTTAACTGTTGGAAACTTTTGTTCCCCTTCTAACTAGCTAATGTATTCATTTTTTATTGTATAATCTAAGTTGGAAAATGAAAAGCATATTTATTAATGTGACTACAGAGGTGAAATTATAGAAAAATTTAGCTGCTTTATATTTTTCACAGAGCCTTTATTTATTTTTAGTTTCTTATACTTTGATCATCAGAAAAAAAGTTTTTTGTTTTTTTTTACACCCACATGCTTATGAAAATGAATGCATAAAATGCTACTTTTAATTAATGGCATTTATTAAAAGGACAGGATAAGACATTTTCTTTTTTCCTTCAGCTATAATAACAATCAAACTATTAACTTTAAGTCTTCTGGCAATTTAATACTAATTAAGAACAACTTAACTGCTGCCTTTTTTTTCTTAGATAAGAACGAAGATTTAAGGAAACTTGCAGAAAATGAAATAACTCTGTGTCAAAAAGAAATAACTCAGTTGAAGCATCAGGTATGGTATTTGTGCAAAAAATAAAGCATTTGTGCAGTTAGTTATGCACTTTATTAGAGGTTTATAAAAACAATTCAAGAAATAATTTGTTACTATTTAGAATAAACTGTGGGTTTTTATTTTCCAGCTTTATTGTAGTATAATTGACAAATAAAAATATATATTTAAGGTGTATGATGTGGTGTTTTGATACATGAATACGCTATGAAATGATGATCACCACTGTCAAACTGGTTTTTAAAGAAAGCAAAGGTTACACTTCATGTGATTCTGTTTTAATCATATTAAAGGGTTATAGTAAAGTAAAAGCCCAGACTTCACCACTGTATGATATATACATGTAATAGAATTCAACTTATATCCCCTAAATCTATTTTTTTAAAAAAAGAACAGACAAATGTTACACTGATAGCACTTTTTGGAAAGATGATGAAATATGGGCATATCTCCCCTCTTTTGGTTTTTAACACATTAATTGCCCTGTGAGTTGTATTTAACTCATGCTAGTTTTGAGCCTGGGGCCTTGTGAAGCATATGTAACTCACATCTCTTCACCTTGGGAGCTGTGTGAACTATTTTTCAATTTGCATATAACTCACGCACAGAAAATGATAAAAAATAACAAAATTTTCATTAAATTAGAAAGGATCATTTTGTTTTTGAATTTTGTATTATATTTTCATCATAAAACACAATGGCCTGAAGGAAAAATTTTTTTTTTTCTGGTGTGGCAGGCAGTGTGTTAAGGGGGTTTAGGTAAGTACTGGGTAGAAGAGGTTACAGAGTGATGGTAGACTGAGCTCCTCAGGGGCAGGAATATTTATTTTTTGTCTCTGGCACTGTGAGAATGCCAGACCAAGAATAGGCCCTTAGGATTTTAAGAATTGAATTATATTCCTTTGGTTTACATCCAGGAGAGCTTCAGGAGAACATATAGGAATTAGATGAAGAACAATCATGAAATTAGAACCACTCTTTGCTGATTCTGTAAAGCAGAAATTAAAGGTTGACAGCAGTTATATCTCAGTATAGGTGAAAGAACATGTTAAAGTGAGGAAGGAGCCAGGAAAGGGAATGCTTAATTTTGAGGTTCTGCCTCTTTTTTAGCCAAATGTGCAAATTATTAAAAATTAATGTCCCTAAAACCTACTCTAGAGGGAGAGTTCCACTATAGGGTGAAAAGTCTAGTGTAGCTTGCCTTTTACCCATTTTCTAAATCTTTTGTGAATTTGAAGGACGTATGTGTTAAAGGTTACACAGTTCAGTGGCTGCTAACCAACAAAGCGAAGTAAAATCTATTGTTAGTTCAAGATGTGAACGATCACATTGTATTAGCATAGGCTAGAGAGATGGAAAAGTAGTAATAAGTACAGCTCCTGACCAAGGTGAAGTGTGACAGTTAAGAACTGAGGTACACTTGGTTTCAGTTCCACGTCTTCCACCTTCTAGTTGTATAATGTTGGGCAACTAGATTAACTAGATTAAGATCAACCCCTCTTAACTTAGTTTCACATCTTAATGTAGAACTGTTAACAGTACCTACCCAAAATTGTTTTAAGAATTAATGTGGCCTGGCATAGTGGCCCATGCCTGTAATCCCAGCACTTTGGGAGGCCAAGGAAGGAGGATCGCTTGAGGCCAGGAGTTTGAGGCCACAGTGAGCTATGATTGTGCCACTGCCCTCCAGTCTGGGTGAGGTCCTGTCTCTTAAAATAATAAATAAATAAAAAGAATTAAAGTATATATAGTGCTTGGCAGAATGCCTGCCATATATTAAAGAACCAATAACTTGGTAGCTTTTCTTATTGACCTAATCTAAGAAGCCTTTATTCTAGATCCCCGTAATTGGTACAAACTTAGGTGTGAAACATACTATTACACTGGTAGGAAGACCAATCTGGGCACAAAGATTTAAGTTCTTGTGCCTGCTAGGCCAGTAACTAACGCTTTGCCCTTTAACAAGTTATTTATCCTCCATTAACCTCAGTTTCTTTTACATGTAAAATGAGGGAATTGGACCAGATTATCTCTAGGGGCCTTTTCAGTTTCAAAGCTACAAATTTCTCTCCTGTATTAAGGAAGCTTAAGACAAATACAGATACAATCTAGAATGTTTTTGTTTTTCTGCCTTAGGCCTTAAATTTCAAAAGTATAGACCAGAATCTTCTTTTGCATTCTACACACAGTATAATGTCCTACTCACAGCAAGCACTTAATTCTTATTAACTGAGTAGAGAATTGATGTAAAGCATACAAGAACTCACAATAAAACAAGGCTGTAAGTTTTAGCTGAATCTTACAGCATCTATAATATAGTTGTAACATTAATACTTTATGGAGGTTATGTATTATATGGTTCTGACTGGCAAGATGGTTGAACAGTCCTCAGCAATATTAAATTATTTGCTTAAAGAAACTTAAATATTTAAAATTCCTGAATCTAATCATTTAGCTTTTTGGGGGGGTATGTTTAAAATAATTTTTAATTATAGGAGGGGTGATATTTTTGTATTTACAGATTATCTTACTTTTGGTTCCCTCAGAAGAAACAGATGAAAATGATTTGATCCTGGAGGTGACTGCAGGAGTTGGGGGTCAAGAGGCAATGTTGTTTACTTCAGAGATATTTGAAATGTATCAGCAATATGCTGCTTTTAAAAGATGGCATTTTGAAACCCTGGAATATTTTCCAAGTGAAATAGGTCAGTGAACTGGTCAGTTTGTTTTAGATAAAGTATAGATTTTATCTACACGTGTCTTAGGAAAAGGGTGGGAAAGATCATGACTAGGCTTTGGAACTTATCTGTAAGGAAGCTTGTGTAGTTTTATGCTCATCATTTACCTAATAAATTTGAATGTAAATATACCAATTTTGAAACGGCCTGTAAAATGTAATGGATAGTCATTCAATAATGTTAACTATTGAATTACTAATGGCCTTTAAAAGTGGTCTTTTAGATCTGTTATTGACATTAGTTCATTAGTCCCATAAATGCTTTATATTTAATAACTGTAAGCATAAAGATTAAGTGTAAAACACTATTTTAATGTTTTATAATCTCTGTGCTTATATCCTTTTGTGACTCATTTAAATATATTTCAAGATAGTAGATGTGATGGTCAATTATTTATAAATGGCAGGAATAATAAAAAGAATTCTGTTTTCCCTGTATTTTCAAGGTGGCCTTAGACATGCATCTGCCAGCATTGGGGGTTCAGAAGCCTATAAGCATATGAAATTTGAAGGAGGTGTGCACAGAGTACAAAGAGTACCAAAGACAGAGAAGCAAGGCCGCATCCATACTAGCACCATGACTGTGGCAATATTACCCCAGCCTACTGAGGTAAGGCATTATAAGCCCCTCCCTCTCCTTGGGCTTCTGGGCCTAGCACAATGTCTTGCCTCCAGAGTTTACTCAGACCTTACTGAATTGAGTATCTCCTTTATCATTTGGTCTTCCTCACGTATTTTGAGTTGCTTTTGATAATCTATTATCTCAGTCCAAAAACTACAATTTTACAATAAATGATAAGAATTAAGGATTTATAAATGATCCAATTTTGCATTGTCTATGTATGACTTTTTCTCCACTAATGTCATTGTGTGGCCATTTCTACAGGTGAAATAATAACATATTTAAATATGGACTGGTTGCCTTTATAATAACTTTTGTGTGACTGATTCCCAGGATATTAATAGCAAGAATCCTATTTTAACATGGTAATTAATTACTTAACGGAATTGCTACTTCGTAGCCCAATCACATCAAAATAGAAATATATTGATACAGTGTTCATAATGAGTATACTTTATTCTCACAAAGCACATTCTCAATCCATATTTGTAAGATATAGTTTAGAAGTTCTTTTGCTTAATTTCCTTTCTGGTGAAAAGTGGTAGGAAATATTTGATTTTGTTTTGACAATGAAATAAAATGGTTTGAGGAGAAGGAAGTTTGAGGGTTTCTATATTAATTTTGGGAAAAAGTCTCTGTAATAGAGTTAATGGAGTTCCTATCTTTACATCTTGCTGCTTTCTTTAGATCAAATTTTCGTGACGCCTATGAGAAAGTAAGTAGTTAAAGGAGAGCATTTTCAAGAAAAGATAGCAGACTGAGGTCCACATATCATCTAATTCTTCTAGCAAACGTAAGAGGGAGTCACGTGGGGAGACTTGGAGGGCCTAGGGAATTGTAGGATTCTTATTGCCAGGGTTGTTGAAATGTCAGAGTGGTTCATAGTTTTTCATGAAAAAATACTCCTTAAACTTGAGCGCTTTTGATGGTGGCTACCAGCACAGAGCATTGTCTTGACATAGATCCCAGTGTATTCATGAATGGAGTCTATACCCGTGACTCCATTTCCATTTGCCTCAGTTCTGCCTCCAAATATGTTTGAAATTAAACAAAATAAACCCTTCCTATAGTTCTCAAGCTAGCATTGTGTTTTTTCTCTGCTAGTCTTTTTAAATTCAGAAAAATTCTACAGTCTCACTTTAGTTCATATAGTCACATTTCTAACAGTTGCTATTAACAAGTTCTGCTGTTCCTGTGGTAGGAAGGGAGAAATTCAAAGAGAATCTCATTTTATGAGGATTAGGACTGGTTTGTTTTCATCTGGTATGATGTTTTGTTTTGATTCCCTACTCTTCCAAAAAGGAAAAGAGTTTAAAAAAATTTCAACTACTTTCTATTCTTAAACCTTACAAATCTTGTATGAATTCAGTACATGACATATGTTTACAAATGGGTAGTTCTTGGCTTTATACAACTGGTATATGTAATTTTTTAAAATCCCAACTTTTCTTCTTCTGCATAGATTAATCTGGTGATTAATCCTAAAGATTTGAGAATTGACACTAAGCGAGCCAGTGGAGCTGGGGGGCAGCATGTAAACACCACAGACAGTGCTGTCCGGATAGTTCACCTTCCAACAGGTATGTACTTACTCCTTCAATGTAACACTGAAGAAAGAAATCAATTTCTGAATGACTTGACTAATTTCCCATTGAAATAGATCTTCAATTACCAGAAGAATGTATACAGCTAAGAATTGGTATTAAATACTTGATTTATTTGGAATCCTTAGCTGATATTCTGTAGGATAATTTTAAAGAGAGAGGGATCTGAACCCAGGAAATTTCCATGTTAGTGACTATGAGTAGAAGGTGTGGGTAGTCCTTCCAAGTGGCCTTCTGAAGTTTATACTTAACAGTTTTAGCTATTAAAAAAATATCCTATAACTACACGATGAGTGTAATGTGCACTGTCTGGGAATGGACATGCTTGAAGTCCTGACTCGGGGGGATGGGTGAGACATAGGTAATATATATAACCTGAATTTTTGTACCCCCATAATAAGCTGAAATTTAAAAAAAAAAAATCCTCACAGTGAAGTAATTATTATAGGGTCTTTATCAGAAAATGCACTAAATCACTGGATTTTAGTCTTTTGTCAGGGGGAGGGGAACATGGACTCCTTTGAAAAGTGAAAGTGTTGGACTTCCTACCTAGAAACATACACACATGCAAGGTTTTGCATATAATTTCAGGGGTTTCTTTCCATTAATTTCATTCACCCACCTCCAGGGAATCTGATTCTAGATAGTTAACACACAGAGATTGCATCTCAGTCTTTCTTAAGAGTCTCCAGTATACTAGTAGGCAGAACTACATGTGTTTTACAAATATTGCTATAATGATTTACATGTGATAAAGAGTATATGGATAGCAAGCCTCAGTTATCTAGAAATAATACAAGAATCTCTTACTATGACTGATCTCAAATTGGCATAATTCTCATTAACCAATACTGGTTGGGAGTGCTGGATTGCTATAATTTTGTTCTTTTAGTTACAGAAAAATCCTCATGTTAAACTTGGTGATGTCTTATATAATACAGGGTATGTAAACAGGAATAGGGAAAAAAATGGAAATCTTCAAAAATATTAATAGTTATTATCTCTAGTAATAGGATATTTAACTTCTAGTAATATGTTAAAAACATTTTAGTAGCTAGCTGAGGGAAAACAGTCCATATTAAATGATTTATGCTTATTGTTTACTGTGGATACCTTCAATATGGAAATATTTTGTGCTATAGCTCAAAGTTAAATTTTCAGTTTTCTGATAAACTATACAATTTATTAAGTTTATAGTTTATTTTTTATTGGAGTCCTGTTTTTTCCATTTATTAAAGGAAGAAGAAAAAGGATAAGAAGGAAAAGGAGTATTCCTTGATAAAAAATAAAGAAGAATTTTTTATTAAAACTCTTTAATTCTCATAACACTATTCAGGTGTTGTTTCTGAATGCCAACAAGAGAGATCTCAACTGAAAAATAGAGAGATGGCTATGAAAAAGTTACGTGCAAAACTGTACAGCATGCATCTAGAAGAAGAAACAAGTAAAAGATACAATGCTAGAAAGATTCAGGTAAAATGAATTTTTAAAATGTTTTTAAACAAAAATATTTTAGATAACTCAGTTTTTATATATGTCAAAATTGTTTTAATATCTGTCCAAATAAAAAAATTCAAGTAGCTTAACTAAGGGCTATGCTTGTTTTATAGAAATCTTAACATCTTTACCCTGTTTTCTATATTCAAAGGCATTTTTGTCAGACTTTTAAAGTTACCAGAAAAAGATCCAGAGTCCCCCTTCACTTTTAGTCCTTTGAAATTATAAAAGTAGAAAGTTGGAAAGTGTACTGAACTTACTTTCCTCCTGTTTAGTATTTAATTTTACAACTACAGAGCCTTTTAAGAATTCCTCAATATGGGCTGGATGCAGTGGCTCAGGCCTGTAATCCTAGTACTTTGTGGGGCCCAAGGCAAGAGGATTGCTTGAGGCCAGGAATTCAAGACCATCCTGAGCAAAATACCGAGACCCCCATCTCTACAAAAAAATAGAAAAAAAATTACCCAGGCGCAGTGGTGCACACCTGTAGTCCCAGCTACTTGGGAGGCTGAGGCAGGAAGATCTCTTGAGCCTGGGAATTGGAGGTTGCAGTGAGCTATGATGATGTCAATGCAGGCAACAGAGAGAGACCCTGTCTCCAAAAAATAAAAAAAAAAATTCCTCAATATGGCAATTCACCTTCACACCACTGAAGATGATTACATTAATGCAGAGAAGATACATCATCACTGTGTAGTAGATATTTGTATTTTGCAGATGGGGAAACTAAAGTTTAAAGTTGAAGTGAATTACCTAAAGTCAACAGAGCACTGAAATGGCAAAGATAGGATTCAAATATTAATATTGATCTGATTTTAAAGTCTGTGTTCTTTTTTCTGTATCATATTCTCGTCATTTGGAGATTCAAAATGTTTAAAACTTGTTTCTTACATTTTGATTCATGTTATAAATCAAGAACCTAATCTCCAAGTAAGTGAAACATAGGTTGAAGTTGCCCTGAATCTAACTGTATCTCATTATCTCTTTTTATACATATAGGTTGGAAATAAAGGAAGGTCAGAGAAAATAAGAACATACAATTTTCCACAGAACCGGGTCACAGATCACAGAATAAACAAGTCACTACATGATCTTGAAACTTTTATGCAAGGAGATTATTTACTGGATGAACTTGTACAGTCATTGAAGGACTATGCTGATTATGAATCTTTAGTAGAAATTATTTCCCAAAAAGTTTGAGTAGATTTGTTATTAAAGACTTTATAGCTTAGAAAAATTCTACTAGAGCAAGTCATATCATATGCAAATTCTCACCAGTATTGTTGTGAAAAACAAGAATTAACACAGTTGGAAGTAATATGCATATTCTCAAGACAGATAATTTACATAAATACTTCTTAATGCATTAGTAAAAAACATACAATATACAGATCTTCTTTCATTTACAATGGAGCTACTTCCCAATAAATCCATCATAAGTCAAAAATATCTTAAGTCAAATTCATTTAATGCTAGCAACACAACACAGCACATAGTCCCCTACTTAAGGATGGATTAACTAACAATTTTTCATCTTTATGATGATGTGAGAGATGCATTTGTAAGTTGTAGGAGCTCCTTGACCTAAGATGGGGCTATGTCCCAGTAAACCCATGGTAAAGTCAGAAAATCATAAGTCAAACCATTGTAAATTGGGGACTATCTGTCATCATGACTGTGTCAATCTTGGACTCATCGTTACAAGAAGTAGGCAAAGGAAAATAGTCCTTTGTCCTGTTATATGTAAATATTGAATGGGTAATCAAAAATTGGGTTTAACTCTATTGTGATTATGATAAACTTCAAATATAAAATGAAATATGACAGTAAATACTGTATCAGTCACGAGAAAGAATCCAATTAATTTCTATAGAGAAATGTTAACTGATAATGGAGTTAGCTATTAAGAGGGATAAAAGAACTCATACATTAGGACTGAAAGGGAGTACCCAAGGAAAGAACACCCTTGGAAGGAGTTCCCCTTCCTCGAGGTAAATTTAGGCCTATTTGAGAGGGTGTGGCTGCAGCCTACACAGTGATGGAGAGGATCCCTGGGCTGCCCTGGAACAGAGCTGGTGTAAAGTTGGTGGATCGGGTCATGTAGGCAGAGAACCTCAAACCTGGTAGGGTATGAGCAAAACTTTTTGGACAGTAAGCCTCAGTAGGTATTTGCATTAGTCAGGGTTCTCCAGAGCAGCAGAACCACCAAAGCAGCAGAACCATTATAAAGATCGGCTCATGTGATTATTGACGACAAGTCCAGGATCTGCAATATGAGCCAGAAGGCTGGAGACATAGGAGAGCTGATGGTACAGTTCTAGTCCAAAGGCAGTCTGTTGAGGAATTCTCTCTTGCTTGGAAGGAGCTGGTCTTTTTGTTCTGTTCAGGCCTTCAACTGATTGGATGAAGCCCACCAACATTATGGAAGGCAATCTGCTTTACTCAAAATTCACTGATTTAAATGTCAATCTCATCCAAAAACACCCTCACGGAAACTCTCAGAATAACATTTGATCAAATATCTGGGCACCCTGTGGCCCAGCCAAGTTGACATAAAATTAACCATCCCAGTGTCCAAAAGCACCGCAGGCAGCTGTACCATAGAAGAGGAGAAACAAGAAAACCCCCTTCCTCCTGCCGTGCTACTTAAGCATGGTAACATTTAAGTAGCACTGCATGGTAATGCTTAAGTAGAATACCATGTTTTGGAAATGTAAGCTGAAATATTTAAAAGTGTCACAATATTTGTAATTTACTTCAAACACTAAGCAAACATGAAAACATTTCATATTTGAAACTTGTTCCAAACTGACTTCTCCCTGCATCCTATCTGCTCTCTAATTCTGGTTACATATAAATAACTGCTGGATTCATCCTTCTAAAAAGCAAGACTCTGATCTTGTCATTCTTTGCTCAATAATGTAATACCTCCCCATTTCCTCCCAAATAAAACTCCAACTCTCACTTGTGCATACAATACATCCATAATCTGTATCCAGCATCACTTTGTATTAGCCCATTTTATACACCAACTCCTTTATGCCACATCAGTTTTTTCTGATAAATGTACCTGCATTTAAGCTTTTCCCCATTTTGTTCCTTTTGCTGTGGAAGGGCTCCTTCATCCCCATATCCTCAAAAGATATTCCCCTAGCAGTGGTTCTTAACCACAGGCAGTTTGGCCCTCCAGGGGACATTTGGCAATGTTTGGAGACTGTTATCACAACTGGAAGGGAGAATTGTTAAATATCCTACAATGTGCAGGACAGCCCCCCCATAATAAAAAATTACGTCACTCAAAATGTCAATATCGCTGAGGTTAAGAAATCTTGTCCTATAGATTGTTCCCTTATCCTAGCATATAGATGTTAACATCTCTGCTCTATAAAAATCCCCACTGTAACTTTAAATGTATTTGACTCACCCAGTATTCCATTATACCCTTATTGTGTATACTTTATTCCCCTCACACCTTATAATCCTTTTATTCAAAAATTATGTACTGAGCATCTAGTATGTCTGTTATGTGGCAAGCACACAGATAGTAAGCACAAGAGCAAGCACCATGTTCCAAATATTCCCATATACCTCACTATATTTTGCATGTGGTAGGTCTGCAATAAGAATTTGATGAAAGACTAAGGGAAGTTTTCTATGCACTTCATTTTGCACCTAAAAACCCAACAATTCTGATTCATACTTATATGGAGGAAGAAACAGGTGTATACACCTGTTGGCATCTAGTAAAATTCAGAATGGCCCTTTCTAAGTTTTTTACTAAAGATGAAATTAACAGGTGCCCATGAACCTACTGAACAGTTGTCAGTTATGAATATTTTATTATAATCAATTAAAGCTCAAATATCATTTAAAGTCAATGATTAACCTAATAAACTGAAGACTGACAAATTATTCCAGTATGCAACAAAATGTGCCTGGCTCTTTATATTACTACAGTAATTTTGATTTTTCCAGTAATATATCAGCCTTTTTTTGGAGGAAAAAAATGCTGCAGTATACTTTTAAGCTGTGGAAAAGAGCCAAAGGTTGTTTTCCAGGTGCTTAACTAATTTAATGAGAACCTTTGCCTCCCTCAAATTTCATATTTCCATCCATATCTGAAAATAAAAGGAGCAAATAAATATTTCTAAGGTCAGGCTGGGCATGGTGGCTCATGCCTGTAATTCCAGCATTTTGGGAGGCTGAGGTGGGATGATCACTTGGGCCCAGGAGTTTGAGATTGTAGTGAGGTCAAAGTGGGAAGTAATGTGAAAGTGCACTACAAACAACCAGGACCACAGCAAACATTATTCCCCAGAATAACATAACAAGAAAGAACATGGACTTTTTGAAACCTGCAGAATGGGACTGGAATCTCTGCTTACTAGGTATGTGGTTCTAATAACCACACTGTAAGAATTAACTTACATTTCTAAGCACAATCATGACAAAATGAAATAATGCTTATATTATTGTGAGAATTAACATTCTTTTGATCGCACATAAAAAGAAGCTATTACAGTTTTAATATTCACTCAAATAACTACCTTGCTAAAATCCCTCCAACAGCTACCGGGTGCAATCAGAAGAAAGTCTAAACTCTACATGGAAACCTAGCTACAGGATCTGGCTTCTGCCTACCTCTCTGACCTCATCTCCTACTCTGTTCCTTGCTTAATGAGTTCTAGTCTGGCACTCTGGTCTTTCTTTCCTCAGCTTATTATGCAGCTCTTTGCATTGCCAGTTTAACATTCACATCTTAGCTCAAAGGCTCAGAAACCTTCCTGACCATCCAAAATTCTTAACCTGTGCCCTTAACCTCCATTCTCTACCCTACTGTTGTTTTACACCTTCTTCCATTTACTGAAATTGTTAATTGTCAATTTCTTTCCCATTGGTATGTAAAATCCCTGAAGACCTGTATCTCCAGGACCCAGCACCACAGCCAGGCCTTATAGGGTTAAGGGGATGCATTTTGTCACCGCTTACGTGCATATTAGAATAGTTAAAAGTTCAGGATCACTAATGATAGTGTATAATTTTAATACAGCCATTCCAGTCATCACTAAAGAAACATTTACTTGGACAGGGGCCTCTAGCCCAAGAGAGTGGAGATTTTTATTTATTCCTTTTGGGGGGAGAAGGACTACTGTCTCTTGCGCTTGGCCCCTGAAGGAAAGAAACAAAATCCCAGAAGCATACATACAACTACAGTAAACTTAACGTCCGTCTGCAGAGCTGTAGCTGAAGATGCAAATAAATGCGCTTTCAAGGAAGTGACTGTCCCACCTTCGGCCCTGCCGGAAGCCCCGGGGAGGCGCTGCAGCAGGTCTCCCGCCACAGGCGCTCGAGCCCGCACGCGCTGAGAGAGGCCCGGAACCCCTCGCGGTCCCCGCTCCTCTGCCCCTCCCACGCGAAAGCCGCCGGGACCCCAGCGCGCAAGCGCCGACCCGCCAACTCCGCAGCCACCGCCCTCCAAAGGCGCCTGCGCAGAGGGATGAGCAGGGGAGGCGCGATAATACGAGGGAGAGGAGAGTGCGCGCGTAAATCCTAGAGAGGCGGGCTAAGCAGGACGGGGGGAGGGTTCGTCTTCCGGAAAGTCTGGATTCCGGGACGACAAGAGTTGCCGCTCACCGAACTCCCACTTGTGAGATGATCGAAGAAAGTCAGCTACCATTTGTACCCATCGGACTTGCAGGAGGCTGCTTCCCAAGTCGGCGGAGGGCAGTTTGGCGGGTGCACGCATGCGTGGTGGGCTCCCTCCACGTGCGGCCTCCCCGCGCTCAGAGGCCCCGCCCCCGGCCGCAGCATCTTTCCGGACAGGCGGAGCCGGTGAGACGGGAGGGGGTTGGGCTTCGTGGCTCGGCCCCGCCTCGACAGCCTCCAATTGGGTATGGGTGAGAGAGGCCCCGCCTACAGCCTTCCTATTGGTGCATGCGTGCGAGCGACGCGTCCCATTGGGCCGCTTGGATTTGGGCACCAAATTCAAAGATTTTAAAAGTACCAGCTGGCGCCTTTTAAGGGATACGGCTCTGTGAAGCAGGCGGCTCACTTCTCAGCTACCAGAACAGTTCCTTCACCTGAGGCAGGCCCCACGTCCCCTGGTATGAGCCGGCGCTCCTGCAGCTGCTCTCCACGGTCACCTTCCTGCTCCTGCAGCTCCAGCACCGTGACAGCCGCCGGGCGCCCTCGCCCCTCGGACAGTGAGTGAGGGGAGCGGCGTGAGAGGGCTCGCATTCCGGGAGGGGTGCACGGTGAGGGGCGACCCATGACCCAGCACCCTCCCGAACCTGGCACGGCCACAAGCTGGGCCGCAGGCGGGCGGCGGCGACGGTTCCTGGGTTCTGGAGAAAGAAGTCTGGGGGTCGGGGAGGGGAAGCCAGATGTGCTGGGGTGCGATGGTGGGCTGCGGAGCCCCGCCGCCCATGCTGAATGTGACTCCCACTCCGGGGGAGGTGCAGGTCCCGGCAAACTAGGGCGCCCTTTTTCCTTCTCAGAAAGACCTACCTATCCCCACCCCGCTTGAATAGGCGCCAAATGCCCCCTCCCCTCCCCCACCCTATGGCTCCTGGCTCTGACAGGGATGCGAGCCGGCAGCCCCCAGGGTCTGGTCAGGTGCCTCACCCTCCCCCGCTGTGCCCCTCATCCGTACCTGTCCCGCACCCTAAGACCCGAAGTCAATTTTCCCGATTTTTCGCTGCCTCAGTCTTGCTGGTGGCGGGCGCGGGAGATCTAGCTCGCGGTTATCTCCCGCCTCCTCCGCAGGTCCCGCGCCCCGAGGGGCAGTCCCACCGACCCCTCAGGGGCTCCAGGGTCGCCCTCCCCACTCCCGCCAAGTGCAGAGACCCCCCCGTCCCCCGCATTGGACCAAAATCAACTGGAACGACCAAAGAAAAACGTTAATTTTTTTCCTTTTTTCCCCTTTGCCTAGTAACTCAGTCTTAAGGCCTGGAGACGGAAGGGGAGGGTTTTAAAAAAGAACTTTTTACTAAAAAGCTTGAATTTGTCCATAATATTTAGTTGACTTCGTGAGAGCTAAAGAATTGGTTAATTTTTCCCCCTGTACTCGTGAAGAACGAAATAGTCCTTTATTGCAAAGTTTTTAAGAGAACGGAAGGCACTCAAATGCTTATTTTTATCCTCTTTGTTGCTACCTATAAACAAAATCCAAATGCATTAATTTTACCTCAGAAATGAAAAAGTTCAATAATTCGATATTGTACTGTTGGTAATGTCTTTCTCATTAGAAAAGGTATCCAGAGTCTTGAGAAAAAATACTTAATTTTTAACAGGTTAGATATATTTCCAGAAGACCCTGGATCACAAGTCTCCCTTTGAAATTCTGAAGCTTGATGGCTTATGAGGGAGTTTTTTGATTATTAACTCGAGTTGTCTTTACTACTTTGCTCCTCAGAAAGTATTTGTTGTCCCTTGGGACTTTTCCCCCTGTTTACAGGCTTGAGGAAATGAAGTTTTTAAAAATTATTGCATCCAAATATTTTTGAAAGTAGGCTTTTCTAAAGTTTTCTCTTAAGAATGGCTGACTTACACTTTATAGTGGCAAGCCTTGGGCCTCTCTCAGGTCCTTAAGTAAAGGAGTGGCCATGGCCTAACATGAGCACATGGTGGTTATCTATAGATATTAGAGACGGGAGCATAATTATTTCGTTAACATTAGAAGACCTATAAAGATGTTTAGGCCTTAATTATGATATTTAATATGTAATGTCAGGTCTGTCTTGGAAAGTTAAATATAAGGTCAGACTTTGTACAGTTTACTACCACTTTTCCGTTATTGGGCTGAGAATTGGTAAATGAGAGGTTTAAAAAATGCCATATTTGAGTCTTTATTAATATCTCCACTTTAGGAAAAATAAAAAAATACTAATAGAATGTTCCAAGTTCACAAAGGTAGTCAAAAGGCTGAGCAAGAATTTTTCATTTGAACTTGGATCTGATTCTTAAATCCATACGTTCTAGTGGAAAAGTGTATAGTCTGACAGGTATACTTCTGTGTGGGTTGTATTTTATTACTTTTAAATGTTAAATGTTAATGACTGACAATGTAAGGAATATGAAAGTATTTGGCTTATGTAATTAAAAGTAGATTCTGTGGATTAGACCCCTATGACAGGGACTCTGCCATTCATTTAGTCTTATTTTCTTAGTCTCATTTTGTGGATGAGGAAATTGAGGTGGTAAGAGTTTACCTCCCTCCTCAGTTTTCCCCAACTCGGTAAATGGTAATTTCTACCTTAGATACTTAAGCCCTAAACTGTAGATTATTTTTTTTTACTCCCCTTTCCCTCATATCCACATCTAGTATATTGGTAAGCTCTATTATGTTTACCCTCCTAAATCATAGACCTTGAATCTATCCAATTATCTTCATTTCCACTGTGATCATACTAGCCCCTGGTGCTCTACTCTCAGGACCCCTGTGATGAACACTTCTATTCTCCCTGCTTTGTACTTTTACCTTCCTACAACCACAGCTGCCAATGATCTTTTAAAAATATAAACCAAATTTTTCTCTTCCAGTTAGAACTCCTTAAAGGCCCAGCCTATCCTACAAATTTATAGACCATTCTACCTCTACAACATTATTTTTTAATCATCTCCCTCTAGCTCACAAAGCTGCAGCCCTATATGTCTTTCTTTTCCTTGCTTCCTGTGTTTCTCTCTGGAACTCTCCCACCAAATTTCCACAAGGATTTCAGATCTCAGAATGTCACCTTCTCTAAAAGATCATCCCTGACTACTATCTTCCTCTCCCTCTACCCTGTCTCTAAGTCAGCATTAGAAAAATGAAGTGGCAAACTAGACTCTTAACCCTCATCTATTTTTAACTCAAGAGGTTATGGAACCATGTAATATTTTCTTTTCTGTACAATATTAGATCAATTATATGAATACTACATCTATTTCCTAAATTTGGCTTGGGCATTGGAAGGCACTGAGCTTGTTAAAGATGGGTTTAGCCTTTTGCAAACAGTTGGTTCAGCTTCCTTTTGTAAAAAGGTGATAGTATTTAGTTTATTCTGCAGTATTTGTTAGAGATTTAAAATCCATTCATTTCACATTTTAAAATTATATCTATAACCAGCATCCAGATTTTCGTTTCTAATACTTTTTTCCCAAATAAAAGAACTAGGGTTGCTTGGAGAAATGACTGATACTAGGACTGGAACAGGGAAAATACAGGGTGAGCCTGGAGCATCTTATACTTCCAGAAAATAAGGATTGCTCAAAAAACAAAATGATGCAAATAGGTCAAATAGACACTGACGCCAACTGAAAGAGCTCACAGTAGTGAAAGCAAAAACAATTTGAATAGCACCATAAGTAGTATTAGATTATAACCCAAAGTCCATGAGTCTATACTAATATAAATGATTGTATAAATGAATGGGAAAGCATAGACAAATCTATGCAAAAGAATTTCATATGGTATATAGATTTACTCCCCCTCAAAGAAGTGGAGCATGACTCCCCACACCTTTAAGTGTAAGCTGTGCATAGTGACTTCAAAGAGTATAGTATAGAAAAGGAACAAAAAGGAGTGACTTTACAGTGGAGAGAAACCTGACAGGTACTACTTCAGCCAAGTGATGAAGGTTAACATCAATGATAAATCATATTGATAGCATGTACCCTTGACATGATGTGGTAACAATAGCATTTTACTTCTGTAGTCTTTTTCCTAAAAACTCACAGCCTCAGACTAACTGAGAAAAACATCAGACAAATCCTAATTGAGGGACAGGCTACAATTAGTACTGACTAGTACTTCTCAGAATTGTCAAGGTCATCATAAACAAAGTCATAGAAATTGTCATAACCAAAAAGAGCCTAAGGAAACATAAGGAATAAATGTAATATGGAATCCTGAATGGGATCCTGGAACAGAAAAAAAAGGTAGAAACTAAGGATATTCAAATAAAATAGGGACTTCAGTTAATAATAATCCATCAATATTGGTTCATTAATCTTGACATGGATGCAAGTTAGTAATGTAAGAGTTGGGTATTGGGTGCTTGATACAGGAATTCTATACTATCCTTGCAACTTTTCTGTAAATTAAATTTTGTAAAAAATACTAAATCTATTCATGCGAAAATACATGTTGGCACAAGAGGAATGTAATAGTCATTTTGTTCACTTTAAGTTCCTTAAGTGCTAATTTAGTGAGGAAGATTCTAATGTTATTAACTAAAAAACTAGGAAACATATTTTTATGTTGCATATCTTCATTGTATCAGGCACTGTACCTTTTGCTTGCATTCTGTGCTAAGCAATAGCAGTCATGTTTGACCTTTAAGGAACTTAGAATAATCTTACAATGTAAAATTGGTAGTGCTTTGAAGCAGCGTTTGATGAGGTCTGAGAAGTCCCCTCACAAATAAATATGAAGCTATACACAAGTAATTAGAAGCTAAATAGGCAAAGGAAGCAGAAAAGCTATTCCAGGCAAGGAAAAGCATAATGTACAAAGCCCCTGAGATGAGAAAAGTCATTGTTACTAAGAAGGCCCACTTATATAAGAAAAGAAATGTACAAGTGTTTTTCTTTGGTACCTTAAAGAGCTCT
This sequence comes from Lemur catta, assembly GCF_020740605.2. Lineage (NCBI taxonomy): Eukaryota > Metazoa > Chordata > Mammalia > Primates > Lemuridae > Lemur > Lemur catta. The sequence goes on along the minus strand of NC_059129.1, from coordinate 135,541,786 downwards.
TGCACCATGAATTCTGGCTTTTTATAAATGAGTATAAATGTGAAACAAGATATAGTATACTTTGCTTTAATTTGCAAATTCTATTTATCCAAAGCACCTCATTCTCATGTGAGATAGGGGGAAGAACACTGAATTTATAGTCAAGAAATCTGTTTCATTTAACTACTTCTTGGGCAACATACTTACCTGAGTTTCAGTGTGTCAGTTATTGTAAAAATAACTCCCCATCCTACCTCAAAAAGATTGTGAGGACCAAGTGTTTGGAAACATTGGAAGTTGCAAACTTCTAAACAAAAATAAGGTATCTTAATCATTATTAGCTCTAATTTTAAAGAACTGTCGATGTTTAAAGAATAAAGTTGAATGAAAGGTTCTACAGAACAGAGGGAGAATGCCTTTCAGTTCCTGAAGTACTTTCAGGCCTCTTTGCTTTAGGTAGCTAAACAGAATAAAAGGCGTGCCTTCATAATTGTCTTCTGCTTTTATCCTCTCAGGTAAATTGTGGTCATATGTAAATCAAACCTAATTGTTTAGTTAAGGCGAGAATAGAAATAATCTCTTGGCATTTTTTCCTCATCTCAGTGAAAGGAAACTACTCAGAATAATTTGTTATCAAGTTAGAGTTAATTGGGGGGTTAAATTTGTTTGTTTGTTTTTTATTTTTTTGTGCCGGTGAACTCTTAGTTTAAACCTAATTTTTAGGTTTAGTGGGATCCTGAAGCACATACTACGTGTCTTTCACTGTGTTAGACACTGGGAATTTAAAAACAGTTTCTGTCTACAAGGTCACTTTCTATGAAGGTTATCTTTTTGTACTTTGACTTGAAAGGTATTGTTCTAAGTAAAAATGGTTCAATTAACATGGACAGTTTACCAATACTTAGTACAGACAAAACACAGTGACTAGTACATACATTTATACATTTACTGATAGGATAAGTTGTTACCTATATATGACTGGCTTGTGAGGGGGATGGTAGCTGAAAGCACATTTTAACCTAAAGAATCAGGCTTTTTTAGCTCATGTCCCCATTGTTCCCCTACTCATATACCCTGCCTTCAGCAATACTAAGCAGTTTTCCTGAACCTGTCTACCATATTCCTTCCAAGCATTGTGCCTTTGCTCAAGTTATCCTTCAGTGAATGCCCTTCCCAGCCTCTCTTGTAAGCTGTGGTTCTCAACTGGAACGGAGGAAATCTTGCCACTGGCGTCTTCCCCCTTATCAATATTTGCCAATAACTGGTAACTGTAGACATTTGTTTACTGTTGTACCTTGGGAGTGATGGCTGTTCCTTGTATCTAATGGGTAAAGGCTGCTAAACATCCTACTATGCACAGGATAGCCCCTAAGAACAAATAATTATTTGGTCCCAAATGCCAGTGATACAAGATTGAGAAACCCTACTTTAAAGCGGTCTTAAAATGCTGCATGTTCTGTTGTGTCTTAACTGCTTTCTTAGGCCCTTAGGGTGGGGGCTGAGGTGGTAATACAAACCCGAACAAGTCTTTGGCTTTTGTGAAGTTTAAATTTGAATTAGTAATTATGAATTCTAATGAATAATATCCAGAAATAATTGCATGATTCTTTAATAGTATCAAACCTTGTTTTTTCCACTTATGCCACTTATCATACATAGTACATTATCTTAAGTTATTTAAAGCAATTGAACAGTAATTTACTCTTGCTGCCCTACCACTCTCAAATCTGGTTAATTGATGGTAGTGTTATTCTTATTTACCAACTCATAATTCTGATTGGTAGCTGAACTGTTCTTCTGGCTCTGGTTAATTAGTCATGAAAAAAATCTTTGTTCAGTAATTGAAGTTAGCAGAGTTTATAGCATATATTAGCTAAGATATAGGGAGATATCCCTGTGCTTGAGTTTCCTATCCAGCAGCATATACAAACACCTTAAATATATTAAAGGGTCACCAAGAGCACCAAACAGAATAAAACTTGGAGATGAGTGCTGTGGGAGTTCAGGTGGAGTTTAACTTATGGATGTTTAAATGTATTGCTTTTTCCTTCCTTTTTTACAAATCTACCTGTAGATTTCTTGATTAATTATTTTAAGGCTTATAGTAATTGCTAATGTTTAAATAATAAACAAATTTTTCACGTATTACTTTTTATCAAGATTATTCTAAACTGTACACATTCTTCTCCCCCATTGGTCTTAACCACTTTTATAGTCAATGGCTTGGGTTATGCTTAAGTCAGAGCAACTATAATGTCATTTCAAGTCCAGGGTATAAATACTGATTCTAGAAGTATTTGTGATGAAAAGATTTAAATAATATTTCTACATGTTATTGACATATCGATAATTAAACTTGGATAATATCACAAACCCATAGGCAAGTGCACACAGGCAAAGCATAATGCTGAGAGAATGCAAAGTAATCTTTGTATATCCTAATTTAAGAAGTAACGATGTATAGAAATTTTGCCATTAAGTAAATGTTAATGTTCTTTTTGTAGGTTGTAAAGAAGAAGAAAGTTCCACTCTTTCTGTCAAAATGAAGTGTGATTTTCATTGTGACCATGTTCATTCTGGACTTAAACTGGTAGAACCTGATGACATTGGAAGACTAGGTTCCTACACTCTTACATATTTGGAAGGTTCTTGTAAAGACTGCATTAAAGACTCTGACAGGTTATCATGTCTTGGGTCACCAATTGTGAGCCCTAGCATTGTAGAACTTGAAACTGAAAGCAAGCCCTTGCATAACAAGGAAAATCAATGTGTGCAACAAACACTTAATAGTACAAATGAAATAGAGGAACTAGAGACGAGTAGACTTTATGAAGACAGTGGCTATTCTTCATTTTCTCAACAAAGTGGTCTCAGTGAACATGAAGAAGGTAGCCTTCCCCTGGAGGAAAATTTCAGTGACAGTCCACAATCCTGCCTGCTGCAGATGCAAAGCCCTGACCAATATCCCAACAAAAACTTACTGCCAGCTCTTCATTTTGAAAAAGTAGTTTGTTCAACATTAACAAAGAATACAAAACGAAATCCGAAAAGAGATCGGGAGATGCTGAAGGATCTTATAGCAAGAGGAAATTTTAGATTACAGAATATAATTGGCAGGAAAATGGGCCTAGAGTGTGTAGATATTCTCAGTGAACTCTTTCAAAGGGGACTCAGACATCTCTTAGCGAATATTTTAACTCAGCTGAGTGATATGGACTTAATCAAGTAAGTATTATTGCTTTGAAAATATATATATATTAGCATAGTCCACTCAACACTTTTGTTGGGTGGCTCAGCACTACCAGCTCATGCAAAGACTGATGTACGGGTTGAGTATCCCTTTTCCAAAAATGCTTGAAAAAAGAAGGGTTTCGGATATTTTCAAATTGGGAATATTTGCATTATTGAACATTCCTAGTCCAAAATGCTCCAATGTGCATTTCCTTTGAGCGTTATGGCAGCACTCAGAAAGTTACAGATTTTTGGATTAGGAATGTTCAGCCTGTAGTAGGGTAGGCTTGCAATGTTTAATTGAGGTGATGACTTTTGCTTGATTGCTAGTATTTCATTACCTGTGTGCCACTTTAGAAGCATGCATTTAATCTAGTCATTTCAAGTTTTATTTCATGCTATTAGAAAACATATTTCTTTTAGATTAAGGTTTTGTTCCTTTTAGTCCTAAAACTTCTAGTATGTAGATTATATCTTGGGCCTAAATATAAAACAGCCTAGTTCTAGTAGTGGTCCAATAGGCATTATGACTTTTATCACATCTGAAAGTATGAAATAATTTCTGTTCGTTGTAGGCCATTTTTGATGTAGGGCTCTCGAGTTTGACAATGATGAAAATATGAAAGCCCATGAATAGCGATCTGATTATGACTATTTCTTGAAACCTTATATATATATTAACTACCCTTTCTTTGTCATTCTACCAAGGAAAATCAATCAGGATGAGAAAACTTTGAGAATTAATTAAGATGATTATATAGACTATAGGATTAGATTGGATTTAACTCAACTGGATTCATTTTTTGGCTTTTTAAAAAATTATCTGGAGGTACTCTGCAAGTGTGGTTTTATACTGGTCTTTATGAAATATGGCTAAAGCGAGACAGATTTAAGTATTGATTTTTACCGTGTGCTGGCTTCTTGAGGGATAATCAACATCACAGAGTCTACTTTTTCCGTTAACATAGTGGGTTTTTTTTAATTAATTTTCACTAATAGCATGTCCTAGAGTACCTTGACATTTGTCTACAACTTATACCAAATAGCTGAAATGGTGTTATATGTATTAAACAATGGTGGCTACTTACTTTATGTTTGCAGATATTGTTGAAAAATAAAGTACAAAGTCGTGGTTCTTAAGCCTGGATACATTTATTTGATTGAAAGCTCTTAAAAAAAATACAGTACCTTGGGCCCATTTTAAACCAATTAAACCTAAATTACTAGACATGGAGCATCCTTAAATCTTAAATTATCCCAGGCAATTCCAATGTATAGTCAGGTTTGAAAAGCATTGGTTATATGAATTTCTGTTTTGCACTGTTAATGTTTTCCTACTGTATTCATCTTAGGTCTTTGTGATGTTTTAATTGTTTCCTTTATGGTCATTTACTTTTCCAGTGTGTCTAAAGTGAGCACAACTTGGAAGAAGATTCTAGAAGATGATAAGGGAGCATTCCAGTTGTACAATAAAGCAGTGCAGAGAGTTACTGTAAGTCTTTACTATTGATGTTCTCATTTTAAAATACACTGCTTAGTGCTCTTTCAGAAATAGGAGGCAAAAATAGGAAAGAAAAAGTCTGGAAACCCTCCTTTACATTCACAAAGTATTTCAGCCTTGCACTAGAACTTATTGAGAAAACAAATTCAAAAATAAAGAGAAAGGAATCTCACCTCAGTCATTTATTTCTCAGGTTCTCCCTAGAAACAGAATGTCTAAAGTAACAAAGGGGAAATTACTCAGTTCTTAGGTAGGGGGAGTTGACCATATAGCCGATCTGGGTTGTTGCCATTTGTGTATTATGTTAGAAAATTTGGAAAAGCTGTTTTACTTTTTAGTTATTAAGAAATAGGAACAATGAACTATTTTTTTTCAGTTACCAAGAAACAGTTAAATGTCAACATATTGAAGATTCTTAATGTAGGAGGAAACTAAATTTACTTTTCCAAAATACTTGAGTTATTAATACTTTGGAAGTATTTCTGAGAATCAAGATCAGCACATCAATAAAAGTTCAGGCCTTAAAGTTGGACAGACTTAGGTCCAAATTTTGGTGTTACTACTTACTAGCTATGTAACTTTTGTCAATTATTGCTTAAATTCTCCAAATTTAGTTTCTTTATCAACAAACTGGTGTTAATGGAAAAATCTAATCTGAAATGCTGATTTTAAATCAGAGATACTTAAATGTGACTATTGCCATCTGCTGGTGGTGAAAAGAATAACCTTTTGTTCTGGCAGTAGTACTTTGACATTGGTTAGTTACAAATCATGTATTAAATTTTTTACATAATCACATGTAAAGTGATTCTCACAATTTCTGTCAATAAGTTAGGCTTTACATGGGTAAATATTAAGGTGTCACTGTGTTTAAGCATGTGTGGGTAAATTGCATGTAGGGATAAGTCTTTTGCATTCTTATTTGCCATTTCTTACATGTACAAACCTAACAAAAATATCTGGTTGTTGGTAATATAGGAAAGAAAAGTTTTTAAGTTTCTATTAAAACTTCTTTTTAATTAGGAAGACAACATTAAGTTTTCACCACATGCTTCAACCCGAGAGTACGTTATGTTCAGAATCCCACTGGCTTCTGTTCAAAAAGCAGCAGTCCAGACTCCTCCCCAAAAAGATGCTCAAACCAAGTTATCCAATCAAGGTGAACAGAAGGGTTCTACTTATAGTCGACACAGTGAATTCTCTGAGGTAATTCTTTGTTTAATCAATAAATTAGAAACATGGTCATTTATTTTTAAAAGGATTTAGAGTGAAAATGGAAAAAGAAACTTTCAAGGTCAAAATATAACTTGGCTCTAGATAATTACTAACAAATTAGGACACCTGGTACTGATGGTCATTTAAGTTTAATTATTATAATTCAAATTATTAGGGAATTGTTGTTGGGATGGGAATCTCTTGTCCCCTTCATTTTATTCTAAAAAATGTGGGAAACCAAAACACTGTTCCAAACTAGGAAAGTACAGAGATGTCTTTGTATGAATAGTAGATAACTGCTTACATTGTTCATGAAAGTTCAGTGATGTTGAGTTCTAATTTACAAACACTAAGAAAATAATGAAAAACCTTCTTGATTTTAAAATTTATAAAACTACTCAATGCTATGTTTTGCAATTGCTGCCTTTAATTGAGGAAGAGAACTAAGCAGCAAAAGGCCACCTTTCTGAAATCACTGACCCCCTATTATACCTTAAAATCATTGGGTGATGTGTGTTAAAAGTTCTATTCACATGTAGATAATTTTGCAAGCTTACTTTAGAGAATCATAATCTTATCTAAGTGACAAGTTTTTTTTTTAATGTTGACTGTCATAATTTGTTCAAATAGAAATTCTATATGGTAAAATTTAGTTTCAGTCTTAAATGTTTATGATGTAATGACTAATTCAACATGTAAACTTATTCAAAAAATATTTATTGAGCATCTGCTATCTATCAGGTACTATATAGATAGGAAAACAAGGTAAACTTCAGATCCTTACAATCTAAATAGAAGATAGCTGCATAACAATAAATGCCATATAGTGTGATAAGGAAAAGAACTATAGGTGAAAGAGCAACCAGCTCCTTAATGACACTAGGAAGACTTTACAGGGAATGTGACATTTAAGTTAGACATTGATGTGTAGCATTCACAAAGTAAAGGAGAGCATATATAAAAGTAGCAATAGGAAATAGCCATTAGACCACTTGACAAGTGATGCTGTCGCCCATTAAACAGTAAACTTAAGGACAGGAATTGTCTTACATCTGACAGCGGTGCCTCATACAGGTATTAGGGAAAGTGCAGAGGTGCCCTTCTTAGTTTTACTAACTAATTACATTCAGTCCTTATTAAAATATGTTTATGTATTTTTTCTTTTTAGGTTGCCAAGACTTTGAAAAAGAACGAAAGCCTCAAGGCCTGTATTCGTTGTAATTCACCTGCAAAATATGATTGCTATTTACAACGTGCAACCTGTAAACGAGAAGGCTGTGGATTTGACTATTGTACAAGGTGTCTGTGTGATTATCATACCACCAAAGACTGTTCAAATGGCAAGCTCCCAAAAGCCAGTTGTAAAACAGGTCCCCTGCCTGGTACAAAAAAAAGCAAAAAGAATTTACGAAGATTGTGATCTCTTATTAAATCAAGTTGTTACTGATCATGAACATTAGTTAGAATATATTGGGTTTTAACTTAAAAAACAACATATTGTGATTTTCAATTTTACATTGAAATTTTTTCCCAGCGGATAAAGAGGATATACAGCCTCTTAAAATATTTTACAATTTAATGTGAAAAAGTTAAAATTCTCAGTACAAATCAGAAAATTTAAATATTTTAAATAAAAAGGGATAAGTAAGTAGTAATCTAATATTTGTGATACAGAAGTAAAATGATTCAATTTTATGGTGAAAGAAGGCTATGTAATTTTACCTAGACAATCTTAGATATAAATCTGGTTTACCATCTATTGGCATTTGAGACATTTTATTTGTCTTGTCAAATTAATACCAATGGAAATATCAATTTCTGGAGTATTAACTTAAATGTTTTGTCTCCTTAAACCTTTTTCATTGTGTGTATCTCCCAAGAAAGTATCTTTTGTAAAATTTGCTTTTTTTCCTTTTTTCTGGTGTCTGTGTTTTAATATTTTTGTATACATGTAAATAATTTTGTATTTTTATATGTCAAAGTAAGAAAATGTCTTTTGTATGTACATATAAAAATAAATTTTGTTCCTATTAATAAAATTGTTATGAGCTTAATAAATAATGTATGCCTTTTGTTTTTATAAACATCTTAATCCTAGAAACAGCTGAATTAGGAAGCTACAGTAGACTGCATTTGTTTGTGTGAAGTCATTGAGTGGATCTATGTGTGGATTCTTCTGGGGAGCTTGTGAGATTCCCAGGCTTCACCCTGATCCCAGTTTCCTTCTCACTCCCAATAGCTTAATTTAGTTGTGGAGGTGGGTCTTGAAATAAGCATCTCAAGATGATTCAATACAGGAATAGTATAAAACACAAAAAAACTAGAAAGATTAAAAATGTGTAGAGTAAGATGCTATCTTGGCTGCAATCAGGCATCTAGTAACAAGAACCCAGGACAAAGACATTTTTATTTCTTAATTCCAAAGTTAAATATGTTTTAATTTCAATTATGAATATGGAAAAATTATAAGGTAGAATTCAGGCAAAAGGCACTAAAGATTTAAGGGTGGGCCTCACAGATCCTATCATTAGGGCCTCAAAGAAGCTTAAGGGCTTTGCCCTTCATCTCAAACCTAAGGTAGAGGATTTGCCTTAGATTTGTGGTGGTGTATCTTATCTAACGGAGTAAAAACTCCAGTAAGATGAACAGACCCACTTTTTATTTTTTTTAAACTGCTTTATTGAAGTAAAATTGACATAAAACAGACTACATAAAGTATAATTTGATAAGTTTTGACATACATGAAGCTATCACCACAATTACGGTAATGAACATACCCATCATCCCCAAGTTTTTCCTTGCACCTTTGTAATCCCTCCTGTCGACTCCCAGGCAATCACTGATCTGCTTTTTGGCACTGTAGACTAGTTCACTTTTGTAGAGCTTTATATAATTAATAGTGAACAGAAATGTATTGTCTCAATTCTGGAGGCTGAGAAGTCCAAGGGCCTTCTTGCTGTGTCATCATATGACAAAAGGGCAAGAGAGAAATTGAATTTCCAGTCTCAAACCCTTTTATAATCAGCATTAATCCACTTGTGAGGGTGGAGCCCTCATGACCTAAGCATCACCCAGTAGGCCCTACCTTCCAATACTTGCATCTGGGATTAAGTTTCCAACACATGTTTTTTAGCAGACGTTGAAACTAGCACCGTGGATCAAGTGGGATTGATTCTTGAGATGCAAGGATGGTTCAACATATGCAAATCTAAATGTGATACACCACATTAACAATAAAAAAATTATGATCATCTCAATAGATGTAGAAGGAACATTTCACAAAATTTAATATCCTTTTATAATAAAACCCCTCAACAAATTAGGTATACTCAGAATAATAAGGACCATATATGGTAAACCTACTAATAAAGTAACATTGTACTGAATGGGAAAAAAATTGAAGGCCTTTTTTCTAAGACCTGGAACAAGACAAGGATGCCCACTTTCACCACTTTTATTTAATATAGTACTGGAAGTCCTGGCCAGAGCAATTAGGCAAGAGAAAGAAATAAAGGGTACTGGAAAGGAAGAAGTCAGATTAGTGTTGTTCTTAGATGACATGATTTTCTACTTAGAAAAACCTAAAGACTACACCAAAAAACCTGATAGAACTGATAAATTCAGTAAAGATGCAAAACACAAAGTCAACATACAGAAATCAGTAGCATTGGTATGAATGGAGAAAGAAAACGTATATATATATATATGATGAAATATTATTTCACCATACAAAAGAATGGTCTTTGGAAAGTCCAAAGGGGAGAGAAACTGAGGCTTCCCGACAATTGCTAAGTCTGTGAGTCTTGCTGAAAGCAGATCCTCTAGCCTTTAGGCAACTTTAGTCCCTACCAACATCCTGAGTGCAACTTGAGCTACCCAGCTAAACTGGTTCCAAATTTATGACCTCCAAAAAGCTGTGAGATAATAAATGTTTGTTGTTTTAAGCCTCCAAGTTTTGGGATAATTTCTCAGCCAGAAATTGATAACTAATACAAAGTGCAAAGTGGGTCCACCCTTCTAGGAGAGTTGGGCAAGAGAAAATTGAGTCAAAGTCTTTTCTCAGACCCTTCAATTAGCTATACTAATTAATATTGAGAAGATCAGGTCTTCCCAGAGACTGTGAGACATGTAGTTGGTGGACCTGGAATTGATACTGGTTTAGGTACAGGATGACAACCACCTTATAGCTATATAGAGTGTTCCCTAAAAAAGGAACTCATACTCCTAGGCCAAAATAGGTTTGGGACTTTTTTAAGCCTGCTACATATGGGAGAATGGTTTACCTATAGATATTAATATTTTCATGGTTACTGTGATTTATATGGTAGTTTTTAAAAAGTATTCATTTTTTACAAAAAGTCGCAGTACTAGCTTCAAGGTTATTAAAACTTCTTTCTCTGTATTTCGGCATCCAGGAAGACCTATCTGTTTTATGCATTGAATATGAATAAAGTCTATCTCATAAGAATCCTTAGACACTTGATGTTGTGGCAAGAATGCAATCTGGATGAGTTTTATTTATTTTTCTTTTCTAATTGCCCTGGAGAAAACCAGGGTCAGAAGGACCCTTAAGCTGATCCTGGCCAAACATGGTCTGGAACTGGAATGCCAGTTCCAGAATGACTTCCCTTATATGGCTCCTTTGGCCAGGCCAGTGAGCAGTCTCACGTGGTCATTTCTAGCCATCCAAACGTAGTGTGGGACCCACTAGTATTTCTGATCAGTCGGAGTGACCATTAATGGCAGATATTTCTTCACTGAGGACTTTATTCTAATGAAGAGAGTCAGGTTTGGCAGCCCTTCGGTAGCTCTGCTGACACTTACGAATGATGGAGATTATATTTTAGTGTTTCTGCTGAATTCTCAACATGTTCATATGCATTGGTCTTTTGTGGGTGTTCTCAGCTTCAGCTTCATATTTCCCTAAAGCAAATACCGAATTAACATATTAACACGGAAACCTACTTTCCATTTGCCAAGGTTCATGCTGGAGTGTTATCTGGCACCCAGAAATTAGCATATCCATTTCCTCTGTTCAAGAAGTTTGTCATGCCTCGAGTTCCTCATACAACTCGAGGGTGTGCCATAAAGATTGCATAGAACAGAAAAAAATGATGGTACCTCCTAATTTCTTGAATTCATAGTTTTACCCTGATTGCTTGGCATTTTTCCCAAAGTCTGCTTCAACAATGTAAACACAATGCCACAAGATGGTGCTCTTATAACACTATACCTTTGAGTTTGTTTCTTCACATCAAGTTCAATATAAAAATGGATGTAATAATATTACTGCTTTTCTAGTCAATTTATGCTGTCAGATTACAAAATTAAGTCCATACAGAGTGTTAAGCTAGAATAGGAAGATATAAATAATTTACTTTTTGCTCTCAGGTATAAAGGACACTGTTTTGTTTCTCTTCAACGTTTTTATCCATAGTTTACATTCAAAGTCCAGATCTTTACTGTGCTTTGCATTAGCAACATGTAACTACTAAACGCTTGAAATGTGGCCCATTCCAATCCAAACTGAGATGCACTGTCAATGTAAAATAAACACCAGGTACTGAAGATTTAGTATGAAGAAAAGCAAAATCTCATCAATTGACTACATGCTGATATGATATATTAGATATATTGGGTTAAATAAAATACTATGAAGATTAACTTTACCTGTTTCTTTTTATTTACTTTAGTGTGGCAACTAGAAAATTTAAAATTATAAATGTGACTGACTTTATGTTTCTATTGGACAGTGGTGGTCTAAGATCACACAACAAATAAGTACCAGAGGAGTCTTTTCTGGCACCATAACCTAAATATGTCACAGTATAGGACCCTAACATCCAGATCACGCTTTTTAAAAATAAGTCAAGTTCTAGATATGGAGATGAGAGGGTATTTTCTAGAAAAATGAAGGAATAGATTTCATCTCAATAGACTGTAACGCTTTCCTTCAGAACTCCTACCACTCATAGTTTTGCAGTAACTCACTTGTCACTTGGTCTCTGTCCCCGTCTTCATTCTCAAACTGACAGGAAACTGCTGTTACCAAAGCAGGTCACGTCACGTCCTTGTGTTCCTACTCCCTAGAAAGTGTTCAACAAATATTTGTGGAATGAATGAATGAGAAAACAACTAGATAGATTTAAGCACTGCCAAGAAAATATCCACTGTATTTTGTCAATATAATTCTTTCTATGTTGTCAATATCAAAAGATAACTCTATCCATAAACTGAAGAGGCTGCATAGTCATATAATAGATATGCCTGAACTTGTACTTGTTCAAAGTACCCGTGGGACAGTATGGTCCCAAAATGGAAAGAGTGATCCTTTGCCATCAGGTATTTCTGGTTTGCAATCTGACTTTTCTACTTACTTTAACCTTGGGCAACTTTTTAACATTTATGAGCTTCAGTTTTCATATCTATAAAGAGAAAGTAATATTGCCTATTTGATATAATTAACATAGTAATTAAATAAAAAATATCTGGCACATAAATAAATGTAGTCATTGCGTTTTTATTATGCCCAAAATATTAATGCTTACAAATATCTGGATGTTTATGATTACCAAAATAATGAAGTCCCTTGCTAAATAATTCTGTAACTTTGTTAAGACCAGAATAATCTCATACTAAATTTCCCATCACTTTTATTATTCATTCCTGAGAATTGAAAAGCTTTTTTGTCCTTAGTAGATGAGCAGAGAGAGTAACTTTATTACAAGAAAATAATTTTGTTAAAACATGAATCCTTCAAATGACTTTGAAGCTCACAGATGTTTATAGCTATTCATTTACCAGTTTATTAAAAAACACTTTTTGAATGCCTTCTATGTACAATGAAGTATGCTGGGTGATGTCTAATGCAGAATCTTTCTAACCAGGTTTCCAGGAAAGAACTGAGCTTGAACAACTTAAGGTATCTATTATGCATAATAAATTTTCTCCTAGGCGTCTAGGATGGTACCAGTTAGGAATCTTCCTTAAGGAAATTAGGGAAATAAACATTCAAGTAAGTTTCTGGGTTCTCTGGCTCAGGTAGAAAGTCTGGCTGAGAAAGTCTAGGAGATGTGGAAAAAGACAAAAAGAAATACTAAATTAAAACAGAAGACAAAATTAAATAAATACAAAGTAAGAAAAATATTATGCCAACAGAATGGAAGGAAAAATACTTCTAACAAGAGGATCAGAACAAAGAAATTATTGAAGAGAATCTTGGAGGATGAAAAGAATTGCACTTTCCTTGCTCCTCCCCCTGGGTCCTTCTTGAAAATGTGCCGAATATTGTATTATGCCCTGTGATTGATTTAGAGACGAATCAGTCAAGGAGCTTCTGTGGTTTCTGGAGATGCGGTAAGTGCTTGAAGAGAGGTACACTAGCAAATTACTATGTGAATTCAGGAAACTCAGAGGTGATGTTAAAGACTGTGACAACCCAAAGAAACACGTGTGTTGGTGACCTAAGTTCTGGACACACTTAATTGTTTATTTTGAAGGACTAATATTGATTTTTTTAAAATATAAACTTATTTTTTAAAGTAAAATATTTCAATATTTTTAAGGACAAATTTTTTCGTTCCAGAGGATAAATCAGATGCACTTTCAATGAGTGGTTGAAGAGTTGTAGGAGGGTAAAAGTAGATATAATATATTTTCAGTGGATCTATCTTCTGAAAAATCAATTTTCTAGTCCCAAGGCATAGGAGATCAATCATGTTCTTTCTTTCTAGATTAACTAGCATTTTATATAAAGTCACAGATTCTCCCAAGACTGATGTGTAAACAATCTCTAATGCCATCACAATCTTTCTGAGAGACTCAATGAAAAAGAGAGAGAAGAATCCTTAGCCAAAGAGGGTGGTTGAAGGTGATAGATTCTCACCATTCCAGGGAATACAGAGGCACTTTGAGGGTCTCCTGGCTTCCAGGAAAAAAGGACCTCGTCAGCTGGAACTGAAGGAGGAGGGAAGAGGAACATAAGAGAATAACACTTCCCATCCTTCCTCAGCTGCCCAAATACAGGAAAAATACCAAACAGTGTTGATGACTTCATATAAAATGCTGTGCAATTGTCGAATTGGACTAGTCAACTTACAGTTAATGCCTATTGGTTTCAATTACTTGAGTGTAAAGTCTGATGAACAAAGAAATAATATCTTGTTCTACACAGGCTTTTGCTTGTGGGTCAGGGGTAAGGAGAGCAGAAGTGGTCCTTAAGGCCTTAGGAGGGCATCAACCCAGGAACTCTCAAATCCTATTAGCAGTCATTTTTGAGAAGACAGTGTACAGTAGATTCATGACCATGCTTCTTGGCATGCTGATAAATACTTTTTTACTTAAAATTATTTCTAAGAAGACTTGTAACTCTGATATTTATCCCTTGAGATTTTACTTTGAGTTTCCTTCACATGGATGTCACTCTGGATGCTTGGCTGTGACTACTGACTACACTGTCCGGTTGATTGCTTAGTCTCACTCAGTATCCTTATGTCTTGTTTCTGGAAAATATTCCTACCATTTTCATGAGCTTGCAAACTTTTCAAGTGCTCAGGATGTCAGTAAACTTGCTATTTTCTCTTCCTATTGCACTTAAATGCTTCTTTTCTTTTACTTCCTTGGTTCTCCACCAGAGGGCACAATAAACCTACCTAATACAAAGTTCGGCTCTCAATTCATGAAGTGAACTTTCTGGACTTGTTTAAAATGGTTCCAATTTCATTACTCCTACTTGTTGTGGTTAAGAGCAGGGTCTCGAAGCTGAACTATCTGAGTTTGGATCCCAGATCTGCTGTTTGCCAGAATTTTGGAATTCCTTAATTCATCTCTGAGCAACAGTTATTAGTCTCATAAAATGAAAACAACCTTCTTTTTGGGTTGCTATGAGGACTGAATGAGTTTAGACATATATATATATATATATATGTATATATATATATATATATATATATATATAAAGCACTTGGAACCAAGCCTGGCATATAATAAAGCACTAGGTAAATGACAACTACTCTCAAAGTTTATGAAAATGGCAGTTGTTTGCTTACTTAGCAGTTAGCTGGAAAGCATCAAAGAGTTGAAAGCTACTAAATAAAGCTAATTACTACCATTTTTGAGTGTCAGGTGTGTACGAGGGCTTACTTGAAGGTATTTTTTCCACCTAATAGACATGAGGAAGAAGTCTATGTCCATTTGCTCATTGATCCATCACAAGCACTGGAACAGTGCCTGAAACATTGTAGGTGTTCATTATTACGGTTTAAATGAATGGAAGATAGTTTTTAGTAACTTGTGTTTGTAGGTAAGAAAATGGAGGCTCAGGGAATTGATAAAACTTGCCCATGATCACACAAATGAGTGAAACATGTACCTTAACCCAAATCTGTCTGATTATAAAACCAACCTTCTTTCCACAGGATTTATTTCACCTTGAAGAAAGGTTGAAAGGATTGAAGAAAATGAAATTTTAGTTGGCTTTCATAACTGAATTGTTTGGCTGAGTTTTTGTACTGTTAGGAGGGAGAATGTAACACATCCCTTTTACTAAGACTTCACGAAGATTGTTTCACCAGGATTTAGATGGTGCTTAGCAAAGCAATTAACTTAAGAGATTACTTAGTAAATAATTACTCTCATACAAGTCTAACAAATATTCCTGAATCGTATTTTCCCTAAGGCATTTTGCAACCTATTTTCCATAACCAAATGGAGCAAGCAAAATATAAAGAAAAAAGAACATTACCTGCTTACATTTAAATTCACATTTTTGGAGGCCTCAGTGGCTGGCTCACAGTTCATGCTCAGTATGTGATTGTTGAATGCCTGTGTGTGAGAGGGAGTGAAGACAAATAACTACGGCCGCGGTATTCTAGTCCCTTGGTGCACGATGGGCAGTCCCCTGGCCAGCAGCAGCCGCACTACCTGGAAATGTATTAGAGATGCAGTCTCATCCCAGATCTACTGAATCAGAATCAGCATTTTAATGAGCTTCCAAGTGATTTATATGCACATTAAGGTTTGGGAAACTGCTGTTGCCAATATGGTTAATTGTGGAAAACAAATGATTGATTCCCATTAACTAATTAATCATATCTTATTGAGCATGTTTTGAAAAGCAAGGAACTGGAAGAAAACTTATGCTACCTACCCCAAAACTCCAAAATATTTTTTTGGAGGGGACAAAGGTAGACCTCTGTGAGAATGTGTTTAAAAATGGAAACTACAAACTTAATTCTTTTTAGGGACAAGGATCCATCATACTACCTTAGAGCAGGTTTCTCCAATTTTACAAAATGATTTCTTGTGTGGATTACTTGTATGGAAGCTTTGATTTCTCTTTATTTATGGGCTCACACAGCCTGAAGTAATTTTACTGTCAATGTTATCCTTATGATTCGTGTGTGAATCATCAAAATGTATTTCTTAAATCCAAGGTGGAGGTGGACAGCCAAACTAAAATTTATGGGACTGTCATCCTTGTGACAGATGTCTCAAGTTAGGCTATAAAACCTTTCTGCCTGTGAAAAGGCAAAGGAATCTGCAGTGATATATATATATAAGTTCAGTTATAGGGAAATATATTGTAAAATATTTCTGCCTAGTATACTATCATATGTGTATATATGCTATAGCTGTATACATATATTATACACACATGCATATATATGTATAATTGTACCATTGTGCATGTATATATCTATAGATATTATTTTAGTAGTATTTTATATGCGTATATTTTATATGTAATGTGAATATAAATAGTTTTTTAAAAATTTGTAATGTCTTCTCAGGTTTTTTCAAAAGTTTGTAGTCACCATAATATAATAACCTCTTATAATAAAAATAGATATTTGTTTTTGTAAAAACTCGAAAATTATAACAGAGTACTAACACTGGGATATTTTGGTACAATTTTTCTTTTTAGTGTTCAACCATTATCTGTATAGTCCAGGACTACTAAAAATCATTAATAAACTAGGAATAGTAATAGTAATAAAGCAATTTCCTCCAATGACTTACAAATTGTCTTTCATTACATTACCAACACACAAATTTTTCATCTGCAAAATTTAACTCTTTCTTTTTAAAATATGAACCTGATTACTGTACTTGGATAGTCACTTGTGCCTCTGTGACCAGAAATTAACTCATCTGTAATGTAGAGTATTTGGATCAGATTATCTCTGAAATAACCTTTGGTTTGGTTCAAAACCAAAATGGTAGTCTCCATTTCCATTTAAATCTCTATGGTCTTGCACAGAAGCATAGATTTTATATTTCTAGTGTCTAATCCTTATTTTGAAATCTAATTGAATAAGTCAGCAGCATTGGTTGGCTCATCGTGAATTTGAGGACTCTTTTCCTTCTACCAAATGAAAAGAAAGGGAAATAAAATGGCATTATTGGTGGCTGCAGTGAATTCATCTGCAAAACACTGTGCTTAAACTTTCTATTTTATATCTACTTCAATAAAGCAGAAGCTCCATTCTGCTGAAAATAGTTTTGTACTTATTTGTGAAGACAGTTGTGCTTACTTAATTTTTTTCTTTCCTTCTTGTTTATACTATCATAGATGATAAGTCCATAGAAACTGCACTTTTATGCATTGGCAGTGTTGTAGTGATTAATATTTTTCTTTTTTATTTCAGCATATTATGGGGGTACAAATGTTTAGGTTACGTGTATTGCCCTGGCCCTATCCGAGTCAGAGCTTCAAGCGTGTCCATCTGCCAGACGGTGCATATCGCACCCATTAGGTGTGAATATACGCAACCCTCCCTCCCCCTCCCACCTGCCCAACACCTGAACAATGTTATTACTATATGTGCACGTAAATGTTGATCAGTTAAAACCAATTTGATGGCGAGTCCATGTGGTGCTTGTTTTTCCATTGTAGCGATTATTAAAGGAAACTATTTGGAAATGTAGTCAAATTGAAGAATTCCTTCAATAGCAATAGTTTAGATCATTATCAATGGAAAAAAATTATGAAGCACAATTTCTGTTACACATCAATATACTCCTGTTTGTTTTATTGGAAAATAGTTTCAGAGTATTATGGAATTCATAGCCAAGGTCCCGGTCTTATGATTTAATCTCTGTAAGAAAAGGTAGCACCAAATATAAGGAAAGAAATACTGTGATTTTTTTTTGCCAATTACATATATTTCATGGCAATTTGATCTCTGAGAATTGATAAGCAAATATTTTCAAGGGAGTTCTAGTGACATATTTTTCAAGATACTCAAATTTATAGAAGAGTAAAATGAACATTTTCACAAATAGCAAGACCATATCAAAAGTTTGTTAACTAAACACCCTGCTTCCACTCCCATCAAATCAGCCAGTATTGGAGTAGTATTTTTAAAAAGCAAATTAGATTATGCACTAGATGCTCTGGAGAAACAAAATTTTAGGAAAAAATTGTTCCATTTTCAAGGAGGTTTCAATTTACTGATATCCTTGGGAATAACTTTATACCCAGGGTCATCTTCATGGGTAGTAACCTGTGTAGTTACATGGAACTCCTGGTGAATAGATGTTTGAGCTCAGATTTGGTTTCAGTAGCACTTATATATTTATTTTAGTTCATTTTCTTTGAACCAGATTTACTAATTTGTATTTTTATTTGTTTTAAAATTTATTATTATAAAGACAGTCATAGTGTGCTTTTTCATTTCTTATCTATAGTTATTTTCCCTTTTTTAAACCCAATATAATTGATTTGAGAATTCCTTTTGTTTTTATTAATCCCACTGTGAATAAAAAAATTTATTGGTCTTTTCAAAAATTCAGCTTTTGGCTTTTTTGTGCATCTCCTTATTTCTTTGTTTGCTATATTATGAACTTCTTTTTTTTTTTAATTTCAGGATATTATGAGGATACAAATGTTTTGGTTACATTTTACGTCTTTGCCTCACCCAAGTGAGGTTTAGAGGCTTGCCCTTCCCTTCTACAATGCACACCATGACCATTAGTTGTGAGTTTGCCCCCCCCACCCCCCTAATCCCTGGAGAATATTACTACTGTGTGAGCACCATAGTGTTTATCAGTTAGTGCCAATCTGATGGTGAGTACATGTGGAGGCTATTCCTCCCATCTTGTGATACCTCACTGTGGATAATGGGCTCAAGCTCAACCCAGGAAAATATGAGGTGCTAGATCACTGTCGTTTCTTATAATTGAGTAATATTCCATTGTATACATATGCCAAATTTTAATAATCCACTCATGAATTGACGGGCACTTGGATCGTTTCCACATCCTTGCAATAGTGAATTGTTCTGCCATAAACATTTGGGTACAGATGTCTTTATTATAGAATGTCTTTTGCTCTTTTGGGTAAATGCCTAATAGTGCTATTGCTGGATGGAACAGTATTTCTATTTTTAACTCTTTGAGGTATCTCCAAATTCTTTTCCACGGAGGTTGCACCAATTTGGGGTCCCACCAGCAGTGTAAGAGTGTTCCCACAATTTATGGTTTATTTAATTAATAAAAAGCTTTATTCCTGTGGATTCACTAATGAAAACATCACTGTATTCAAATACAGAATATTCTGGCTGATATTCTATACCATGTGTCACACACATAATTTGTATTGAATTGAATTGCCCCCGAGAATAAAACCTTCTGCAGGTTTACATGAAGAGCCAGAGCAAAACCATGTTTCCTTTCTCCCTCAAATAGTTGCAGAATGGCTTTCTGAACTAGTGGTATCACTAGGCGCGTAACTAGTTGAACAAACCATCATAGGCCCAGAGAGTGTCATGGCAGGATGCAATTTCAAATGGTCTCTAGTCTGATTAATTTTCTTTCATGACTTTTCCAGGCATACAGCCATGCATACCTGATAGATCTGCCATGAGAATGTTTTTTGTTCTATTTTCAGAAACAAAAATAATTATGGCAACTAATATCATTAAGTGCCTTCTAAGTGTTAGGCACTAAGCTAAGCACTTTACATGATACAAGCTCATTTTAATCATGTAACTCCCTTCTCCACCCCTCAAAAACTCTAACACCCTTTAAGTTAGGTACTTTTGTGAGTCTTCTTTTATAAATGTTTGTCCTGGGATTCACTGAGCTTAAATCACTTAAGCCCAGATCTATCTGTGTTCCAAAACCATGCCCTTGGGCTTGAACGTGCCACACCCCCCCAGCAACTCCTCCCCTGCTGGAAACCGGGATCTTTGTACTTTGCTCCCTCCCTCTTGGTTTTTCTGCCTACAAAACCCTCCTATCTGGGATAGCTCTGATAGTGAATATTACTGTACATTTAAGTCAAAGTGTCTGTCTTTGCAGAACTCATAATTTTAGTCTTATCCCTAACTGAAGTAAAATAATGCATCTTGTGGAATAAACTTTGGAATTAGTGAGAAGATATTTGGGGACATAAACCTTTCTTGAGGCCTCTGAAATTGTGCCTCACAGGTGTATCTCCTTTATCTATGGCTAAGACTGACCTTTATAGACACCATTGGTTGTTTTGCTCTCTGCTCCTGGAGCTATGACTACCCTCTCAGATGAAGAGAGAAAAAAAGAACTAAGGCTATGTATGATGTAGAAGTGAGTCACAGGAAGAAAATGATGATGTATCTATTCCACGATGACAGTTCTATTTAGGATAATTTAACTTTCATCAAATACAGGGTATGGACACAATAATTACTTTTATTGCTTTTTGAAAATCACATTCTTCCATATATTTCAAAAATTTGGTTTTATTTAATGGTAACTTTTAACAAAATAAGAGAAACGTGTCAGACAGATAAAATGATATTTTAAATGGGATTTGCCATCATGTAACTGGCTTCCATATCAGTAATTTTCTTTGAATATTTACATGTAAGCACTATTTGTCAATTTAGGAGAAGTAATGCCTATTTCTCATTTTTTCCGTAGTGCTAATTTTATACCGAGTTTATCTTATATTAAGCACTTTACCGATTGTTCTTTAAATTCATTTGAAATGTGTTCAGTATAATCTTTTCCTATGTAACACTATTGATTTAACAGCTTTTACACAGCAAAACATTACTAGCTGGAAATAATTGATGATGTTAAAATATTGAGCACATTATTAAAAGTGACAGATTTATTCAGGCAGATTGAATAATGCAAGCGTGAATGAGATCTGTGGATACTAGTATAATATAATTTTGAATAATTCAGTCCTTGGTTATCAGAACTGAAAGAGAAAAAATGATATTAAAATCCTAGTACACTGTTAATAGCTCAATTTTTCTCTTATGATTATAATGTAAAACCAAAATATTTTAATTAAGTCATTTCATTTAGTTTAATGTGCTCATTAACATAATTAATAACAAAATTCAGAATTAGAAAATAAAAAACAGGTAGATTGATCAAATATTATTCATAGCTATTATGCAAAATGGAGAGAAACATCTAGTAATTGCCAAAATATATTTTTTCTTTCCTTCTGAATTTTGAGTATACATTAATCTTTGCATTTCTAACTATTCGAGGCTACTATATATTACTGTTTAAAAACTTTCTTATGATATTAAAATGAGTTTAAAAGACTCAGACCATCAAAGACTTTTTTTGTTTATAAGCATTAGAGAGTACTGGCATTCTTACCATAAAGGGACACAAGGAAATTCTGAGGCGTTGGATACATCTGTTACCTTGATTGTGGTGATTGTGGTGGTGATATCACAGGTGTTTGCATAGGTCTAAATTCATTAAATGGTACACATTAAATATGTGTACTTTTTTTGTCTGTCAAATATACCTTAATAAAGCTGTTGAGAGGGGAGAGAGAGAGAGAGACAGAGACAGAGAAAGCATTCCAGGTAGGCAGAGTATGTGCAAAGGCCCAGAGGCAAGAGAGGGTCTGGTGGTAAGAGGAATTCAGAGTGATGGGAGGGAAGGCTGGGCACTGATCTCCAGTCCATTCCTGGCTGCTCTAATAAGTCAGGTGTGAAGTTATTCAACTGCCAATGGCAACCTTTAACAGAAGGGTTCAAACAGGAAAAGGACATGGTCAGATTTGCTCTTTTGGTAGATTGTGCTGACTTTTTTATGTAGAGTAGATTAGATTATTTTTTTTTCTGTTGTGAAAATGAGGGCAAAAAGAAGCCAGAAGAATAGATCAAAAAAAATTTCTCTTCCCAGAAGAAAAGATGCTAAGAGATTATGTCTCTAGGATGATAAAAATTAAACTTTTGTTTTTCTTTTTTTTGGTTGGAAAGTTAGCATAGACTTCAGGAAAACATCTATAAGCTGTGAGTAAATAGTAACTGTATGTTAAACTTAAAGCTTTTCTGACATCCAACATACTATGAGAACAAAGAAAACTAGTTGGATTAATCAGTGATTATTAACAGTTGGTGATTTACTTATTCCTTTAACAAATATTTATATTTGTATCTAGCAATGTGCTGGGCACTGGATACACAATGAACAAAATAGATATGTCTCTGCTTATGCGATTGATAGTCTATGCATTCTGAATCAAAATGTTTATAACTTTTTAAAGTTTGGATTTAGTTCTGTAAGCTTTGTTAATTACAATGGTCTGCCCAATTTTCTACCCTTTAAAGTTCTAAAACTCTTAGCTGTTGAACCCCTTTAACCCCCAACTCCATGTCTGAATTTCCTCCCTTCCACAGGGTCAATCTTGCCACATGTTATTGCCCTAGTGTGGACAATAAGGACCTCAGGCAGTAACCATCTGGCTTGGTTGTGTCTTGCTGTGGCTCTTGGTCTGTCTTTGGTGCTATGAGTGCTGTTGGTGGGGTTTTCTGGTTTCTACTTGAGTGATTGGATCCTGAACCTGACCTGGCCTCTTCAACTTCCCTAATTCCCTGGCTTTTTGTCAGTAATCTGTCTCACATCACAAAGGTAGATACTATGGATGGTAATGATGGTTTTGATGATGATGATGGTTATAATAGCAACTATAATGCAAATTAATATTTTTCAGATGTGATTATCTTTGCTCAGTGCTTGGCTCACATCACTTGTGGTTTAACTGGCCTTTTGCCCTTGAACATAAGACATAATAAGCCTTCTAGGCTTATGGATTGGCATGTCTACTCTAGAGTAATAGCACCATAGACTCGAGTTATTGACTGATGTTAAATGATAACTTTATATTTTTTTCTTCTGGTTGAAATTTTTCTTTGTTTTGGCTTAGTTTCAAGCACTTTGAAAAACTTAAAACTTTAAAACATTTTATTTAGTGGGACTTGAAAAAGTTATTGTTATAATTTCAGAGTTGATAAGCTTTTAAAATGTTAAACCACTAAATTTTAGTAAAAAAAAATAAAGTAAGCTTAGATAGCTAGAACTGATTCAGTATCAGTGCTCACAGTTTAAAATTTTAAAAATTCATTAGTTGATTAATTTAGTCAACAATAACTTATTGGATGACTACTATGTTCCAGGCACTGTGCTGTGTTCAGGGGGTACAAAGTAGGAAAAGCAAAGTCCCTGTTAGAGAGAACTGGTATCTGGCATTTCATATGGGTCATCCAGGCAAACTATACACCATTTGTTTACAGGTTAATAAATGGCTTGTGGAGCTGATTTATACCAAACACTAAATCTTTCTAAACAGGTAATAGAATATATTAGCCTTCCCAATACTTAAAAACTCATTAATATTAAGCTCCAAAAGTTGCTGCTTTGTGCTTCTATACTTTGCCTTGTCCTTGTCCATAATACTGCACCATTGTTTGTCACTTCTTTTCATCACTTAGGGCATAAAAATTTACCTGTAACAGATCACACAATCAATAGATGCATTTATTTACCATTGACTGTATATATAGTGCTAATGGATTTGAGAGATGCTTGGAATTCTGAGGTTCCGGGAAGAGGAAAGCCAATGGGGACTTGATCTGGGTAGAGGGCGTTGGGATATTGGGAGTGAGAAGGAAGATTAGGAAAGATTTCAGGGGAAGAAATGTAATTTAATCTGGACTTTGAAGGATGGGCACTGTGATGCATGCAGGAAGGGAAGATCTTCTAGAATAGAGAGAGCATAGAGCACTGCTGAAGATTATGGATTGGCAGTTTATTAGAAAATTAAGTGTAAGACCAAAGTATGAGGGAATCTGGACACCAGGCAAATGGTTTAGGTAGCCACAGAGGGTGTGTGAAACAGACTGACAGTGATAGCAGTGTGCAGGAAGGTGGATCATGCAGTGGCAATCCAACTAACTAGAGCCAGGGAGGCTGGGTTTGAAAGCCATCCTCTCTTTTCACTTGAATTACTCAAAAATCCTGTGTACATGCAGCCTTCATGCAAACAGAAGAAAAAAGGCAAAGAAACCAGCAGGATATCATTAAATAATATTCAGATGTTAAGATACCTTAGTGATTCACTTTTTGCATACTGGAAAGATTTTTTTTTTTTTGCCTCTTGTCAAAAGGACTAGCTGTCTTATACATTTTATATCCGTAAATCTTCAGAGTCTGGTTTTTGAAAACTGTCACACAATAAAGATGTTGATAAAAGGATAAAAAGAAGGACACATTTTCACTTTTGGAAAACTACCATTCTCAGAAAATTCTTCACTCTTTTCTATACAATCTATTTAATATCAGAAGGAATATGGCTAATATTAAAGGCCTTATTTCTGCATGATGACATTCTTTTCACTTGCAGAGCAAATAACTTTCTAACTGTATTCATGAAATGGAACTTGGTCTCTTTTGAATTCTCTAAGAGACTGCTTCAAAGGTGACATGGAGTCTGGCCTGCCATGAGCAGCTCTATAATGTCAAATGGCATTGATTGGATTTGCGCAGCCAGATGTCAGAGGCCACCCAACAAATTGAGTATAATATTATTGAAACTCATGACAAAGAAGGAAGGACACAAAGGGATTAATTGTCAATTAGGGTTTGAAGAAAACATTTATTTACGGTTACTCCCATTTTTAAAGGTTATTTAGCTACATTTTTAAAGTCTGGAAACATTACACCATCTTTATTTTTTTTCAGAAATGATTAAAATAGGAAACAATGACTGTAAGGAATATAACTTTAATTTAATATTTCTGCATGCATGTGTACTATGGCAATAAAATTTTAATTTTCATTAGGAAAAGATAAAGGAAACAAATTACTATTAACCTTCAATCTACCTCTTAGTGAATTAAATGATGAGTCATATGCATTCAACACTGATCAGAACATTATTCATATAATGGCTACTTTTCCAAGTTTCTAAAATTTAGAGCAAGTTAGAAAATTTGAATTGATTTCAGGGAAGAACAAGACATCCATATTTTTAGAATATTAATGCATAAAGCCCAAGAGAGAAAACTAGAGAAACTGAAATTACTTGGTCTTGAGAAAAAAAAAAATTCAAATATGCAAAATCTATTCTGAGAGGAACAGAATAGGGAAAAAAAAAAAACCAGCATTAGCTAAAAGATAAAAGATTTTTGAATAGATAGGAAACAAACTTCCTTACAAGTTAGTTCAACTAGATTGTTAAAGGGTTTGGCTTTAATTCCATGGGCCTGTAACTGTCAAGATGAGTTCTTTTAAAGGAAATAGATTTGCACCACTATTCCACCTCCACCTATATTTGCCCAAGTGACACTTATTTAAGGTCTACTTTTGGTATTTAAAGATATTCTGTTAAAGGACAGACTAAGAACCTGACCATATTCACTACCATTCCTTTAAGTTACCAT
This sequence comes from Lemur catta, assembly GCF_020740605.2. Classification (NCBI taxonomy): domain Eukaryota; kingdom Metazoa; phylum Chordata; class Mammalia; order Primates; family Lemuridae; genus Lemur; species Lemur catta. Next base: position 135,516,178 of record NC_059129.1, on the reverse strand, counting down.
ACTTCTAAGAAGTACAGGAAAGTTGGGGCCAATTAATAGAATCCTGATACAATAAATCATATCTTTCTCAATATTCTTTAAGCTTCTGTCAAATTTGCCATTTTCCTCCAGTTCTTCCAATAGGGACTTACACATAAAATATGTTCTGCATATTTTGTTGAGAAAATGAATCTGTACTGACATCATTTAATATTCCTTATCAAATTTTTATTTATAAAAATAGCATAAGAACATTCATTGGGTGTTGGGTAAGTGGGAAGGGGGAGAAGGGGTTGGGTATAGGGTATATTCACACCTAAAGGGTGCAATGTGCACCATCTGGGGGATGGACACACTTGAAGCTCTGACTCGGTTGGGGCAAAGGCAATACATGTAACCTAAACATTTGTGCCTCCATAATATGCTGAAATTAAAAAAAAGAAAATTTAGCATAAAAAATTATCTTTTACTAGAAGAAAGACAGTAAATATTTATTCTAATCTCATGCCAAAAGGTACTGGCACTGTTTCTTATACCCGATTTAAAATTACTATTTATGTTTTACTTTGCCTACTACCAAAAGGATTTGAGATAGCTTATAAAAATTCAATGAAGCAAATCAATAAAAATGTATTGGTATTTTCTATCCCAGTAGAAGCATACAGTGCTATGGGATGGAGTTACCAAAATGGATATGGCATTTTCTTTGCACCCAGGAAGCTCACTGTCTAGTAGAGGTGAGCAATTAACTATAATACATGTAGTCAGTACTACAGTGGTGATATGAGCAAAGTGCTCTAATGCAATAAGAAAAGACAAATGCAATAAGAACAAAAATCATTGCAATTTTGCAATTCCGATAAAAGAACAACAGTCCTGCACTGTGTAGAGGCAGATATAAAAAGAAAACCTGGACTAAAACAAAAAAATAAACAGACAAAAACCCTACTATAATTGAGCCTACTATCATCTAATAAGGGGAATCATGAGACATTCTTTCATCTTCTGAGATGAATCTCCTGAGATGAATCTTCTGCCTTCCTTAGCAGATGTCCCTCTCCATCTCTGAATTTACAAAGGTGTACTGAATCCTTCTCATATTTTGAATCTCATTAACTTCTCATTAACTTCCTATTCTGTTACCATTAGGAGAAAACTTTCTTCTTTTAAAGGGCTCATGTGATTTAGATTGGGTCCACCCTGATAATCTCCATTTTTATTAACTCAAAGTCAGTGATTAGTAACTTTTATTACATCTGTAAAAGATCTTTTGCCATGTAAGATGGCACAATCATGGGTGTGATGTCTCATTATATTCAAGGTCTGGGGATGCGTGTAGGAAATTGGGGGGGGGCACATATTTCTAGAATTATGCCTACCATACCATTTTAAGAAAACATTCTTATAGTTTTTTACACAGTCTGACTTTTATAATCATTGGTCCAGTTGTGTCTATTCTCTACAACTTTGTGTGCTACTTGAAGACAATGTTATGTCTTGTCGGCTGCTGGGTCTCTGACTTATTAGCATGCCTTGTCTGTTAGCTGGGGTCACTTGTCTTTCCTCTGTAGGCTTAGCTCTGCTTGTTTCTAAGGAATGAGAAAGTCACTATTCTCTATATCCCTAATTTCAGGTATATTATAAAGTAATTACAATTAATAACCTTTGTCTATTTGTTTTCCATAAATGAAGCAAAGAAGAGTTAGATAATATCTTATTTATAACCCAAAATGTCATTTTGGGTTTTTCAATGGTTAATTGATATATCTTTGAGTTTTTATATAGGACAGATTATTGTAAATATTTCTTAAATGAAGTATCAGGACCAGAAGAATAAGACATATCCTAGGTTGCTGGGTGGAGTTGTCATTCTAAGAAACATGGATCAGTAGTGAAGAGCAGGTTTTGGCTGAAGGACAGTGCCAAGGGTGTGGGTGGGTGAGGAAGAGTTTCACTCAGATACATTGACTTTGCAGTGGTAGTTGGATACCTAGATATTATTTGCTGAAATAAATCTTTTCTTAGCTTTTAATACAAATTGGGTTGGCTCAAAGGGCTGGAGAAGCAGGTCTATGTATAATGAAGGATTGTACCAAATAATTTTTCAGTGGCACAGGGAGCAGCTGCACTGGAATTTATATGTGCTCTTGAACATCTCTTATAGTGAAAATCTGTAATGGCTAGGAGACATAATAATATCTATTAGAAAGAATAAAAAATAAAACGCATGTGTTGTCATTGCTCCTGGATTTGCCTCAGATTCAAGTCCAAAATTATATTAACAAGGTCAGCCATTTTAGTGTTCAGTTTTTGCATCTGTAAAATATAGGCCACAAAAACTATATATGGTCCTTGGCATCCCTTTCTTAGCCTTGTATGTTCTCTCTTCATTACAGGCTGGAAAACTAAAATCTACATTTCCTAAACTTTTCTGCAATGAGAATTCTTGCTGCACATTTACTACTATGAATGATGTACTTGCGAGTTTGGAAATTCAAAGGAAGGCAAAGGCTGTCTTCCTATGTCTTCCTACTGCCTTAGGAAGCTGGCAAGGAAGTGTTTCCTATGGCTGCTGTCCATGTTCCAGCAAGCCCAAGGACCAGATTTGGTGGTGGTAGTCATGGCGATGCAGTATAGTAGCAGCAGAAACTTCCTGAACTCTAGATCATAGTCAAGGTGATTGTACCTTAAAACAAACAGTCCAATAATGAACTCTTGACTTTAGCTTCTTCAGTCATACAAGCAATTTTGTGAGCACATAGCTCTTGAATTAATTAGTTGCTTTCTGTTTGAGATATCCAAGAGGGTTTCTATTTGCTATACTAAACCCTAATACAATAAAGCACTCTGGTGGGAATAAGAAGGATACTAAGACATCAAAGACACTCTTCTTGACTTTAAAGGGCTTTATAACTGCCCAATCGATAATCAAAGTTATTATAAAATTGACTTTAAAAGACTTTACAACTGCCCAATCTATAATCAGTTATTATAAAATCATGTTAAAAAGTACATGTATATGTAAAGTACATAAGAGTACTGTATGAATGCACAACTCTATTATGTTGGCAAGAGCTCATATTTTGAGAAAAATCTGAATTAAAGGAAAACCTCTTTCTTCCTTTCTTCTATCCTTCCACAACTATTTCTTGAGGGATGAATCTGGAGCAGTCACGGCTGTAGGCATTTAGTATATAACAGCAAACAAGTTCAATGAAATCCTGTCCCCAATGCTAACTACAACAGAGGCAATACATAATAATAAATCAAAAGAAATCTCTCTGGAGCTGAACTAATAGTTTAATGGTTGTTTGCAACTTAAAAGCTAATTAAATTTTAATTTTGTCGCAGATGGATTAAAAATTATTTATCAAAAAAGCAATCTATCATGGCTGTTAAATGATATTTTAAGTGGAAACTTGGGGAACACAGTAATAGATGCTGAACAAATTCCATTATGATTCTCATGTCTGATAATTCTATATTTTATTTTCCTAAAGAAGAAATTAAATAACATTACATAGAATTAATTAATTAATAATTATTACTAGAAATTTTAATATTAAGCCATTATAAATAAAGAACTTATCTCCCACCCCACCTGTGCAACATTTTGTTGACCAGAATAGAAAATTTGGGTCCAGCATCAAGGTCTAAGTAAGAGGCCAGAGCTTTTATGACTGCCCTAAAATAAATTCTTATTTCCTATAGCTTCAGAATCAAGATTTCTAGAAACCAAACCCAAAGTCTAATGCTATACTTCGCTTAGTAACAATACAAATTAAATCTTCACCCTCACAAGGTCTCTTAAGTTAAGGCTAGGGAACTGATTGTGAAGGAGTGGTATTCTGGAAAATCAGGATGATAAAATGAGAGCAGATGCTGATGAAGCTGAGAAGATTGAATCCTAAATTCTGCTAAATCTTCTGGGCCAATAGAAGAATACCTTTCTCTCCTATCTTAGGAAGTAGTGCCCCTTCACTTATAGATATTGTAATGATCTCCTGTAAGTAGTTGTCTTGCAAGGACTGGTGATTCCCCTCAAGACTTGCCTCCACCACTTTGAGGAATATAGATCTTCTCAATGTGAAATCCACAGATGGAAAGCTCCATTCTTGTGCAAAACTCTCAATCAGCTCCTTTTATTCTACTTTCACATGTGACCTGATAGCTAGACTCAACAGACATTTTAAGAAAGCTTCTGTATGAAACAAACAGACAATAATAAAACCACTAACCAAAACCTGGCACCAACAACAAAAATAAAAACAATTTGGAAAAAAGAAAACAGATAAAGAAAGGATGAAGAAACAAAAATAAAAATAATGGATCCCTGAAACAAGAAAAGAGTGCTATACAAAAAACAGAGAATGAGAAGGAGCTCATGGGAATTAAATATATGATGGCAGAAATAAAAAAAGTGAATAAAATATACAAAAGATAAAATAATATCCTACAAAATAGGTAAAAAAGACATACAAAAACTAGGAGCAAAAGGATAAGAAACTGGAGTTTTAGTATGATAGGACCAACAACCATATGACAGTAAACTAGAAAAAGAGAATGGAGAAAACAAAAGGGAGAAAATTGTCAAAAAATAATTTAAGAAAATTTCCCAGTGCCAAATGACCTAAGTTTCATATAGAAAGTGTTTACAGAGGCGCTTTGTAAAATAAATGAAAATAAAACCAACATAGTATATCTATTGTAGAATTTCAGAACATTTGGAATAAGATGCTAACCACTTCCAAAATAAGAAAACTTAGTTTAAAAGAAACATGTAATTGAATTTCTCATTAGCAACACTTGAAGCAAGACAATGATGAAACAAAGCCCTGCATTCTTTATCAGGAAGCTACTGAAAAATATGTTTCACTAAAATGAGAGGATACCCAAAGAGGTAAAAAGAGATGTGACATGCACAAGAGACATGCAAGGAGAGCCCAGGTTTATGGTCAGGAAGCTCTAAGGCTGATGTGTGCAGTCCACCTGGCAGGCAAGCAATCCATGTTGGACTAGGTCAGGAGACTGTGGAGAGTTGTCACCAAAAGAAGAAATTAATAAAACATAGGTAATATGTTCCAACTTAATGAGACAAAAATTGCACAAATTGGGTACATATGGGAGGTAAATTAACAGCATAGTAAACTAAGCAAACAAATAATACAAGACTCCAGGGAGAAAACAATTGTATGAGTCACCATCACATACAACATGGCTTGGTACTGAATATTGAACCAATCACAATGATTATGTCACATATTGGGAGAAAGGAGAAATAAGCATGCCTATGGGTTAGGTAGTGGTGGAAAAAAATTAAGTCAATCCCAGGCTTTCATAATGCCAAATCCATAAATTATGCCTAAAACGGAAAACTGAATGGCAAGCTGAGTAGTTTATGTAGATGTAAAAAACTAAAAGAATTAAAATTGTTCGGGAGGATGGAATGGCAGTGAGGGGTGTGGAAGGAAACTTTGTTTTTCTTAGTAAATGACACAGAACCATTTCACTTCTTAAATATGTGTTTGTATAACTTTATAGAACTGTTTGACTCAGTATGTGCAAGTATGACTGACAAAAGTTTAAAAAATTAAAAAATGACACAATTTATTCATAAATGATTAAACATTTCTGATCGTGTCTGAGTGAGGTTTGGGAGATTAACCACAAACCAAGATAAATGAGTGGGTAATTGTAATTGAGTTTATTATAGTTTACATAATTTAATCTAAATGTGATTCATCTTAAACTCAGCAGTTTGAATCATTAATGATGCGTAGGTAGAAAGTAGGAAAGAAAGAACCTGTTTTTTTAGTCATCCATCTTTTTTTTTTCTGATTATGCAGGGTATGACTTTTCCAGATGTCATTGTTTGCTGCGTTCAGGTGAGGTACTTCTCCCTCTACATCTTGTCACCCAGGAAAACATTTTTTGTGATCCTTCAGGCTGGAGCTGGATCTCCCTAGGACACTCCAGGTGTGCTGATTTCACCATATTCTTGGACATTATTCTTTCCTTCCCGTCAGAGTGTGATGTTTGTGACCAGTCACTACAGCCCTTTTTTCTTGTCTCCATAAACGTTGACCAGCTTGAAAGCCTAGTGTCAAAACATAATCAGTGTAATCAAGTGGACGAAAGAAAAGCCATTCAAAAGTGGTTATTTCTCCCCACTTAATGTATAGGTTCTTGTGAGAATGTTTCTTCTGTTATTTTTAAGACTTTCTAAGGCTGAAATAGTTTCCTCATTGAACAAGCTATGGAGAATGAATACCTCCAGGTCAGGGTCAATCTGGTCTTGAAAGACCTCCTAGTTTATTTGATTAACTTCAGTCAAAAGATAAATTACACAGCTATGTGACATCTGAAAGTCACTTTGATAGAACTGAAGTACGTGGTGACCTAGAAACTTTTATTAGACTTTGTCAGATAGGAGTAATTGTGACAATGTAAATCCCTTTTTTCTCTTGGTCAATACTCACTGGATCAAAATAACTATTATGTTATCCCCTGTGCTTCTGTCTATGCTGGCTTCTTTCATTTCATCAGATGCTCCTTTGGTAACTCCGTTCCTCTCTCCTTCAGCTGTTTCCTAGAGAGGTATTCTTCTTTGACCTAAATTGTTGGTACCTCTCCCATCCTTCCATTTGGCAATAGAAGAAACAGAGAGCTTTAATGGAGATGTGGCTTCTCACGGTTTCCACAGTGTGATTTGTAAATGTGATGTTTATTAACACAGTTGAATGAGGATTTATAGTCCCCTTTTTCAAGATGTGTTAAAATAATATATGGGAACCTCTACAGTTAAACAACTACATCCACTGTAGACATTAGTTCTTAACAAGCAACATATTTAACAGTTTTAACACTACATGAAGACTATGCAAATCCAGTGAGGTAAAAGAATCCTTCCTTCATTTGGCCCTGTTTTCCTTTTATTTATCATTATTTCTTACTATAAATATATATATATATACTTAGTATAAATATGTATATATACTATATATACATATATATCTTTTCCTGGTAGAAAGAGAACAGAGAGTGGACTATAATTTTTTCCTCTCAAAAGTCAGGTATTCTTGCCTTCATTACCAAGAAGGAAATCTCTACAAAGGTGTGCTTATTGTCTCTAAAGGCCCTGGTTATAATAATTTCCACTGTAGTACTTAACATTTAATTAGTCCATTCATTGAAGTAAAATCCCAAGCTTCTTTCTAAATAGATTCATAGTCTAGACTAATACATCACAAACAGAGCAATTCATTTAATAGGACATATCTGAGAATAAAGAAAATTTTGTTGTATCATAGGTTTGGCTATTATTTGTCTCAATGATTTGTCTTTATTTCTGTTAGCTGTAGGTTTAACAGTGATTTGGGAGTTTTAGTTAGAGAAATGAGTCCTGTGGGACTGTTTGAAGTAGGGTAAGGAACTTGCTGTTCTGTCTTCCTAAGCGTGGTCAGAATGAAAGAAGAGGAATGAAAGCGGGGTACTGGCATGTATTGTGGGATGCTGGCATGTATCCTAAATTTACCGTTCTGCAAACTAAACGCAGTAAGATTGGTTTAGATGCATTCCTCAAGGCTCAGGGGACAGAACCCTCTGGGTATGCCAAGGATGCTTTGAAATTTGCAAAGCCTTCACAGAGGTGAGTTTTAGATGGGTCTTGAGAGATGCACTTTATATGCAGAGATAACTATATAAATTTTTTAAATGACCCTTTAAGGTCAGATATGATATCCTATATCAGTTTATATGCTAATAATTTGGGAAAACTTTTATATTACTCCACTGTTATTCATGAATAAATAATATTATCTTGATACTTTATATGGGGATAAAATATACCCCAGTAATAGAGGCATTCTCTTCAGAAAAAACGTCTTCATTTCCCCAAAGCCAAACCGCTTTACCAACTTCAATATGATTCAAATTAAGTAAGTTATTTCTCATGCAAGATCAGGCAATTCCCGTCTTTGCATGCTAACAGAGAGATGTATCTAGTAAGGGTTATCTGTAATTGATAATGGAGACAAAAATAGTAATTACAGAAAGGCAATCTTGAGGTAAGAGTCCGATATATCATATGAATCTTCATTTAGAGTAACAAAAGTACAATATATTTTAGAAACTTTAATTTTCTTATACAGGCAATTTTGAATTAGTCATCCTCTTGATCTTTATTAACAACACAGAGTTTCAAATAAAATCATGTGTTCACTGTAGTATTAAATTACAGGGAAGTTTTACTTGACTTGATAAATTATGTGGATCTATACATACCTTCACTACTTATGTATGAACCAGGATGGATTTAGTCCTCTGAAAAATGAACTGTCCAGCTGCCTTGGTTCCCACTTTCCTACAACGATGATTCATGCAGTTTCACAACTCCAAAGCCGCTAAAGGTTGTGCCTGTGCAAATTTGGGAAGGCTGCCAGCTCAGAAGATCACTTGAGGCAGTTCTGTCATCAAGTTTTACCAAAGGGTCTGCAAATCTTTAAGGATGATACTGCATATTCTCCAAATTAATTTCTTCAAGGAGCAAAAGGAAAACAGTAGTTTGGAAAATAAAACCTAAAACAATGTAGGCAATCTTTTAAAAAAAGATATGCAGGTGATTTCAGTAAATTAAAGCAAAAAGTAAGTTCTTCACTAAAACTTTTGGTGTTTTTTCTAACGTAGAGTATTAACATTCAGCTTGTTTTTACTTGACAAAATAGAACCTAATAAAAGACACAGTATGGAATATTGTAGAGGCAAAGAAATAAACCCACAATATGGGCATGTTAGAATGAAAAAGCTTCTTTAGTGTACCATTTCTGTTTATAAATAAAAATTAACCCTGATAACAGACTTTAGGCAGTTTCTAACTGTAAATAACCAAACTCAAAAATAATACATTCATGTGTAATAATTAATGCCTACTTTAATTATTAATATATAATTTATTTTTGTAGAACTGTACTATAATGTAATGTACATAATACTTTCTCTGGAAATAAGTAAAATAAAATTTTTACAAGCACTTAATGGATTGCATATTCTAGTGCCTCATCAGTACCTAATATTAAAAATTTCACTTCTAATTCTCTGTTCTCATTTTTTTCTGATCATGTATTTTGCTGATTTCAAAAGCTTATCATTTCTGTAATTTGATTACATGGGAATTTAGGGTGACACAACTACTAGCTTCACTACCATCCCTGGATTCTCACTGAGTCAGGTATACCCCAAGTCCACTGGCTTTGAATCAGCACAGCTACAAGAATTGGTCAAGGACTGTAGCCTTTGTGGCCTGACAGCTTTATAAATTTGTTCCAGGCCCCACACCCATTTTTGTCAGCCAGTTGTGGGGCTAGCCAGAACCCAGGGTTCGGCCAGAGGATTTCCCTCTGGCCTGGCTGGTGTAAATGCTCCCTCTATAGGCATCAGGTGAATTCTGCCCTGTGCTGTGCTCCCCTGTGACAGGGCAGCCCTGAGTTCCAGTGCAAAATCCAATTACTTCGCTCTCCCTCCCCTAGGTCACACAGATTCTCTCCCCACTTGAAGTGCTGGTGTGGCACTGCTGGGGGGATAGAGGGAGGGGTGGTGTAGGCAACGCAAGACTGTCTTTTCTGCCCTCTTCAGTGTCTCTTTTCTTGATATAATATTAAAACCAGGTACTGTGAATGCTCACCTGATTTTTGGTTCCTCTGAAAGTGCTTCCTTGTTGGGTAGTTGTTGAATTTGGTGTTCATGAAGAGGGATGATCACTGGAGGTTTCTATTTGGCCATCTTGCTATGCTTCCCTCATAAAACATTTTTATTTTCTTTACTAAACTGTAAGCATACCTAGAACAGAACTAGACTTTGAACATCAATAACCTCTAAGACTTTATACAGTCTGGCACTTGAATAAAAGACTGAATAAACTATATTCCCAATTGTCTTAGATTATTTGTTCTCTTGACTATATTCTAACTATTGTATTAGACTTTTTTATACATATTTTAATAACTTGTCTTCTTTCTTTTGCTCTTGGTAGTATTATGCTATGTGCTATATGATATATATATATATGTACACACATTAATGGATAGATGATATATATGTATATGTATGACATATACAATATACTTGGTTTCAGACAGTATTTCAAAATGTCTTTTTCATCTTCACTAGTCATGTCTCTTATATTTGATGCTGCTCTTAAGAGGAACCCTGGGGGGCAAATACCATAAGGATCATGTAGTCAGCCTTGGCTGACTTATGTTTCTTTCCTCACCAGCACATTAAGTGTGCGGATGCTACCTCTATAATGCACAGCAATGTCTTCAGATATCTCTGCAATGTTTCCAGTATCCACTAACTTTCTACGTTCTTGAAGAGAAAATAATGGCCTTAGCAAAATCTTCTGTTTTTTTTAAAGATCTAATCAAGAATAATGACTATTCTTTTTATTCCTTTCCTTTAGTTTGTTCTACAGTTTCTCTTAAGTTTATCAAATATGTATGTTTTCTGCATGATTTCACTCCATCTGTGTCTCATACCCTCTACTATTATTTCTATATGGTTTAAGCCTATTTCCTAAAAATAAATTTTAAAAAGCCTAATTACTACTCTGGCCTCACTGCATTAGTCATATCACCTTTCTTTAAAGTCATAAAAAAAATTTTTGTCAAAGGTTGGCTCAAGAAAAATAAATCATATTCAAAGCTGAAGTTCCAAGTACAACCATAAAGAAAGAAAAACAAAATAGAGAAGAAGGTGAGGGCTGCCAATCGCAGGTCTGGTGTCAAGGGGCCGTGTCTGAACCTTGGATCTGCCCTCAAATGATCTGTGTCTATTTGGGCAAGTGAATTTACTGATGAGTCTGTGTTTCCTCATCTTTCTTTAATAATGAAAACTACTTTTTCTACTTTTTCTATAATGTGGTAACTTTATAAAGCTTCTTGCACTGTGCTTCTTTCTGTGTTTGGCATTTACAAAGTGCTTCAATACAATTCAACACTCAACTTTTTGTCAGTCACAGGGCTGCCCCTGGCAAGATGAAAGGGGCAGTTCACAGTCTTGGCCCCAGGCAATTCACAGTCTTGTTTGACTCCTACCATACCCCTGACCTCTCTTCCCTTCCAATCAAGGTACCCTTCCAATAGATCATAAGAAATGCTGATGAGTGATGTTCTCCGGATCTCATGTTGGAGAAGGTCTTAATGTGAGGTTACTGATGAAGGTCTATGATTTGGAGAACATTATATTAATAGAACTGCAAGCACAGATGGCCCAGTGCTCTTTTCAGGGACAGCTTTCTGAACCACATCCATGGCAGCTGGTTCACATGAGATGGTCTTTACTAGTGGAAGAAGGAATCAGGTGGCCTGGCTTATTTTCAACTGGGTGGCACCCCATGGAATTGGACACTGTTTAGAATATATTTGCTGGTTTTCAATGCAGACTGTCTTGTGATTCTACTGCTTTTTCTTTACAAAAATGTTTCATCTGCTTGCAGCTTAGCTAGGTTACTGCCTTTCTAGCTCAACTTTCCTTCTATGTGATCGATCAATGGCACTTGTGTTTCAGATAGAAATAAATTAAAACTAAAGGTTAAAGGCAAAATTTGACTTAAAAAATAGCATGATGTGCTGTGAACCCATGGAACAAGTGAATATTCTACATGCTGCCATGCTGTTTGGTTTAAGTTAGCATTATATTCAATATTATTCTTTTTCACTGCATGAAAAAAAATCTCAGACAAGGAAATCTCAGTGATATGTGAAAATGATATTTATTTATTGAGTTGGAGCAAGATGCTAGGCCTGCTATGGTCTAAACGTATCCCCTCAAAATTCATGTGTGGAAACCCTGCTTTCAGGGTGATGGTATTAGGAGGTGAGGCCTTTGGGATGTATTTAGGTATTACCAGTGTGGATTCAGTGTTTGGTGAGGACTTATCAACCACAGAGCAGAACCTCACCAGACATCTAATCTACTGGCATGTTGGTCTTGGACTTCCCAGCCTCCAGAACTGTGAAAAGTAAATTTCTGTTGTTTATAAGCTACCTGATATTTTGTTATAACAGCCCAAACAGACTAAGACAGGGCCAATGGAATTCTTACTGTTTCAAGTATTCATATGCCAGAGAACTATTCTAAATACTATAATAAAACAAAAAAATAACAAAAGCAAACTTTGATGACTTTCTGTGATGGAAATCTCTTGTTTGCTGTAAGACTCACAGAGCCTGCAAGTTGATATGTCCTCTGCCATGAGATCCTTGTGTCAGTGTCTGGCCCACAGTCTTCTTCTCTTAGAATCACCTCTGGATTTCCACTGCAGGCTCAGTCATGACCTGTAATTGGTAGGGTTTTGGTAGCTGTGGACAGAGAAGAGGAGTCTTTGTTTATTGCTATTTAAACCTGAATAATTTTAGAATTACCTAAAAGAACTTTTATAAAAATTCATATTTCTGTCTCCATGATTTTGATTTTGTAGGTCTAGTGATAAAACTTCTTAGCTGCTTCTAACAATGAACCAGAATTAAAACTTACCCAAGAAAATATGCTTCTGGTCTTGATTCTTGTAACTAAGCTCTGCCTTTCTTATCTTGTTCCCAATTCCTAGTATCTAAATCCCAGGTGTGTTCTCCAGTGCCAAAGCTCCTTTTTTGATACACTGCCTGGTACCCTTTAAAACTGTGGGAATTACTTTGTTCTGTCTAACTGGCTTTATCCCTATACTCTCACCTGGAACAGAGTCCTAAACTCTAAATCACAATCGCCAGGGCCATATCAGGGTGTAGGGGGCAGGGTGCCTTGCTGCAGGTGTCCCTGGATGTTCAATCTTGTCTCCTGGGTTCCCTAATGCTGTGCTGTGCTCTGTGTCCACCTGCCTGTCAGAGCATATATTCTTGTCATATTGGATGTCCTTAACTTGAGCTACTTCTCTGTACTACCCTTGTTGCCTGAAAAATGTCTACACCAAGAGTCTTAAATTTAGGCATCCATAGTGATCATCTGAAGCATGAGTTAAACAGATTTTTGTGCTCACTCATCCCAGTCAATAAATCAGACACTCTGGCAATTGATCTTAGGAATCCAAATTTTTAAGAAGTAGCCAGATCTTTCTGATGGAGGTACCACTGAACCATACTTTAAGATGGCGAACCTACAGCTAGGTTCATTTCCCTAAGTTCAGTTCCTATTTTGTGGATAGATTTTATTTCAAGTCTTAACTCATTTAAGTCTAATCCATCCTGTTACAGTTAAGATGCTACCCTTATGGCTGTGGGATGAAATACACTAGTGTTAAATCCAAATGTTACCTATTCCAATTCTGATCTTCCCAGATGAGATTTATCTTACCTTCTTCTGAACTTTCATAGCTCTCTCTTTGGCTAGTCACCATATCCTATCTTGCAATGTAGCCATTTGTCCATCTTAAGAGACTTTGAACTTCCTGAGGCAGGTTCCGGGTCTGGGTTGTCTCTGTATTTCCAGTGCTTGGCACAGTGACACAGGCCTGGCACATAGTGGGTGATCAAAAATGCTTATTGCATAAAGAGAGATAGTGCTAGACTTGGGACTGAAGGCATAAAGAAGTTATGTGGTTTTCAGAGGTTTACTCTCTTTTTAGAAAGTGATGATTTGAAAATATTTTAACACTTTCCTTGAAAATGTCAGCTACAAAAAAAATCTTTCTAAAAAGAAGAATAATTGTTGGTAATGGTGAAAAGAAGGAATGTTGCATGAAGGACAAAAAAAATGATGAGTCTTTCTATTTGGTCACAGTTTTGACAAGGAGACTATTTATACAGATAGGACTTTGGAATTATTTGGCAGACATGAGTTAGACAGCAACAACGCTGGGTTCTTAAAAACTGTATGTGCAAAACCTTAGTCCCTGTGGTAGTTGCTTTTGTTTTTTTTTTTTTAGACTTTTATTTTATTTATTTATTTATTTATTTATTTTTTTATTTCAGCTTATCATCATGAGGGGTACAATAGTTCAGGCCACTTACACTGCCCATGTCCTGCCCATCCCCCTGAGTCAGAACTTCAAGCGTGTTCATTCCCCAGATAGTGCGCATTGCACTCATCATGTAGTTATACCCCCATCCCCTCCCCCCACCCCCCATCCGTTGCCTGTTTTTAGGTCAAAACAAACTAAATGAGTTAGCTTCAGAAATTGACCTCTTAGAAACATTTTTTTAGAATGTTTGAAACACTTTCTTTCAAGAGAGACCTCAACATAGGACACTATTGTTCCATTACAATACAAAGAGAACTGAGTGTTTTTTTGGAGTGCTCAGTGAAACTCTAAGAAGCAAAAGACCAATCCACCTGACAATTTCTTCCTACAATGCAGTTGGTAACCAGGCTTGGACTCTTGATGTTATACATTCCTTTCCTTTTTCATCAAGGAAAGGGACTAAAGGAAATCAGTTTGTCTTAGTTTCTTCACTTATTTCTGTTCTCCTATTGGCTGTAAGAACAAGAAAGCTTTTGAGTGTCACTCACAAAATGAGGTGGTAAAAACTGAAACTGGAAGCATCTATTTCCAAAAAAAAAATTAGCCAGCATCAGAAACTAGTTATTACGATATTAGAGGCCCTAATGCATCTACCAATTGGAAGACTGAGATGAGGGAGCTGATATAATTTGGTAGCAAGTTTCCAATGGAAAAGTCTGTTTTTGTAAAAAAAAAAACAAGTGTTTGTATACAAAGATCTGGATGTAAAGTGCACAATTAAGCTTTCAAAATGATGAACTTGGCCAATACACTTATTCCAATCTCCCTGACATTATTTCACTCCTTCTTCCTATATTAGTCATGGTCCAGTCAAGAAAGAGAAACCACACCAGTTAAATTAAAAGGATTTAATATAATAATTTTTAATCATTTGTTAAAGAATTGAAAATTTAAATAGGTAGGACTAGTGATTCACCGTGTCTTTGTCATTTATACTGCCATAACTAAACACCTGAGAATGGGTAATATATAAAGAACAGAAATTTATTTCCTCACAATTCTGAAGGCTGGGAAATCCAAGAATAAGGCATCTTCGGGTTCAATTGTCTAGGAGGGGCTGCTCTGTGCTTCCCAGATGGTGCCTTGTTGCTGCATCCTCTGGAGGGGAGGAATGTTTGTCCTCGCATGGTAGAAGGCAGAAATGAAAAGAAAGGAGGAGCTTAAATGCTACATGAAGCCTCCCATAAGGGCCTTAATTTCATTCATGGAGGGAGGAGCTCTCATGACCTAATCACCTCTTAAAGGCCCCACCACTTAATACCAGCACATTGGCCATTACGTTTCAGCACTTGAATTTTGGAGGAGACACATGCAAGCCATAGGACAGAGGTAGTAGCTAAAGGAAGTAGGTTTACCCTTAAGGCTGGAAAAAAGAGAAAATTATTAAATTTAGAAGTCATTAGGAGAGCTTTGTAGAATTGGGATCCAAACTTACGAGGAGGGGAGCTTCTTGGCTACAACTAGCATCCCAGGAACTTGCAAGGGGGCACCCCTAGAACTTGTGAAGCCTGAAGGTTACAGCATAAATGAGTCAAAATTTCTGCTCTTAAGATGTTCGCAGTGTAGCAGGGAAGGTAATAATATATGTGAAGGTAATTTGCAAATTGCAAGCTTCTTTATAAAAATAAATTTCTATTACAGTTATTAAAATAAATTTCATATTTATTTATCTTGACCATTCAAATGAGATATTCAGGGATAGCCTAGATCTTGTATCTTCTTCCCATTGTCAAACTGTGTTAGACTATGGAAACTGATTTTTGCTTTGGAATGAATATGTAATAATCAACTATAAGCCTATACATCACAATCAGCTTCTAAATATATTTAATTAGCACCTGGACTGATTAAAAGTAACATAAATTTCACAGTCTGTACGTCATTGGCATTTAAGATCTGTTTATCACAGCCCAGCTTTCCCGGTTGACTTCAGATAGTTCTAGAGACTATATTAACCTCTTAGGGGGTTGGACAGGGTGGGGCTGAGGGGATGGGGAAGTGTTGCTGTTGTTACACATTTTGAGAAATTCTTAAACACATTGAAATAGAGACTGAGTCATTCAATACAGGGGAAAATAATGTAAACTAAGTTATTCTACTTTTTTGTTTCATGGGCAAAAAATTGTTTATCACAAACTTCAAGAGTTAGAAAACAGTTCATCAATAGTACACAAATTATGTATTACTTTCAAGTGAAAAATAATTTTAGTTCAATCTTTTCCAGCTCTACTTATATACATAAGTGGCAAAATCAACATTTGTATTTTAGTTAATTACAAAAGAACATGAAATTTAATTATGAAATAATGGGCACAAAGAATATTTCCTCTTGGTTTGGATAACAATCTTTTCCTGCACAATTTTATCCCAGAAATCAGCTGATTTATGTAATTGCCACATAAATATTCTGCATTTTGTCAGAAAAGAAATATTCTACAAATATCTGCAGCAAGGATCTCTCCCTGTAATTAGCTTCTCATTATGCAGCTCACCCTTCAATCCACTCAAATAGTCCTTTCTGCTAATTGCACAATATTTCATTGTTAGCAGAATGTGCAAATAGTGCTTTTGTCATTTAACAGAAGTTGGGTCCTTAATACAGACCTTTTATAAAATGAAGCAAATTGCCTGGCACATAATGTTAAAGAAAAAAATTATTCATGAAACTTGATAAAGATGGTAAGGAAGCCCTCAGTCAAAGGGGATATTACAATACGGTTTTGTAGTAGGAGAGAGAGAGATCAATCACACCTCATACAATAAGGACAAATGGAGATTTTTAGCCAAGGAGCAGGGTCGGGGGTGGTCGGTAGATGGAAAATTACTAAATGGAGGTAACAGGGGTAAGGGGGATTCTGGCTGGACCAATTCAGGATTATTGCTGAAGTCAGGCCAGAGTGATAAGACATTGAGGGTGGGGGATAAGGAATTTGATCAGACATCAATTTTTTTTTTCTAGTTTTTTTCTAAATTGACCCAGAATGATTTTTGCTAAAACTGAACATGGATGAACACAACAGCCCAAAAGTCAGGTCCTAGTTTAGAAGAGAGCTCAGAGAAGCCTGACTAGAGTTAGGTCAAGGGAGAGTCTTTGTCAACAGTATTTATAAAGTTTTGATTGATTTATTGAATATTATTATAATTAAAACACAGATAGGTAATGTGATATGTTGCTTAACAATTCAACTCCTGAATAGCCCAGCATTTCTTTGACTGTCTCATTTTTACATCTAAAACTATGAATAAATGGCATTAAAATTACTTGTGGAATTTAGTGAAGTGACTCTTCAGAAGTCAGGAATTATAAAGAGTCTAAATTTAAAATACTTAGAGTCTTTTTGCAATTATTCTCATCTTCCCAAGAGCAATTCTTATTAATTCTTAATAATAGTGTACTTAGAGTAAACCTTTTGAATCTTTCATATGTAACAGATATTTTAAAATCTTTATATGATTATTTCATTTTTTACAACATGGTTATAAATAAGGTCCTATTATTATTCCTGTTTCATAGACATGAAAAACTAAGAGGGATTAAGTAAATTGCTGGAAGATACCCAGTTAGTAGATGGTAGAGCCAAGATTCAAGACCAGGTCTTCGTAACACCAAAATCCATTTAGTTAACCACTATATTATGTGTGGTAGAATGTAATGGTAGGAAAAAGAGGGCACCTTTAAAATTGTAATAGAAGACCAAATGTTTTCAGAAGTAAACATTTGAGTTGGAAGTGAAACATATGAAATAAATCATATACTAAAACAAATAGAAGAAAGGGTCTGAAATTCAGAAAAAAAGAAACAGCTTGAACAGTCTATTGAGTTAAAATTAGAAACAAAATCGACAGATTTTTCAGTTCTATGCAATGTGAGTAGTGCTTGAAAACTTGATATTGAGAACCTTATTATTTCAAGGTTTTTGACTGTCAAATATCCCTTCTATTGGGGAACAACTCCTCCCCAAATCTGTCTGGTCCTGGTGCGGTTGTCAGTCAGGGGTACACAGCCGCCCTTCCCTTCCCCCACCATCATGAGATGGGTGGAACCTGGGAGAATCCAGGAACCTGATTTCCAATGTCCAGGCCAGCGTGGTGGCTGGCGCCTGCAATCCTAGCACTCTGGGAGGCTGAGGCGGCTTGAGCTCAGGAGTTCGAGACTGATTCCCAATGCCCTTCTCAAATACCACCTGTGTACTCCCCACCTGACAGAGCTGTTAATTCTACTGTTAACCGACATCCACTGAGGGGCAGCCTGAGATCAAGGTCAGAGTAGCTGAGCCTCTACTCTTTGGCCTTTGGCTTTTGTCTTGCCCCAAAGGGGGCAGACCTGAGTTTAAAGTAGAATATTAGGTGAGGTTTAAGGAGACGAGAATAGGGCAAGTACAAAGAGAGAAAAAAGAGAAAAGGTAAGGGACAATTTTATGGACCATGACTTGATAAGATTTCTGGCTTTGGTTCCTAGGCAATCCCATTAATAATCATCAAAATACAGGCCATCGAATCACTGGAAGTAAATATATACCCAGAAACAAAACTTCCTATTATTTACACTACTGCTCAGTTGATCTGAAGACCAGGAAGGGGGATGAGGGAACCATCAGCATATTTTGCCTGGATTTCTGCAATATTTCCTAATACTTCCGGCTCAACCAGCCCTTATTCCCTCCAGCCACAATGGCGATTTTGCATTCCTTAGACAGGTCTGGCATGTTTCCCCTTAGGGAATGTTTTCATGTTTTTTGTCCCTCTGAACTCTCTTCCCTCAGGTGTCTGCTTAGCTCACTTTCTCTCTCTCCCTCAAGTCTCTATTTAAATTTCACCTTTGCTAAATGGCTTCCCTTGACCATATTAATACTAAAAATTTGCCATCTCCCCTGCCAACACCTCTCTGTCTTCCACTCCCAACCATCCTTTCCAAGGTAGATTGTGCTCTGCTTCTTCATTACCAGCTCTACTCCCCTTCTAAAGAGTGTAACTTACTTGTTATTGTCTCCTTCGTTGACCGTCAACCTGCCCCAACTACAACACCATCTCCTTGGGTCTAGTGATTATGTTTGTTTTACACCCTGATGTATCCCAAGTATCTAGAATAATTCCTGGAAAACTGTACACATTCATTAAATATTTGTGGAATGTATAAAACATCAACACCAAATTGAAATTTTAAGGGAGCTTATTACCAGGAGGTACCAGAGTCTGAAAAGAGAACCTTGAGTGCTCATAAGCAAAGGCAATCACCAGCCCTTCAAAACATACCTGCAGAATGGGAGGTGCTAATGCCATGCAGCCCACTTTTTATAATTTTAAGAGCCTAGAACTGAATTCTTTTTTACATATAAACACAAAGTATATTTTGCATGATTTTATGTTTTACTGATTTTTATTAGCAATACAACTACAGTGTAAAAGGAAAGAATTTTGTGTTTTGTTTTGTTTGGAATTTTCCCAGGCATTATTCACCATTGCAAAAACTGAAGGTGGTAACATCAATGTCATTCATGCTGTTTGTGTTACTAATATAGCACAGTGATAGTAGTCTGCGTACATAGTGGGCTCATTCATGATGAGTCTATATTCAGGAACAAACATCTGACTGTTTTATTACATATTTAAATTCAAATATATTTGTACCTCAATAGTAAAATATTGAATTACATGTTATTTTATATTAAATTACTTTTCTTTCCCCTGCAGTATAATTAAGGCATCATATTGATTCTTTTGCAATCACGTATGTATTCATTCAACAATTTTTATCAATTAAAGTTCCTATTCCAATTTGCCACAAAATATTCCCCCAAATATTCTTTTTAGTTCATTTTTTTCTTTCTAAATTTTGGACCCAGAATCCAATAAAAAATTGGATTTTGTTGTTATGCTTCTTTAGATTCTTTCCATCTAGGGTAGTTCTTCCACATTTCCTTTGCAATGTTGATATTTTTGAATTATCCAGTCCAGTGGTTTTGTATAATGTCCCACAATTTGCATTTGTCCATGATTAAGATTTTTCTGATTGTTTCCTCATGATTAGATTCTCTTTGAAAATACTACATAGCTGAAATGATGTCTTTCCAATGCATTACATTAGGAGGCAAATAATATCAGTGTGTCCTATTGCTGTCAGGTTTGACCATTTGATATTCTCCCACAAAAAGGTGTCTTTCTACACACTTTGAATTAGTAATATTTGGGATAACACTTTTAGATGATACAAATAGCCTGTTTTACAAAACAATTTTACACAGTGATTTTAACATCTATTGATTATTCTTTCTTGAATCAATTATTATGTTGGTAGTTCAAAAACAGTGACTTTCTTATTTTATAACTTTTTTCTAGCTTTATTAGCTGTCAGTTTTCTGTAAAGAAGAATGTACTGTCCTTTCCTTACCCACCTTTTTTTTAAATATCATTCAGAATTTTAATTATTTTAAAATTTAATATCTTATAGTACATTGTTCTGATCATTATTTTTTATTCAAATTCACCCATATTTTGCTAATGGTAAACCTTGCTTGGATCTTGTGACCACTGGTTTTTCAGTACTTTCTTACTTTGTGGCAAAACAAAATGTTCCATCTTTTAATTATATTTCCCTTGCCCCAACATTCAGGGATGTGCTTATTTCTACTGGAGGTGTCATCGTTTCTCAACTATGTAAATGTAAATATATTTATAAACATATAAATTTTTCTATCATCTGTCATCACCCATCTACTGAGAAAGTTCATACTGATATCTAGAATTTTAATTCAACATACAGAATTCTTTATCTCCATTCCCATATCTTGTTCAACAATATCAACACACATATTCACTGGCTTTATTCTACAATATAAAAAAATTTCAGAATTATTCCACCAATATCACTTCAACAGCAAACTAGTCAAATAAAGTTCAAGATTTCTTGGCAGTCATTTTTGTCCTTAGAATATATCCCACTTAAGGTACAATCAGAATATTATATTCAAATTACTTGATTTAATATTTTTGGTATGATTATATTATTAATTTGATAAAGATATAGGTTCATTTTTTTTTCTGATTGGTGTCCTATTTTACTTTTTTCCTCCAGCTCTTATGGATTTTCTTTTATTTTTTGACTATGAAAGTATTAACATGCTCAAAAGTAAAGTATATATAAAAAGGTATACTCAGAAAAATCTCATTCTCTTCTTGGTCTCTTTTCTCATCCTCCTCCCGTTTTGTGGTAATCCATGACATTAATTTTCCTTTCTTCCTGGGTTTCTTTTTTGTACAAAGAAACAAGTATATACATATTTTCCCTCCTGTCCTCTTTACACAAAAGTTGCATACTATATATTTTTTCCATTTTTATTTTTTCATTTTTAACAATGTATTTTGAAAATCACTCCATATCAGATCATAGATACCCAATTATTTTTTCCAGTTGCAGTATTCCATTATGTGTACCTAACAATTTATTTAACTCTTCTCCTATTTATGAGCAATAAGGTTGTTTCTAGTAATCTGCAGTTAGACACAATGCCACACTGAAAAACTTTGTTCATATGTTTTTGTATTGTTGGAGATATATTACTATATTAGCATAAATTACTAGAAATGAAATTGCTCTAGCAAAGGGTAAAGAGATATGTTATTTTGTGAGTTATTGCTAAATTTTGTTCCATGTAGCTTTCACCATTTTGAATACCTACCATTAATTTATGATAGAACCTGTTTCTCACAGTCTTATTAATAGTGTGTAATGAATATTTGAGAATGTGAGATACCATAAGTGGTATCTCTTTATTTTTCATTTCTCTTATTAAGAGTGTGGTTGAACATCTTTTCATATGTTTAAGCACCATTTATATATCTGTGAGAGAGAGAGAGAGAGAGATCTGTGCTCCTTTTCTTATCTGGTTTTTATACTTTTCTCCTCAGATTTTAGGTTATTTATATATTAGGAATACTAGACTTTTATGCATAATCTATATTGCAAATACATTCTTGCAGTTTATTATTTGTCTTTTGACTTTGCTTGTTGTGTTTTTTGCCATATACTTTTTACTTTCAGTTCTGACCCTCAAATTCTTCCAAGAGTTATTCCCCAAGGAAAATATATAACCATAATTAAAAGAGACATGTACTTAAAGCATTTCATGTAGCTTATTTTCTCTTGCTTTTTACTTTTATGGAGGCTTCATCTGTAGATTTGAGTTGGTACAGCAGCCTTTGTCCAATGCATTTAGAATGCTGTCAGTGGAGCATTTGAGAAATCTGTGCAGACAATACACTACATAGGTAAATGGCTGTGAAGAACTAAAGCAATCTCCATCGAGTACTTAGTTGATTCACTTGAGTAGATAAATACTTTATGAAGATTATTAAATTGTTTTATTGAATTTTTAAAGCAAACACAGCTGTGTTCTACTATTATATAATTTACCTCTTATTAAGGAAGTACTTTACAAATATGATTGAGTTCTTTAAAACTGCACAATGCATTGCATATTCATACTACAAAGTATTAAGATATGAATACAACATTCACTGCCATCAGAACAAGTAGCTTTTCACTCCATGTTCAAAGAGTTGATTTAATGAGACGTTTCCTTTACTATTCATCCTTTTAACAATTTTTATGTATGTTATTTCTTCATCTAAGTAAGTAATTCAATGCATTCTTTTCCATGCTGTTCTCATTTGCCAATTAATTATTTAAACACAAGTAATATATTAGAACTTTGTGCTTGAAGTTTTGAATTTCGTGTTACTCTCTTAAATATGTGAGGGTACTAGCATGTGCAGGCAAGTTGATTTAGACTGACTGCAGAAGATTTGGAAGCAAAGTGTAATTAGAAAAAGTATTTAGAACATTTTCTAAAAAATAAAACCCTAGTTCCAACATAATTAAACATGAAGGGTATTGTCATTTTAGCATGGCTTCCTATTTTCCTATTAGTCCATACATAACTGGAGATGCTTTACATATGTATTATTTTTTACATACATATACCCTGTTTTATGTCTCTCCATTTATACTACCATACAATTTTATTTCACCAGATATAATCATTTCCATAATATTTTAGTATTTTATATTTTTTCTGTATTTTAAAATGAATTTACTGTTTAATTGAACGCAATCATTTTATTTGACTCTTTATATAATTGTAGAAACAGCTGTAGAAAAAAAGAACGTAGAGTTAAAAACTTAAGTACCAGGTAAACTGATTAAAAATTAATTGCTATATTTATTGGTGTAACCTCATGTGGTATTATTAAGAATAAAAATAATGTAAAGCTGAATGGTTGGCAGAATTATACATTCTTCTTCAGAAGTTAATGGTGATGTTATTTTTCCAAGATTTAGATATTGGTACTCATTTATGAATCATTTTTGTTTAGCTCATATACTTAGTAATTACTTTTTTTTCCTTCAAGTAACTCATGAAATACTTACTAATTATTTTCTAAATGCATAGTCTATTGAAGGATGTGTAGAGAATAAAGTAGATATTCTCTACTCTCAAGGTATTTTTATCCTAGTAGATGGCGAAAATTTAGAATTTTTTTCATGAAGCATAGCATGTATAAATTTTTGGTTTAACTTAAAAATTTAAGATTGGAGTTGAAGAGATTACTTTTTATTCATTAAGAGAAAGTACAACGTATTTGGTAAACTGGTAAGTACTCAGGATTATATTTGAAAAGATTTGCCAGGGCAGAAAAATATTAGCAAATATTGCTAAAAGAGAACAAAATAAAACTGTAGTCAAAGGAAATGAAGTTGTAAACCTCTAATTGATACACTTTTTTGAAACTGTTCACACTTTATTCCTTTTTACATTTTTTTTCCCAGTTAGGGACAGAATAGCATTTTTCTGATTCTCTCACTTTTCTTATTGTTCTTCCTTTTTTAGCTCCTGAACCATGTGCATTTTTCAAGACTACTTCCCTGAGTCTGTTTTCTTTTCCCCTTCCTTGATTTCTCAGAAAACTCATGGGTTCTTAAAACTTCACCACTCCAACCATGTGCACTGCTATACAGAATTCCTCTCCAGGTATGTGGATAGCCATGGTTTTTCTTCATATCTGAATTCTTACTTTGGTAGGAAGGGAAAGAAAGATAAACAAATAATTATACTATTTCTTTACCAATGATACAAAGACACTTTTAAACCAATCTCTTCACAACACATGAAAAGTGTAGACTGCATTTTAATTACTACCTTTCCTTATATTCAGCCAAGCCCCAGTAAGGTTTCCATTGTCATGCTTTGCTCACATTTATCTTACTCATTTTGGTTCCAACTGCCATAATCCAGATCCTTATCTCCTGACTCTGATTTAATTATAGTGATATTTTTCTAATTTCTTTTTCACTGATGCACATTCTCTCTGTTGCCAGATGAATCTTCCTGAAATATGTCTTCCATAGTAACTTTCTTGTTTACAATTCTCAGAAGTTCCACATTATCTATTGGGTAATGTCTGCTCCTAGCCCAGAAGGCTTTCTGCTCCTGACCTCAGCCTAACGTTCTAGATTTTGCTTACACTCATTCTTTTGCCACATACTCTCCCACCTGTGCTTTGTTTTGGCTTACTTAGCTGCTTAGCACGCTCTTCTGCATTCCTTTCCACTTTAAATATTTAATACTATTATAGTCAAAATCTCAATTCTTTTGCAAAGTCTTCTTTATGAATTTGTAGCATTTGTTATCATGTTTATTGCATCCCTAATCATATATGGAGTTAGATATCAAATTCAATGGTAAATATTTCTGTGCTATATACCGTGGATAATAATAACATTACATTTAAACCATAATCTTGGGAAATGTAATAGTCTAGACCTGTAGAGTAGCCGCATTGTGTATTTGAAATGTGGCTCTTGTGACTAAGACATTTGAGTTTGTTATTTTATTTAATTTTAATTAATTTACATTTGAATTGTAAATGTGAAACACTATAAAGGATTTTTCTGTTAAACACAGTATTATTGTTTTAATAGGACTGTATTTTACTTTAATTGTTGTGTCACATATAAGTTACTGTATTGCGGTGTGTATGGAGAATGGGGGTGGGTGGGGGCATATTCCCCGTTCCTAATAATGCAAATTAACACCTTAATCATCTAGTCAGTATCAATGAACCAACTCAGTTCCAAAAATGTTTTCTAAGCACTGATATAACATCGTAATGTGTTCATTTGAATTGTTAATACAGACAGCACAAGTTACAATATCTATTTAATTGTAATTGGTAATATGATGGGAATACTTTCTACATTTTTATTATAGTATAATGAAATTATTTTTCTAGTTAAAAAAACAAGTATGGTCATACTTTTTAGATTCAAAATGAAGGCATCCTACTGATGTAAAATCAAGAATTGCAGCAGTGAGCACTATGCCTGGAAGGGCAGAAGAGGGCAGGGAAGAAGAGAAAGAGAGAGAGAGAGACAAACTAGAAGAAGATATGTCACAAATTTCATGATGAATGGCAATTTCAATTTGCTGTGTCAAAGCAAAACAAAACAGCTGTTGTGAAAAAATTTTTAAGATAATAAGATGGATAATATTTAGACACATTTTCAGCAAATACACAATGAATTTGATAATAACTTTCCTCTCGACAGTCAAAAGTCAAAAAAGAACCAACAAAATTAGTTGCCTAAAATCAGAATTAATAGTCTAACTACCACAACAAAAATATTTAAATGTTTAACCAAATCTGAGCTTGTAACTATGGCCAGCTATTAAATGGCTTATATTTTTTTATGAAAAAGAAAACCATTTTTAGATGGAGAAATATAAAAGGAGTTATTTCAGATATGATAGTTTTGTTATCAAATCTTGAAGAAAAGCCTTAGAAAGATATTTTATAAAAGTTAAATATCTACAATTAAGCCACCAAACAGTTGCTTCATAAGTAAGATCTCTCTAACAGTATCAATGATCCATTTAATCAAAATTGGGAAAACTGAAAGCACTCTCTTTTCATTTTAGTTGAATCTTGTAATAGAAGAGGTACTGTTCAATTAGCACTGTGGGTACATTTTGTCTCAAAGGATTTACTTTCAAAGATACAAAGACGTGGTTTCATAGCTGCATGGCATACATAATTTTGAATCTTTCATATCTTCAAAGGAGAATTTAAGCTAAATATGAAAAAGTTAATTTGTATAATGATACCAGTGCCCTAGTATATTGGAGTTTTAAAACAATAACTTGTTTATTTATTTCTTGATTCTGTTATATGATACATACGATGTGTGTGCAGATTTCTGAGACAGATTTTTCAAAATATTTCATGAGTATATTCGTTCAGTATATACTATAAATTATTCCAAGTTTGAGGAACTGTCGCGGGAAATATAGAAGACTAGGAAATCTAATGATCTTGAGTTCTTTACCAAAACTCATTGAGTTGTGAATGATTTTTTAAAAAAATTACTGTGCTGTTAATTCCAATTCAAGATTTTCTTGAAACTAAGAAATGCTTGACAAATATTTAATAATTAAAGACAAAAAATGGCTGTGTGGTTTATATTCTCTCATTGATATCCCATTATAGGTGAAGAGTATAAATTTAAAGATCCAACAACAGAAAGAAGCATATTTGTGACTAGGTAACCATGCATGAGAACTTATGTTTTAATTAAAACTTTATATAATGCAAAAATATAAAGATTTTATACATTTTATGAATCAGTGTTGAGAAGATTTTAATTATAACTGACAATGGTATATAAATTGCCTGCATAAGCTACAAGAAAAACTTGAAGAATGCTTTGTTGATGATTAACTTATAGTGGATTTTAAATTTATGCATTAGTCTTTGAATTCAATGTTAATGATACTGAATTGACCTAAGAGTTAGTGAATTTACTTAACTTGTAGAGCTGTAGTTTTTTTGAAAAAAAATTATTTTTAATTATAATGGGTACATAATATTTGTATATATTTATAGGACAAATGTATGTTTTGATACAGGCATATAATGTATATTAATTAAATCAGGGTAATTGTGGTATCTATTCATAACCTCAGACATTTATCATTTATGTATGTTAGGATCATTCCAATTCCACTCTTTTAGTTATTTTAAAGTATACCCTAACTTGTTGATTATAGTCACTTTGTTGTGCTATCAGATATTGTTCAAATATCTAACTATAGTTTTGCAGCCACTAACCGTCCCCACTTTATCCCCCCTTCACTCCACTCCCCTTGCCAGGCTCTAGTAGCTATCATTCTACTCTCTGTTTCCATGAGATCCATTGTTTTAATATTTAGTTCCCACATATGAGTGAAAATATGTGAGATTTGTCTTTCTGTGCTGGGCTTATTTCACTTAACATGGTGTTGAAGAGCTGTAGTTTTAAATGTATATGATTTTGCTTCAAACACAAACCAATTATTTAAAAAAAGATGAATCAGTGTTGTCAATGTGAATATGAATATTAAAGGAAGATAATTTTTGACACCCAATTCAATTATTGGAAAACTTGGAATAACTTGAGTACATGAATCTACTTTTCAACTGTAAATTTTAAGAAATCCAAATATTCAGAAATCAAGTATTTCTGATGAAAATTTAGCATCTGAATTGAGATGTCCTTTAAGTGTAAAATACACACTAAATTTTAAAGACAGAAAAAGAATGTAAAATATTTCACAAGAAATATTTTATATTGGTCAAATGTTGAAATGCTAATATTTGGATACATTTGATTAAATAAACATACTATTAAAATTAATTTTACCTATTTCCTTTTACCTTTTTAATGTAGCTACTAGAAAGTTTTAAATTACTTACACGGTTCTCATTATGTTTCTATTGGGCAATACTACCATAGACGACTCATATTGTGACATCATACTGCTATTAACTCCTTTAATATTATTTACCTTTTCAAGGTGCCTGACTCATATTCCCTGCCAGACTAGGTTCCACTTGAGATTAAGGATCACATTTTTCCTTTCTTATTTATGCAACTTTTGTTGAGTGCTTGCTCAGAAGACAGGTACATTTAAGACCCATTTCCTGTACTCAAAGAACTCACAGTCTAATAGGAAAAGAGGTCAATAAATATCAAAATATGGAGACAAAAAAGTTTAAAAAACATAGGTTCAAGACACTATGGCTCTAGAGAGGTCTCACCCGCCCTAGCACTCTAGTAAGACAGTGCTGGAGGCTTTGAGGCTAATGTAACAAACAAAATTCAAACCTTTGAATGTACAGTGGAATCAGAGTAGTGGAAAAATGATAATAAGAAAGAAATAGCCATAATATAATTGAAGGTGAAGTCAGAGCTTTAGGAGAAAATGAATTAAATTTTGGGTTTGGGTGGAAGTCTTGTTTCCAAAGGGTTTGGATGGAAATTTTGGTTTCATGTAAAGTTCATGTTGGAAATAAAGGAATACATTTCCACGTGATGGAACAAAACTTCAGCTTTGTTGCAGAGTTTGGAAGTAATCAAAAATAGTAATGTGAAAATATGCATCTTGTCATATCTGCCAGTTTCAAAGATATTCTTTGTTTTGCAGTTGTGTTCAAAGCAAGGACCATCTCTCAGAAGTGCTAATATGGCGTAGGATTCGCTCATTGCTTCTGCTCTGGCGCCCTCAAGTGGTCATTTGAAACCAGAAATTGCTTATCTGCAATTATGCACCATCCTTGCTTTAATTAGCTTTTGCCAAATATGTCACCAATAGATTGCTCCTTTGAAGATGAAGCTTTTGGCAAGTTGTTTTAGAGAGTTCTGCTTTCTAAATAAATAGAAGAAACTACCATTTTATAAGTGTATACTTTTTTAAGGCAACACAAGACCTTGAAGCAGTTATAAAGTACTGGCCCCTGAGTGTTTCAGGAGAAGGACCAGAGCAAACCATCAGTCTTTTGAAAATCCTCTACAAATGTTTCTGTGCTAAAAGAGAGGAAGGACTTGAAACTTTCCAATGTCCAAAGAGTATGCCTTAAATGGTAAGATTTACTGATGGGAGAAATGGCCATCTCCTGTATCTTTATGTAATTCGTTAAACTTCCCCTGGGTTGTAGAGATGAGCATCACAGTCCAATAGCTAAGCTTAGACATACTGTCCTGGAATGCATAATGCCCCATCTCGTCACGGGCACTAAGAATGTGCCTATTATGACATATGCTAGTATATTATGTGGCCCAATGAAGAGTCTCAGTTGTTACAGCTCATTGTCAATAGATGTACCCGGTAGGAGAAATGAACTTACTACTCATTCTTTTAGGAACAATCAATTGGATTTTAAGGGAAATTTTTAAACCATATTTTTATTTCTGACAAAGCATAAAATAATGCTACTTTAGTGTGATGAGTAAGACTTCGCATTTATTGTAGCACTTTTCTTGTTAAAGTTCAAAGCATTTCATAGTTTATGATTTCATTAACAATGACAATTTCTCTAAGGTGGCACAATTATAATTCCTTCTGTAGGCTCTCAGATTCTTCCATTTAATAGCAGAAGAGCTGCCAGGACTTAGAAATAAAGAAGACTTGGTAATCGATATTCGGCAGAAGGAGAAAGAATTCTGAGTAACCAACTGTGAAAGAACAGATGCAGAATCTCAGCACATTAAAAATAAACATCCTAAATGATTGGCTATAAAGTCAGGCGATATTTTATATATTGTCTAATATATTTCCAGTTTTCTAAAATATAACATTATGATATAAAATGTATTCTTATTACAGATGACAAAGGAGAAAGAAGAAACAATGGTATGCCAGGATTCTGCTATTCGATAACTCTGATGAGCACTTTTCATAAATATTTATGTAATTTTGTTATTATGAGATGAATCTGATTATGATTTTTGAAATGAGACATTAATTTAATCTAGAGTTTACAGTACAATTTAAAGATTTTTCCCATAGAAACCCTGACACTTCACTGTACTTGATTTGAGCTGTTTTTTTGGTTGTAGATGAAAAACCTTTGAAATAGACTTCATGTAAACATACTGGATTTGAATGAAATTGTGGCGTCAAGTACCAAAAGTTAATTGGGACAAGGGCAATACATGTAACCTAAACATTTGTACCCCTATAATATGCTGAAATCAATAAATAAATCAAACGAGAAAATTAAAAAAGTTAATTGTTAATAATATTAACCATTTTACAGTAATAATTATTAATAACATCAATAATTCTTAATAATATTAAGAATATCATTCATTCAACATACACTTATTAAATGTCTACCATGTATAACTACCAACTCCCATATAATCTCTTGGAATAAAAATCTCAACTAGGTAAAAAGTGTTTTGAGGTATTTAAACAAGTAATACTGGCCTCTGTGAACATCTTGTGTCTTATTGGGAAAGTAAGTAGGGAAGACCTATTTTATCTAATATCTAGAGTTTGTGATAAACAAATTCATTCTTTTCATTGTGTATTACTAGACCAGTACGACAAGTGAATTCAGATAGTGGTCTCTGTTTATAGTATTTCTTCATGTAACAATAAACAACTAATCACTTGCTAGGTCTGTAGAAGAGAGAAATAAGGTGATCAAGTGGATGATCTCTGGCTAGCTCACATAGTTGTGTAAAGAAATACCTTTTCCTCAATGTACTTTATCTGCTCTGAGGTAAATGTTTGTGTCTTGTTTGTTTTTGAATTCCCCTTGTTCTAGCCAAATGTCTGACACAAAGTAAGTGTGCAATAAGTCATTTTAAGTTTGCTAATATATCAACATATTAATAAACTCTTATCAGATGAAATGAACTCTTAACAATGAGTCAAAGAATTCTGGTAAAAGCTAAAATGACAATAACAGCAACAACAATTAATTGGTAGGAGGTGGAAGTTACCAGAAAGCCAGAGAAAGCTTGATGGTAAAATGACTGACACTTCATACACTTGGAGAATGATATCCCACCATCAATAATGTAAGCAGAATCCACTGAGGTGCAGCTATAGTAGAAACAAACATAAATGGACTTTGGAAAAATGGATTTGTACGTAAAGCTAGAAAGTGAAAAACATTCTTTAACTGATAAGCAAATAATACTTGACAATGCTCAGAGGCAGAGTTTTATGTAACTCCAATGAATTTTGCATAATAACATGAAATTCTGAGGTGTCAGTGGGTATGACAGCTGAAACTGTGAGTGCTATAGGCTACCCAAACGTCATTTGGGAACGCTGAATATGGGAGAATAGCGTTGCTATGGGCTGTACATGTACAAATAAGTTAGCAAAGTTAATTCTGTGATAGATTAATCTTTTGAATATCAGAATTCTTCATTTATTGTTATATGTTACATTGTTATTGTTATATGTTATATGTTATATTGTTATATGTTCAAAATGTATCCTGAACTTTAATTTTTCTCAAAAACATATTTATTTGTTTCTAATTTCTCCAGGGTGAAATGGTAGCTTTTCAAATGGAAATGTGCTTCCGTATGTAAAAATAAATAATAATCACTATTAAATATTTCACATAACTACTGTTTGTATTTTATTACATATTTTATATAGAAATAAATCCAATTCTTTAGCAGGCTATTCAATATCCTCTACCGCCCATCCCAAGCAGGTATTTTCAGCTAATTTCTAAACATTGACTCCTGCTTTACCAGAAATAGCTCATAATCAAACAGCTTTCACCAAAGCTCCCTCTTCTTCCCCAGCAACAACAACAAAAAAATCAAAAAGACAAACGGCAGCAATAACAATAAATGGGTCAGACACCCAGCACATGTTATGTGAGTTCCCTGACCTTGGGACTTGACATTTTGACTTGTGGTTGCACCTGTGTTGGTTCCATAGACATTCTGGCTTCATATTGAGTTATAACCAGCTATGTTCAGGAGAAGTAACAGAATTGGAGTGGACAAGATATTAAGAACTTTCCCCCAGGGAAATTGTCTATCGGATAAAAACCAAAGTTGACATCCGGGGATCGATTCTGTGGTAACAGGAGCTCAGTGAGATAAGATGTTATATATAGGATGAGAGAGTTACATATAGGAATTAGAGGTAAATTATTTGAGAGCCATTGTGGAGGTATAAATAATAGGAATTGGACATTTACTGGACATGGCTATCACATTTCTATGTCTAAGTGAAAGGGTGAATTTTCATTTCCATTAATAGTAATAAGAAAATGAGGAAAAGGAGAATGTTT
This sequence comes from Lemur catta, assembly GCF_020740605.2. Lineage (NCBI taxonomy): Eukaryota > Metazoa > Chordata > Mammalia > Primates > Lemuridae > Lemur > Lemur catta. Next base: position 135,484,041 of record NC_059129.1, on the reverse strand, counting down.
GGTGGAAAAGATTCGATCTTTTGTCAGGACACCCAGGGGAGATGTATAATAGAATTCTAAAAGTGTGGAGCTGGAGTTTGGGAAAGATGACATCACCATGTACTCCTAAATCAAAAAGGCTAATCTCCTGAAGGAGGAGGAATTAGTCAGAGTCTAAAATCTGGAACATTGCTTTGGGTCAAAACAACAACCACCCCCAAACAAGAATGACTTGTGGAGGATCCACATAACAAAATGCTCCTGTAAGTGTTAATTGAGAATACAAGAAACTATGTAGCATAACAAAAAAATTATGATTCATAATTTCAGCTTATTCCTACAAGATTATTAAGAACACAGTGTGTTACCTCCATACGCGTGAACACTGAAATTCATTTGACAAATACTGATTGATTACTTACTAAATGCCTTTTGCCGTTCTAGGCACTGGAACCCTAAGATGGGTTGTGGAGATTTGAATGAACTGGCATGTTGTGGAGGTTAGCAGACAGGGCTTCGGCGTTGGAATTACGCTGGATTTGATCAGAGGCTCCGCTTTGCCATCACCTGATATGGGGGAAGTGGCTCAGTCTCCCTGAATCTCAGTTTTCTCATTTGTAAAGTGGAGGTGTTTAATACCTCATAGAGTTGTGAGTTAATAAGAAACAAATGTTGAAAACTGTTTAACACAGTATCTGAAGCACAGTAAGAATTAAATACATGCTTACAGTTTTCATTTTTACAGCAACGATTTAGGCCATCTGTCCATTTGGGAAGGTTCCAAAATATCATTTCAGCTTTCCAAAGGATGGTGACCTAAACTGAAGTCTCTTTTTACATTTTGGCCTATATATATTTCAGGAGTTCTTTTCTTCATCCTATTCTGAGTCATTCACATTTGCAGCATGAGGCTTTTCTTTTCCACAAACAGTATTTCATGCTTAAAGTAAATTTTCAATCTGTCTCAAGCCTATTTTATCTGTACCATTAGGCCTCAATGTTTTAACAACAACAAAAGTTTTAAATGAAATAGTAAACTTGTAGTGAAGAGGTTTGGACACATTTGAAAAAAAAACAGATTTATTGAGGTATAGTTTACATAAAACAAAATTCACCCATTGCAAGTGTATAGTTCAATGATTTCAGTAAATTTATAGTTGTACAACCATCACACTCATTTTTAAAACATTTCCATCACTCCCAAATGTCCACTTGCACTCTTCTGTGGTTAATTCTAGTTTCTACCCCCAGCCCTCAGCAACCACAAATCTGCTTTCTGTCTCTACAAATTTACCTTTTCTAGACATTTCATATAAATGGAATTACATAATATGTAGAATATTACATCTGGCTTCTTCAGTTTAGTGTACTGTTTTTGAGGCTCATCCACACTGTAGCAGTATCAGTACTTCTTTTTATCTCTGCAGAGACTTCATTGTGTAAATATGCTACATGCCCCATTGTTCATTTGGGAACCATTTGGATAATTTCCACTTACTGGCTATGATGAATAATGTTGCTATGAACGTTAGTATTCATGTTTTTCTGTGAAAGATGTTACTATTTCTCTTGGATAGAGTCCTAAGAGTGGAATTGCTGGGTCAGATGATAAATTATGTTTCACTTTACAAGAAACTGCCCAACTGTTTTCCAAAGTGGCTGTGCCATTTCAGTTCCTATCAGCAATGCAATAGGATTCCAGTTCTCCAGATCCTTGCCAACACATAGTATTGTCTGTCTTTTTAATTGTAGCCATTCTAATAAATGACAATTTATTATGATTTTTGGCCATTTTATTATGATTTTATTTTGCATTTTTCTAATGAGGTGAAAAGTTAGCAGAACTTCTAGCTAATGCTGGTGGATTGAATGGACACACATATTTATAAGAACTTCTAAATTTTTTTTTTAATTTCATCATATGAGGGAGTACAAATGTTTAGGTTACATATATTGCCTTTGCTCCACCTGAGTCAGAGCTCCAAGCGTGTCCATCCCCCAGACAGTGTGCACTCCACCTAATGTGGAAACAACCCAAGTGTCCATCAATATGTGAGTGGATTATAAGAAATTTTATCCACAAGAATAAAGAGAGTAGAAGAGAAAATGATAGTGAAAAAAAAATTCTGGAAACTGGAAAGAAACTGGCAACCAACTTTGGTTGGTTACAAACATGCGGTAACCCACTTTGCAGGCTGAAGAAAGCTCAAGCTAAGCTGGTAGTGGATGTTACTCAGAAATAAGTTGATTTGTACTTCAAAATCTCAGAAAGCTGAGGAACTGGGTAGGTACATCTAGTATCTCTAAAAGTGAGATTCATGGGAGCTTAGAACAGGAGGATTGGATGGTTTCTACATAAAAATAATTTAGACTTCTACCTAAACACTATGAATGATGAGATTCCATGCAATGTATACAGAAAGATTTAGGAATAAAGAAAAGTCATCTAAGAAAGTTTCTGCACACTGGATTTCCAAATAAGTTGTGACTTTTGACTAAGCTCAGAAAAAAACTGTTCCTTCAGATTTTTGAAAGTTTGTATGCATATCCATTACACATGCAAACCCAACACTTTTTTTCCCCCAAATGAAGGTTTATATATCAGCAATCTTTCATTATAAAATAGGAGCTAGAGTTTTGAGCTTGAGTCATCCTTCCTAATAGGCAGCTGGTCTCTTTTACCAGCTGATATTTCATATGAAATTGTCCCCCAGATATTTCATCAAAATGGCTTGCGGCATACACCCTACATTTACCTCATGTCCCTTTTGTGGCTCATTGTAAATTTGCACAATGAGGAAGTCTGGGTGGCAGCTGCAAATTTTCTGGTTTTCAATACACACAGCATATTTGTCGGCAATTATGTCTCTGCTTCTTTTTCTGCACTTGTATTCTCAGTACAGAGCAGTGATGGCAAATTAATTATTACAATGATCTGGACTGGGCACTCCCTTCCCAATAATGCAAACTGAAGTCCTTCCAAGTCATGGTTCATTCTAACCACCAAGAAGCAGCAATAAAGAAAATACAGCCTCCATGTGTTTTAAAATTCTTTGAGTCTTATAATTTTTTCTTCCTGAAGGTAACATTATTTTATCTTTAATTGCCTGATAAATTTGCCACACCTGCCTACTGCCCTTGCACAGTGCTTTTCAAAAATTTTACTAATATGCCTTTAATGGTAGAAGAAAATGAATACTTATCCTTAGAAAGATGGATACACAGCCTGTGATTAGGGAAAAGTGAACATCATTTTAAGCCCCAAGTTTTAGCTTAAAAACTATACTAGTTTTATGTTATAATTAAAAGGCATAATTTTGTATATTATTGTAATACTCAACTTCCTGTCTAGGGGTAAATTATGTTGTAAAAATTTGTGCGAAGTTTATACCATTAATTTGAAAATGCCTTGCCACATCCTCTCTTATGCCTGGCTCTGTGCATTCCAGATTTGAAGTGCACAGCAAAAGATCCCTTGTAAGAAATCATGACTTAAGTTGCTTCAAATTCCTTTGACGTTTTTTTTCTTTTATCCTCTTATGTTACTCTTTTCTGAATTTGGCAGATACTGTTAATTTTAATGTTAATTAATGTTTCTCTCCTTCTCACCTGACTCTTTTCCTAGAAGTACCAAAGCAGCACATTTTGCCCACTGCCCACCGGTCACTAAACCCCACTGTCATTAGTAACTCAGTAGGAACTACCTCTTATAACATAAGCATGTGTTTTCCACCAAGAGATCTAATATCTGCAAGTAAAAGAAATTAGAATTATTTTCAAAACAGATTTAACTGGGGAAAGGTGGGGAGAGGAAAAAACACAGCTTAGTATAACTTAGTCACACATTATAAGTAAAATAAGATGTTCTGGCTATTAAAAAACTCAAAAATCAGACACAGAAAATAAGGATAAGCTTATAAATTTGTCATGTTAATGTGAGGTCTATCCGGAAAGTATCCAGCTATTGTTAATATAATACAATATTATATGGATGGATACTTTCCGGACAATATTTACTGAATGACTTCCAGAAATTTTCACATGCCAGAAATATTAAAGGAGACATCTCTGTTTTTTAAGTGTTCATATTCTAAAGGAGATTTTAGTTTTTCAACAGGTCAATGAGCTATAATGGAGGATGTACAGGAAATTAAGTTGTATTATAGACTCACGTTGTAATTTTCCAATGCTTTAGGCAGGAAGAGAACAAGTAAGATTCTTCTCATACTTTGGGCTGGAAAAAACTGTTGTGGAGTTGCTAAAGTTACCTACTTTTAAGTATTTATGTACTGAAATCTGGAGGGAATGCTAAATGACTTATTAAGATGTATTTGTTTCACTTAAATTGTGGTGATTAGATTTCTGAGTCTCTGAATAGCAACTACAGATCCATATTTCTCTCCTTCTATTTCATTACTCACTGATAATTTTATTTTATGCTGCTTTGGAATTCATCTCATAAAATGCTGTATGTTCTTGCACTGTGATGTGTGTCTGTTGCCTGATTCTTGATAGTATAGCATATACTTAAAAAATAGTCTGTTTTCTCTTTAGGAACATTTTAAAATCAATTGATATTTGAGAATGAAACAAAGGGAGAAAGTTATAATATTTTAATCAAACTACATCTAGAAAAATTTGTTCTTAAATTGCAAAATCATTTACAATAAAAAGGAATAGAAAACAACTCCTCACTGCCTAAAATATTTATGATGATGAAATTTGAAATTCTAATAAAAGCAAGTTTTATTTTGAAAACATTTTTAATATACAAAACCAAAAAATAATGGCTTTTTTCTGTACCCACACATGAGAAGTTCACCAAAGCTGGCCTGGCTCTGTGCCTGGGTAGCATGGAACAGTCTAACTATTACACCATTATGAATTTCTCCTGGTAAAAGTCAAATCACTGGGAACAGCAGACTACATTTATTTTGCCCTCTCTAATATATCCCAATCACTCCTTAATCTATTGCAATTTGGCTTCCGCTCCAAACCATTTATATAAGCTTTTTTTTAAAGGTCAAGAATGACTTCCATGTTGCTAAATAAAATGAACACGGTCATAATTTTATTTGACTCTGAGCGTCATTGACACCATACTCCACTTCTGTTTGTTGTTGTTGTTATTGTTCATACACAGCTTGATTTAAAATAGTAAAACTGGGGGAATAGAGAACTAGATAAAGACATTATGGCAGAGCTTTAAAATAGATCACATTATCTTTTTATTTTTTTATTTGCCTCATATTTATTTTATTTTATTTTTTGACAAATCTTAACCACACATAATTTTGGAACACACAGTTTTGTTATATGTATACAGTGTGGAATGATTGAATCAAGATAATTAACATATTTAGCCTCTTAAATACTTATCATTTATTCCCCTTGTCTATCTTTTGACCATCCTCTCCCCATCCCCCTCACCCCCAACCTCTGTAACCACCATACTGCTCTCTGCTTCTATGAGTTCAATTGTTTTAGATTCCATGTATAAGTGAAAACATATGAGTTTTGTCTTTCTGTGCCTTATTTCACTCAAAGTAATGTCCTCCAGGTTCAGCCATGTGGTTATGAATGATCGATTTCCTTCTTTCTAAAGGCTGAATAGTATTCCATAGTGTGTATACTACATTCTCTTCATCCATTCATCTGTGGGTGGACACTTATGTTGATCCCATATCTTGGCTATTGAGAATAGAGCTGGATTGCACTTGGGGTTGCAGATACATCTTCCACGTAATGATTTCAAGTCCTTAGAATATACACCCAGATGCACTTCTATCTTTTGAAACTCTATCCCTCAGGTTTTGGGATTCTACTCTCCTGGTTGTCCTCATTCTTTTCTTGATGCTCCTTCTTAGTCACCTCCTTCACTCCTTTTCTTCTATTTGGTTCTCAGACTCTCTGGACTCAAGAACAAACATTTTTAGATATGGCTTGGGCTTCCACTTGTGCATAAAGGAATGAACAAATGAATAAACTATTCACTAAGTGTTTTGATTTCAGAGTGCCAAGGAAGACTCTCTAACTCTATAAAATTATTCCTCACTACCATCCCGCTGAGTGATGAAATATCCTTAGTAAGAAACTCCCTAAAGCTCTATGTCCTAATACCATCACCTTGGGGATTAGAATTTTAATATATAAATTTTGGGAGTACACAAACATATGGACCATAGCAAGAATGGAAAGTTTATAAAAACTAGGTGATATATCCCTAGCACCTAAATAGCACATCATAGATATTCAATGAATTATGTAGAATAAAGGAACATATATACACAACTAAACAAATTTGTCTAACTCTGAGCACTGTCCGTTTTCATATTTCAGCATCATCATCACTCACCTTTTTATTTTCTCTGTACTTAGTTAATTCTCCTATTCTGGCATATGCTCATATTACTTGGGCCTCTCATGAATTCCAGTTATTTGAAAGCATCACCCTTATTCTTCATCCTTACCCCTTGTCAGAGTTAATAAAAATGGATAGCTAGGGGGAATGATCAAAATGATGTCTTATCTGAAGAACCCAGGAAAAGGCAAGAATCCTCACCAAAATAATGAAAGTTCTGGGATTCAGAGAAATATAACATAAAAAAAGCCTACCCTTAGCCCTTCCTGCACTTTGAATATGTTATCTTGCTGCCTCTGACCCCTGTGTTTTCCACTGAGAAATAAGCTGTTGATCTTCCAGATCTTGAGGATGATATATGCCATATTGCTTTCAGTGATATATCTAGATATGGCTTTCTCTGGGTTTATCCTACTTGAAATTTGTGAAGCTTTTTATATGTGTAAATTTATCCTTTTCATAAAAATTAGGAATCTTTCTGTCATTATTTCTTCAAATCTGCTTTTTGTTCTTTCTCTCTTTCTTCTCCCTCTGGGACTTTCGTTATGTGTATTTTGATACATTTGATGATGTACCACAAGTCTCTGAGGCTGTGTTCATTTTTCTGTCTTCAGTTTTTCTTTCTGTTCCTCAGACTGAGTAATATCAATTGATCTATATTTGAATTTGCCAATAATTTCTCCTGCCAGTTCAAATCTGCTATTGAGACTGTCCGGTAAATTTGTCTTTCTGATTATTGTACTTTTCAACTCCAAAATTATTATTTGCTTTTTTTTTTACAGTTTCTGATGCTTCATTGCTATTCTCTAATTAGTGAGATATCACCCTTATGTTTTCCTTTAGTTATTTAGCATGGTTTACTTCTTTGAACATACTTATAATAGCTGATTTAAAGGCTACCCAGGAAATCATTGTCTGAGCTTTCTGTGGGACAGTTTCTAATGACGACCTTTTTTTCCCTGTGTATGGGCCATGCTTTCTAGTTTCCTTACATGCCTCACAATTTTTTGTAAAAGTTGGATATTTAAAATAATATATGGTAACTCTGAAAATCAGATTTCTCCCTTTAAAGATTGACATAAAAAGATCTGCTAAACCTGAGGCCTTAGGTTCCCTGGGGAAAAAATAGAAGAGTTGCTTTTCAAAGCCATAGTGCTGAGGGGGTGATAATTTCTGCAGGAAGGGCTAAGGGTAGACTGCTCTACTCTCTTGATATATCCTTCCTTCTGGTTTGAGAAATAACTAGAAGAGAAAAATATTTCTATATATAAAAGAAAGGCATTCTTATAATAGATTTCTTTTATTTTTCTACCCTCAGAAGTTCTTTTGTTTGCTAAATATTGTCATTTTCCCTGTTGCTATCTTAAATTGACATTGGGATTACATGATAAAAATGTTCCTTTAGGCAATTCTTTGAAGTAAAGCTGAAACCAAACTAAACCAAAATAAAATAAGAGTTGCACATTTCCATGGTTATAGATTTACTTTTTAAAATTTTCAGGTCCTACAGGATCTATAACAATTTTATTCTAAGAGCAAAGATTACAGTTATTAAGCATGTATTCTCATTAAAGGTAAAAGATCGCTTTAAATCTCTCATCATAAAAAAGAAAGATAGTGAGAACTGTGCTTCCTCATAGTGCTTCCAGAAGTTATCAGAATAGGATGAAAAGATTCAGTTATGAATTTTCAACACTGCTGTCCTTCCATATCTCCTACAAATAAACTAGAGGTGATTGTAATGTTTTTAAATGCATAAAGTTATGTGAAGTATGAAGCTGCAAATTATTCTCTAATCAAGAAGTCAGCTGGAGCTCTCTTTAAGTCCCCAATTAGCCTAAATCTTCAGATTCCCCCTGGAAGCTCAAAGCCCTCCCAGCATTATCTGCTAATATTTAGGTGTTTGCACCCTCTTCTGCATCAGACTCCTTGATTCATATACGAGGGGTCTTCAAACATTCATGAAAAATGCCTACTATGAAAAAATGCATGGATTTCAATTTTTTTGCACCAATACAAACTTATTCTAACTTGTTATAACATGTTTGAACAGGATCTAGTTTGAAGCACTAAGGAGGATAAGACATCAGTTTGAAAAGATCTCCTATCAGAACAACAAGAATTCTGTTAAAATTAAAGCAAGAACATACATCAAATTGATGTTGAAGTTGGGGTGGAAGAATGTCAAAATCTTTGATGCTTTACAAAAAGTTTATGCAGACAATGCCCAAAGAAATCATCAGTTTACGAATGGACAAGTAATTTTGAAAAGGGACAAGACGATGTTGAAACTGAAACCCACAAGAGCAAACAATCCACAGCAATTTGTGAGGAAAACATTAATCTTATTCATACCCTACTTGAAGAAGATCAACAATTAACAGCAAAAACAATAGCCAAAACCATGGACATCTCAGTTGGTTCAGTTTACACAATTCTGACTGAAAGATTAAAGTTGAGCAAACTTTCCACTCAATGAGCACCAAAACTTCAGATCAGCTATAGACAAGAGCAGAACTTTCAATGGAGAGTTTAAACAAAGTGGAGCAAGATCCTGGAGTATTTCTTTAAAGAAAAGGATATGAAATGTGGCTTTATCTGTATGATCCTGAAGACAAAGCACTATCTAAGAAATGGCTTACTTATATCTCCTTAATTTCCACACCTCAGATTTACATAATAAAAACCATTGATGATTTTCATTTAACAGAATTCACTCCACCTAAAAGACAGTTGGGCTGTACATAACGAAAGCATTTCAGTAAGACCGCGAAACACAAAAACATATTCACTGAATTCTGAAATATGAGAACAGGTAAATTTGGAAGCTAGTCTCAGTCGGTATTAGGTGTCTCAGAATTTCAGCAGTTCTTTGAATAGGTAGCACAAAGAATGATGACATTAAGGATATTTATAAGATTATCCATGCTGTTAAAGCTACTATACTCCAACATGTGTTGGAGTAATTAACACATCTCTGTATCCTCTGGGAATTCTATATTTTCCTCCCATAAGATGAAGGTGTAAAAGACACAAGGTGAAGCAAAAGGCACTGGGTATAAAACCTGAGCCAAAGTTGGTTTTACATCTCTTACCATTTGTCTCTTAACACCAAGTGTAATTCTAACCAAACATCCACTATTTTATAATGAACTGAAAATAAGCTTATTTTTTAATGGAAAGAGGGTATAAATGAGCTTTCTGAAATATTAATTTCATAGTTTACAGCATAGAAGCATCTTAATTCTTGAGCTAGGACTTCTAGTTCTTTCTGCTTGTCTTTCATATTCTTTGTAAATGTATGTCAAGATTAACATATGAGTTATTTCTCTTGTAGTAAGTGTACTTATATCAAAATGAATAGATGGCACCTGTCTAAGCTTAGAGATGTTTGCTTTATAATTAAGTAGTCAAAGTCATGTTTGTGTCTGGCTATTTAAAGTTGGAAAAATTCTGTCTGGTTAGTTCCAGTTTCCAGATTCCTCTGAGGTTTACCATGCCTGTTTCAAAAACGCTGACTCAAACTTTTTCAGAATTTCTGATAACCCTGGCTTCACACAACAGTTGTAGACCATTTTGCCTCTGGAATATAGGATTTGAAGAACTTCAATTTCTTACAGTGTCTCTTCTCTTTTACAGATATGTTCATTTTTGTCACCAAGTTTTCTGTCTTTCAAGTTATTTTTTAGTCTTTTTTCCTAGGTACTTTATGACTAAACTCTCAACCTTTCTCTAGTAGAATAGATTTTAGACACTGAAATATATAATTCAATTGCGAAATTCAGAATTGACCTCTGGATTTTGTGTGTCTCCAGTCCAATGATTTAAACTACTTGACATTAAAATATTAAGCCATCCTGTCATTTTTTAGCAATTTCCTGAATAATTTCCAATTTCCAAGCTATTTGTACACAGGAAATTTCTGTGTAACAAAGGTTGCACCCAGTGAAGTCAGGAGCCTTTCATCTAATTATAAGCATCCCTTATTATCTTCAGCTAAGTCTGCTGTGACCCTGAAACAACTTCTCATATCTGAAACCAAACTATGGAAAGACCTTAACGGGTATCAAAAATACCACTTACCTACCAAAAGAACTAATTGTCAGGGTGTTCCAGGGATCTCTGGGTACACGTTTGGCAATGGTGTCTATTTCCTAAAAACTCAGTTCCCATGAGACTTCTAGAAATATCTTTAGCTCAATCAGAAGTTAACATTCTCCCTTACTTAGATTGAAATCCCTCAGTGTTAGAGGACAAAACCACGTCCTGTGGGAAGAGGCATTCTTTGCAGATATGAGCCTTAGTGTTTGGAAATGACTCCCCTGTGGAAGGCTAAGAAGAATAGCCTTGTTAAGCCATGGTCCTGAATTGCCTCTGTGAGGATTTACAGCTCTAGAGTCCTCTATGTTTTAGTACTATGGTTGTATCAGGAGAGGTACCACATTGACTGCGTATGAGGAGATGGTAATGAGAAAGTGTAAGAGGTAGATGAATATGCTAATGACCCTGATTTTATCATTATAAAATATACACCTGTATTGAAACCTCACATAGCAGCCCATAAATAAATATAATCATTTGTTAATGAAAAATAAAATAAAACAAAAAATAGAGTAACTTATGTCAATATATATTTTTGCCAGATTACTACTATTTCTGGAGCATTTAATAAAAGACCATTTAAAAATTAGCCTGAATCAACATTTTACATTAAAACACTTTATACCTTAATTTTTAAAATATATGTAATAGGAAAAGAATTTAATTCTAGACTGCATAGACACTTTGGCTCCTTGATAAAATTGGTCTGGGGTGATCTCAACTTCAAACAAGTAATAGCATTTTAAAAATGAGTTAGCCCTGGCTGGCTATACATGTTTGTCATATCTCTGTCTCTGCTCATGCTGCAGGACTCAAGAATAGCTCTGATACATCATGTCATAGAAGTCAGGAGGTGACTCAAGGAAAGTGAAGCTGGGCTTCACAAATATTAGAACCTTCTTAGCTTGATAAAGTTTAGCAGAACAAGCTTTTATTACATTTGAGAGCGGTAGCTTTAAAACATATTTTTACGAATGTCCAAATTTCTATTTTGAACCTGTTAGTGTCCCCAAGTAGAAAAGTGAATGTTGTCTGATTTTTTTTTTAATCTTGTAGAAGTTTTTCTTTCAGTGATCAAAAGAATGCAGTAAATGGAATCTATACTGATTTAACATTAGGCATGCACCTCTACCTGAAACTGCTGTTAGTTTTTGACTAGCCTAAATCTTTATAACTTATTTAGGCACATCTTTAAATTTTTTGTAACCTTATATACAAGGTAAGTTAACTTCTTCCTTGTGGTAGTCTAGTGATGAGACTTATGTTAACTGGTTAGATTCCTTTATGTCTAAAGACCTCTAGGCTCTCAGACTGCCTATAATACCTTGAGACCATACTTTAATATAGAGATTTCAGTAAATCACTGTATGGGGGAGGAGAATAATCTAGAAAGCCGGCGTGCACTGTATGAACACTCCATAGATCTTTTATCCCCAACATTGATAGTCAAACACCAAATAAAGAGGCCCATAATTAAGTACCGAATTATCCTTCCCCCACTTGTATCCTTTCTGAAAGACACAATGATCTCCCCAGAAATCTGAAATGAAGCCACACAAATGAGAGATTTTACATATGTGGTCCCACTATCAAATTATAGAAAGCAGTTCCACCATCAAAATTACAGGAAGCAGTTAATGGGCCTTGGAGAAAAGCATAGTCCCACACACAGTAATACACATCTAACAGTTTTCCAATCATTTGTCAATTATTTTCACAAGATTAGCATTAAAAAACACAACCAAATATGCATGTAACCCTCAAGCCCCCCACTCCCCACACACAACAATTGGTCTCTGTTCTTTCTCAGATGACATAATATCCCAGGAGTGACAAAAGGTGGGAGCCAATCCCCACAACAGCCATTGCTTCAATCATTCATTCCATCAACAGCTCTTCATTTCTTGAAGTACCTTTCTTTTCCAAAGAGGTAATGCAGAGATCAGTCAGAAAGGCCCTCTGAAAAGACCGGTTTGAATTTCTGGTTCTGTCCCAGTGACTCAAGATGAATTATCTTGTATTAATGTTGCGCTCAACGCACTTCACAAAACAGGCCTCAGCCCGACTGTCCAATTTTGGCCCCAGCTTGTCCGTGCCCTTCTCCAAAGTTCGCGCATCTGCTGCACCAGCCGCTGGAAGCGCTGCTTCTGAGTCTCCACCTCGATAAAATGCTGCGACTGCGGGTCCGCAGCGCCCAAACCCACCGCGAAGGAAGAGGAAGAGGAATCCACCGCAGAGTGGCCATGCATGCCCACATGAACTCCGCACCACCTCACCGACCCTCACATGTTATCTGATTTTTAAAAACATTTTTATCGTGGAGAATTTCAAATATAAAAATATAGAAATGCTTCAGTATTAATAATATACTGTTAATCTAGTTTCATCCATATTTCTGCCCAATCACCCCCATTGGAATATTTTAATTCAATTCCCAGATACGATATCACTTTATCTGTGAATGCTTACCAGTATATCTTTAAAGGGCAAGCATTTTCTAGAAAAATTTGACTACAATACCATTATCACACCCATTTTTGTTTGTTTGTTTTAAAGAGGTGGGGTCTTGTTATGTTGCCCAGACTGGAGTGCAGTAGCTACTCACAAGCACGATCGTGGCGCGCTACAGCCCCGAACTACCGGATTCCAGGGATCCTCCTGCTTCCGCCTCTCCAGCACCTGCGACTAGAAGCACACATTGCTGTATCAGATAACAATTTCTTAATAACAGAATTTTGTCCAGATAGTTTCCCACTTTTGCTGATTATATTGTAAATGTATTGTTTCAGCTGGTTTATTCAAATCATGATACAAATGAAGTCTACACATGATGTTTGTTTGAAATGTGTCTTAAATCTCTGTTAACCTATAATAGTAATTGCCTCAAATTTTTTCTTCCCATTTATTTGTTGGAATTTCCCACAATCTAGATAGCAGCATGATGGCAGTGTTTAAATTATGCTTGTTTACTGTATAAATTTCCTATGAACTGGAGTTAGATCTAGATGCTTAACTAAGTTTTTTTAGCAAGAATACTTCATAGGTTGTTATGTGTACTTCCTTTTGTACGGCATCAGATGCACATAATCTCTTGTTGTTTCTATCCCCTTTTCTTTGATGTTAAGATTGATCTGTGAATTCATGTGTGAACAACCTGATCCATCCATTGTAAGTTTCCCTGTAGACCTCCACCCAACAATTTTAACAATATTGATGAATGTTGCTTAGATCCATGATTTCATGAGGAAAAATATTACATATATCTTAAATTCTTTCTGAATTTTCAAGATTTCTTAAAGAACATTCTATCATCAACTATTTGATTATCCTCATATGGATTTTGTACAAAAAAAGCAGAATAAGTTTTTGTTTCCCAAATGTACACTTAATAATCTGAGCCATTTATATAATCTTATCAAGAGCTTTCCAATAGAGCAAACATTAGAAAAGAGTTTTAACTTAATTTGATTTCCTTATTTTAGAGTGGGAAGAAAGTGTCTGGGGTTGATTTCTTTAGTTTTCCCTTGGTTATGAGTAGCTAAAGAGAGTACAATCCTTTCATAAAAAATATGATTAGTTATCTAGAAAGTCATTTCTGATCCAGAAATTATGTGATTCAGGACAATGACAGTGAAGAGCTAGTGAACCAGCGAAAAAGAAATAAAAATGAGAAACTTGTCTTTACCAAGGTGGTTTGAAATGAGATGGAAAGCATAGGGAAAAAGGAAAGTGGGAGGGTAACAAGGAGTAAGACTTAGTATAACTTTTGGTATAGTTTTGAATTTTAGGACAGGTTATTTTTAAATACTCAAAAAGCAAATAAATATAATCAAAAAGAAAGGAGGAGAAACAGAATACAAACAGAAACAAATGGATAACAAAGTACACAGTGGGAAATGAAGAACTAACCCAATTAATTATTGAATACAGTATTTTGACTATATACTTTCAGGATAAAGGGAAAAAAATAGCAAACAAGTTAGTAGTTGACAGGTTTGTTTTTCAAAGGTATAGGTTGGGCATTTTGAAGCTACTTAATACATATTCCAGGACTGAGCAAATATGTAAATGAAATAAGCATGGTAGAAATCAAGTTCTCATTGTCAGAAAAAGATATTACAAAAACTGGACAGGGCAAGTGTTGGGTGAGGCACTCCACGATGGGCTCTGTGTATCCTTGCATATAATTTCTGGGTGTGCCAAGAATGCAACGCCCTGACTTCTTACCCAGATCAATTCTCAGGGTTGAGTATGCAAGTAATTTTGAGAGATGAATTCATGACTCATTTTAAGACAAAAAAAACCCAGGTTTGCTTATTGTGCCACAAAACAGTAAATTTTCCTAACTTAGTGTTCTTCAGCTACACTGCAAATCCACTGTGTGACCAGTATTCATCTGGGGCCCTTGTATCATCCCTATGAGACTTGAGAGCAAGAACCACCCATGCATATCATGGTGCTTGCTGTGCTGTGAGTCAAAATGTCTTTTTTCTCTGACTCAGAAGTCTTGTCTCTTCTGTCAGCATCCATGAAACAACAGTAGGATAATTTATTAGATTATAAGTAAGGTAAAATCAGATTCTGAAAGATGCTGCAATGACATATGGTATTTTATTAGAATTGAAGGGATGAGTATGAGCTTATGTTTATAAAGATAGATAGATGATATATAGATAAATACTGATGTGTATGTAAATAAATAAATAAATCTTTTTACAAATATTTCCCAGCTATCTATGTTGACAGGAGCTAAGAACAACAACAACCTAAAAGGTTGCTACTGGGTTCACATGTCTTTAGATTTTGGTTTTTAGATACCAGTCCACTCTAAAAGAAACCACGACTTCCTGGAGAACTGGCCAATTCTAGGACATGGGATGAGAAAGTACAGGATGAATCTGGAGCAGCTTTCTGTGTCAGAAAGTAAGAAGGTACTCAATGAATGATGTGGACATATGAAAAGGACATATGAATCAGTTTGAAAGGCATCCCATTGGACAAATTTAGGATAATTCTGAGGATCAAAATAATAGCAGTAAAGAATAACCCACTGAAATAAAAAAAAGAATAAATTATAGAATTCTTTATAGTAGAGTGAAAACTAATATATGTTGAAAGAAAAATGTAAATACAAGATCAACATTTGGCAACCACCATAACAATAATTGTTTGAGGCAAGAAACTTCAATAGAAGCTAAAAATAGTGGATGTAGGTTGGTGAGAAGAATAATATTTACATAGTCTCAAAGTACCTCCTCCACAAGATACTTTTAGGGACAAAGTGAAAACAGTAACTCTACAATGGAGAAACTTAGCAGACACTATTTTAGCCAAGTGATTAAAATGAGACAATAATGTATTAATAATAGAAGGTATATCCTGATACAATGTTCCAAGTACACATCACTTTTGTGCTACTTCTGTACAAAACATATAACTTAAATCTAATTATGAGGAAACATTAAATAAACACAAAATGAACAATATACTATGTAATAAATGTCCTGGGTTCTTCAAAATGTGAAGGTCAAGAAAGATATGAGGGACTATGGAATAGTTCCAGATCAAAAGAGACTGAAGGTGCACACCAATTAAATCAAAAAAGGAATCTTGGATTGGATTTTGCACAAGAAACTGTTTTTTTTTTTTTTTTTGCCCTATCTTCAAAGAACATTACTGGGAAATTGATGAAATTTGAATAGAGTCTGTACATGAGATAATAATATATCAAAGTTAGTATCCTAATTTTGATCATTGTTATATGGTTATATAAGAGAATGTGTTTTTCAGGGAATATAAGCTTAAGAATTTAGGGGTAAAGGGACATATATCTACAACTTCTAAATGGCTCAGAACAGATTTTTATATATATACGTATATAAAACATAGGTATAGATTACATATAGAGAGTTCAAGACCAACCTTGGCAACATAGCAACACCCTGTCTCTACAAAAAATAAGATAAAATAAAAAGGTGAGAGTGGTGGGGTGCAACTGTAGTCCCAGCTACTTCAGAGGCTGAGGCAGGAGGATTGCTTGAGCTCAGGAGTTTGAGATTGCAGTGAGCTATGAACTACATTCAGCAGGATTGCACTCAACTGTGGAAATTTGAAGCCTGCGGGGACCTTAGAAATTGCATAATTTTACCTCTACATGATGTTATGAGGGACAGATAATGTGATCATATACAAGAACACACCAGTAGGGGTAGAATTTGGTAAAACCATAAGCATGAGCACTTCTAAAACTTCTCTTCCGCATTAATTCCTTTTGGCTTGAAATCTTTTCAGACGCATCAACTATGGAGTTTGTTTCTCATCTTCCACCTAAAAGACTCTATCTTACTTCATACAATGCAAAAGACTTATTGGAACACACTATTTCCAGTGAAATGAATAGTGATGTTCTCTACATTTATCTTATCCTGATATCCTTGGATGAAGTTTTAATTAAGAGAATCGAATTCTTAAATTTGAAGGAGCATAACTGTCATCCTTTTTCAAAAAGAAATAACTATGTTTACAGGAATTCTTGAAAGGATTTCTTTATGTGTTTGTTTTATTGCCTTTTCACAAATCAAATGTAGAGGATAATTTTGCAAAATAATAAGGATAATTAATATTTATTTAATTTAATTTTAATTGACAAATAATGTTATATATTTGTGGGGTACAATGTTATGTTTACTATTTATTAAGGGCTTCCTGTATGTCTACTTACCTTGTCTACTTCAATTCCTACAGTAATGCTGTGAGCTAAGTATCACTATGCAGATTTTACTGATGAAGGAAGTGAAACTCAGGAAGGTCATAAAACATGCTCAAGGACACTGTTAATAACCCTGAACCCAGATCCTTCTGAATCAAGGCCCCGTATCTTTAACTACAATGTCATAGTGCAGAATTTTCTTTTCCTAGAAGACTTAAATTTTAAAACGACCTGTTATATTTATACACACAACTGTTTTAACTATTTCCTTCACTGTTTCTGTGTATGATGAATGTTATGGCTTTCAGTAAGATGATTATAAAGCTTCATGCAGGAATTCATTGTGATATGTAAAATCAATAATTCTTGTTATAATAAATGTTTTCTTCTTAAATTATAAGTAGATTACTTTTGCTTCTTAAATTATAACTTAATTATTTTTTCAATATAGATTAAGATATGATGATAGGTAGGCATCTATTTATTTCTAAGAACAGTATCTGTGAAGCATAAAAATCAGGATGATGGGTTTCTTTTAGCATTTTTAATGATTATTGATGATGTTGCATGATTGAAAATCCCAGGTGAATGCCTTGCTGGCAGTAGTACCTGCAGGCCTAGCAGTGGTACCCTCAGAAGAGAGTGAAGCTCCACCTTCTGAAATGCTCACCCCAGGACAGGGAGGAGAAAGCTCACCACCTGTTCTCTGGAGCATGTAGGTATATATGAAGGACAGAATTGTGAATATCTGCTTTTCATCTAAAGATTTCTGGAAATAGCACCTGTTTGAAGCATTCACAAGGGCATAGCAAGAAGGGTCTTGCTCTGCTGTACCAAGGAAGAAGATGAAAGCAATATCATCCCTCCATTCCAGTTCTCCAGAGCTCTCGGAGCTGTAGAAGAAGACTTCAAGGTTCTGTGTCTTTATGAGAAGGAGAGGGCAGGAGATACGATCCCCATCCAGGAGATAAGTGGACAAAGTCTGATAGAGGCCCAACGTGAGTGAGCCTAGTGCATTGGTGGGTTATAGAAAGAAGTGTCTGTGTCTCACTGAGAATCTTCTAAAGATCACCCTAAAGAAGACATCCACGTCATCAGCGGGGAAGCATCTAAGGTGTTGACACCACCAGCAGAAAAAAGAAGAGTTTGTACCCAAGTGAGACCAGGGTTACTAGATGGAGCCAGCATGGGACCAGAGTGGCCTCCCCACCACCAATATAGTTTCCTCTTTCTCCTCCTTGCCACACTTCCAGAAAAGCTAGACCCAGAAGAGAAAAGAGAAGAGGGTATGTAACTAAGAGAAGGTCATATACCTCCACCAGCCCCATCCCATCTACTCGAAGACCCTGATGTGACAGGAGGGGAAGAAGGCCATACATCGGCTCTTCCTCACTTTAGGTTCCTCCTTGAGAGGAAAAGAGGTAGCCTTAAATAAAGTTTGATATCAAAGCTTCAGAAATGCCATTATGTGATGGGAAAGGAATATCAGAATTTTGTTAAAGGCAGTGATTGGAGAAAAATAAAAATGTTCACGTTTTGACCGAATTGAGTTATCTCCTCAGTAAACCAGAAGTATTTACATGAGAAAAGAGCATGGTGCGAATTTTGCTTCTTTTCATTTTTTAAAGCTTTATGTTGCATTTAGCACATTATTAGTGATTTTTGTTTATGGAGTGCACACTAAATATTAAATTTAGCGCATTCTGATTGGGCAGATGTTATAAAATTCACATGGTGCTAACAGAGAGGACACAAAGGCATATAAGGCTTCCTTTCCAAGAGTTTACAATTGGCTAGAGGGAATATATAAGCACTTAAGTTATCCAAAGAGACAGGAGTAAATTAATAATATAAATTCTGCCAACATTCATATAAAGCACATTTTAGAGAGAAAATGTTGTGTTTGTGTAATGTTAGAAAAAATTAAATACCATATGTTAAACCTTCTCATATTTTCTTCATCTACCTCCTATATGTTCCCTTTTAATCCACATTTTATGTGTTGGGTCTGGTCATACACTTCTAATCATTACTATCAATGACACGTAGGAGTGCACAAAACACCAGTGAAAGTAGGGAGTATGTGATAGCCTCTAATAATGGAAAACTTCTTTATCAAGAGCCAAACTAAAAGGCCAAAGCCCTCTAGTTTACTGTTTCCAGCATCTGAAGCTTGGACAAAAGCTACTCTGACCAGTCCTTGTGGATGTGACAATTTTTCTTCATCCCCTTTTGCCCTTTCTTGGAACTTCCTTGATTCTGATACCTTACCTGGACAATCTCTTACTATCTTTCATCTGGCTTTCCAGCTACTGTGTTCTCTTCCTGTCAGTCTAGACTTCCTTTCTTTATTGGAAGCCAGAACTGCCTTTAAGTATCTACTCTACCTCATTTGGTTGTTTCTAAGCCTCACTCCCTCCTAGCAGGGACCATTTATAACCACTCATTCCAAACACACACACACACACACACACACACACACACACACACACACACACACACACACACCTAAAAAATATCTTGAAATTATAGTGACCAATATATTCTCTTATATTCACCTGATTTAGGCAGCACTGTAAATTATGAAATCATGTCTGAAATGAAATCAAGGTATTCTTATGTCTAGAAATAAGTATTTGATTCATTTGAGAATATTTTAAGCTGACGTCAAAGATTTTAACACAATTTTGTCGAGAAGGGAGCATAATATGACAAACAAAACACTTGAGAATGTTTAGGTATTCTCTCAAATATATTAACATGATAAGATAAAATTTAGTCCTCAAATTGGAACAGAGCAGTTAAGGTAGCATGCACTGGCAGATAATCAAACTAAGCCTTGCTAATTAAATTGTACTGCAGCAGATAACAATGCAGTTGATGATGCCCAGTGTATTCCATGATTGTCACAAATTGCTGTTACTTATGAAACAGAGCAGTAGCTTTCCACTTGAATATGTTCCAGAGCAAAGAGAACTGCTTGTATATGCACATATGCTCACAGGTGCTTGGTAGCCTTTTCTAAATGTTTTTAAATGGGTGTTTTAAAGCACAGAGGAAGCTTTGGATTTTTTTTTCTGTGAATTAACATCGTCAAGTAACCCATCACTTGCAAGATTAAAGCCACAAAACTGACATATCCTGCCTCCACAAGGAATACACACACACACACACACACACACACACACACACACATATAGATATGTGTGTGCATGTATGTATGCATTTTACATCATTTTTCACTGGTTGTCACGTATCTCAGTGGATTAGAATATGGTACTAATACAGAGTTCTAACTCCAGAGAGATAGGTATACTTCAACCCATTTTAAAACCAACATCTTTACCACTCTAAAAGAACTCACTGAATATGGAATGTGCTGCCTTAGGAGAACTCTTCTCAGCAATAGAGATGTACAAGTATACACTAGATAGTCATGTAGCTATTATGTTGAATTGGAATTTCAAGTACCAGGTGATTGTTAAATTTATTTTGGCTGACTCTTAAGTTCCATTGCTGAGAGCCTAGTCACAGAACACAGAAGCTATGATGTGATTGGCCTGTGTCATCCTGGCAAAATTCAATGTAAATAACAATTTCTGCATATTTTTCTCAGGACTAGTTTCTAAGAAAGCAGAAAATCAGCCATCTGAAACCTGGCTAAAGTGATACATGGCCTCAGTCTTCAAATGTGTGTACCACTCTTACCTTCAACTCTAGGTCGCCTGCACGGTAGTTCATCACTTGATCGGAAACAATGTATCTAATGTACATGTGTGGTGAATAATCTAAAGGATTATTCTGTGAAGTAGAAGATTTGGCTTCTAATTTATAGTCTGTTCTTACTGATGGTAGAACCTAAGGGAGTGGTCATTTCCCCTATTCTATCCTTTTATGTCACTGTAGATCTCTTTTCAAAATGTTTCTCATAACTACAAATTTCACATTTTAAGTGGTTATTTGGTTAATGGCTGCATCCCTCCGTCAGACTGAAGCCCATGAGAATGGAAACCCTGTTACATTTCATCTTGCTTCATATACCTAGTATTTAGCACAGTACCAGGCGCAATGTGGATGCTGAAACATTTAGTGAATACATGAATGAATGAATTTAATTCTTACAGGGGACTGTTTCTCCATATTCAAAATAAAGAGATACTTACATGATGTCTGGATGTTGCTCAAGTTTCTTGCATCTTTAATGGTTGTGTACCACCACTTTATGGCCCCTACCCCTCAGAAACTTAGCAATGGTTTGAAAAAACAGGTATATATGAAATTACTAGAGAAAAAAGATAGAGTCGACAATCAAGCATTCTCACATGGGTTACTGAGTTCAGCAAATGAATAGATAAATTATGCCAGCAAGTAAGATCTCACAAGATGGATACATTTGGATAATGGAAAGAATATTGGAAGACATTCCTGGGTTAGCAGCAGAGAAATGACAAAAAGAAAGAAGACAGAGGCAAACATGAAGATGGGATGTGCAAGGCAATGTGGAAATTTTCTCCATATCTGCATTTTTGCGTGATTAAAATTTCCAATTTATTCTATTAATGTTTGTTTCTCTACTTAATTAAATGATGGAGTAAATGTCATAGCCCATATCTTTGTGACTGGCTTTTTCAGAATTATTTAATTGTATTTACTGATTCCTGGAAGTTCAGATTACAAATATCACATCCCAGATCTTGGCAGACCAAATGACAATGCAATACTTGTAGGAAGAAAAAATGTCCATCCCCTCATGCTGTTTGAAGGCAGATTTTGACAATAGAGAAGTTTGCCTCCTGTCAAAGATAAAAGGAAAAAGTTCAAGTTCTTTAATTCTGAAAAGCAGGTAGATGTAACAGTTTATAATCGTCTCTGAAATGACCAGAAAAAGAATTCCAATTGCCTTAATGATTAGAAGTGAGACTTGAAGTCAAGAAATTCAAAGCCTCTTTACAAAGCCAGGCTCTTCTCATTATTGAAGGATACACATGATCACAGGCACACAATTGTACAAGTGCAGCATCCTTTTGCTTATCCAAGAGAATGTACAGCCACATGGCACAATGCTTTTGATTAATACCACTGAAATCAGAAAGGAGAAATTCAAGTGGAAATAACAGGCAACTAAATGTGCACACAGTAATAAAGTGCTCTATCTGTTTGATATGAAGAATGAAGAATGACGACTACTTCTTAGTTTTAGGTAAATTTTTGAAAAGAAAGTCAAAGTATTTTCAATGAGTAAAAGACTATATGTATGCCATCCTGAGCAAGAGCGAGACTCCGTCTCTACTAAAAATAGAAAGAAATTATCTGGCCAACTAAAATATATATATAGAAAAAATTAGCTGGGCATAGTGGTGCATGCCTGTAGTCCCAGCTACTCGGGAGGCTGAGGCAGTAAGATCGTTTCAGCCCAGGAGTTTGAGGTTGCTGTGAGCTAGGCTGACACCACGGCACTCACTCTAGCCCGGGCAACAAAGTGAGACTCTGTCTCAAAAAAAAAAAAAAAAAGACTATATGTATGTTCCATTGTTTTGACTGGGGGTACAAGATACATTGAAAAATAAATATTAATGCAAAGAAAAACACTTCTTTTGTCAATGTTACTTTTGAATTTAAGTAACTAGTTATTCCCATAGGACTACACTTTAAATTATAAAAATTTCCAAACCTTTAGTTATATTTTTACTGTATTAAAATGTTCCAAAACTTCTTTTGGAGAGAAAATGGAATCTCATAAAATGCTCAACAAAAGGCAGAAAAAGAGTGGAATAAAAAAAGAGGAGCAAAGAACAGAGACAATAAATTAAAAACAGTAACAAATATGATAGATATTAATCCAATTGTATCAATAATCACTTCAAATGTTAATGATCAGATACACCAATTAAAATACAGAAATTGTCAGAATGAATCAAAAACCAAGACTCAACTATATGTTGTTTATAAGAAAAAGACATGTATAAAAAATCAGTTAAAATTAAATTGATACAAAAACATACTATGCTAACACTAATCAAAAGAAAGCAGAAGTAACTATATTAATTTCAAACAGAGCAGACTTCAGATGAAGGAATGTTATTAGGGATTAGAAGACATTATACAATGATAAGGGAATAAATTCTTCAAGAAGATATAACAATCCTTAACGTATATGTACCTAACCACAGAGCATCAAGCTATATGAGGCAAAAACTGATATAACTGTAAGAAGAAACAGATAAAGCCACTATTACAGTTGGAGACTTCAGCATGTTTCTATCAGAAATGGATAGATCCAGCAGGCAGAAAATCAGTACCAACATAGTTGAACTCAACAACACCATCAATGAACTGGATATAATTGATATCTATAGATGACTTTCTCCAATGACAGCAGATTACACATTCTTCTCAAGGTTGCATGGAACATTCACCAAGATAGACCACATTATGGCTCATAAATCACATCTTAAAAAGTTGAGAAGAAAATAAATTATACAATGTCTTCTCTCAGACGATGGTGGAATTAGATTGGAAATCATTAACAGAAAGATAACTGGAAAATCCCAAAATACAAAATACATGAAGATGAAACAGCACACTTCTAAATAATGCATGAGTTAAAGTACAAATATCAACAGAAATTTATTTTTATTTTTTTGAATGGGCCATTATTATTTTTATTTTTTCCAAATTTTATTTTAATAGATTTAGGGGGTACAAATGGTTTTTTGTTACATGTTATAGTGGAAAAATCTAGGCTTTTAGTGTACTTATCACATGAATAGTGTGCATTGCACCCAGTAGGTAGTTTTTCATGCCGTACTCTCTCCCATCCTCCCCCTTCTGAGTCGCTAATGTCCCTTATGTCAATTTATATGACCATGCAGACCCACGGCTTAGCTCCCACTTATAAGTGACAACACGTGGTGTTTGGTTTTTACTTCCTGGGTTACTTTACTTAGGATAATGGCCTCTAGTTCCATCTAAGTTGCTGCAAAACACATTATTTTATTCTTTGTCATGTCTAAGTATTATTCCATGGTGTGTGTGTGTCTGTGTGTGTGTGTGTGCATGCATGTACATACATATGTATAAAATCACATTTTCTTTATCCACTCAACACTTGATGGGCACTTAGGTTGGTTCCATATCTTTGAAATTGTGAATTGTGCCAAAAAAAAATAAGTATAAGTGTCTTTTTTTATAAAATGACCTCTTTTTCTTTGGGTAGATCCCCAGTAGTAGGATTGCTAGATCAAATGGAAGGTCTACTTTCATCTCTTTGAGAAATCTCAATACTATTTTCTGTAGAGGCTGTACTATTTTACATTCCTGACAACAGTATATAAACATTTTATTTTTACTACGTCCATGCTAGTATTTTTTTTTTTTTTTTACTTTTTAATAATGGCCATTCTGACAGGGTAAGGTGGCATCTCATTGTGGTTTTAATTTGCATTTCCCTGATGACTAATGATGTTGGGCATTTTTTCATGTGTTTGATGGCCATTTATTTCTCTTCTTTTGAAGAATGTCTGTTCATGTCTTTTGCCCACTTTTTAATGGGGTTACTTGTTTTTTTCTTGCTAATTTGTTTGAGTTTCTTATAGATTTTGATTATTAGGCCTTTGTCAGATGTACAGCTTGCAAATATTTTCTCCCATTCTATAGGTTGTCTATTTAGTCTGTTGATTATTTCTTTTGCTGGGTAAGGGCCTTTTAGTTTAATTAAGTTCCCATTTATTTATTTTTGGTTTTGTTGTATTTGCTTTTGAAGTCTTAGTCATAAGTTATTTCCCTAGGCCAATGTTGAGGATAGTTTTTTCTAGGTTTTCTGCTAATATTTTTATGGCTTCAGGTCATTTAAGTCTTTAATCCATTTTGAGTTAATTTGTATATGTGGTGAAAGATAAGGATCCAGTTTTATTTTCCTGCATGTGGCTATCCAATTTTCCTAGCACCAATTATTAAATAAGGTGTCCTTTCCCCAGCATATGTTTTTGTCTGCTTTTTCAAATATCAGTTGGTTGTAGGTATTTGCCTTTATTTCTGGGTTCTCTGTTCTGTTCTACTGATATATATGTCTATTTTCATACCAGTACCATGCTGCTTTGGTTACTATAGCCTTGTAGTATACTTTAGAGTTGGGTAACATGACAGAGTATTATTTAGTGCTAAAAAGAAATGATCTATTAAGCTATGAACAGACATCAAGGAAACACAAATGTATATTACAAAGTAAAAGAAGCCAACATGAAATGGCTGCTTACTGTATGATTCCAACTATATGACATTCAAAAAAAGACAAAAATATGAAGACAGTAAAAAGATCAGTGGTTGCCAAGGGTTAGGGTGAGGGAGGAATGAGTAGGCAGAGCACAGGGGATTTTTAGGGCAGTGTAAATACTCTATATGACACTACAATGGAGGATACATGTCATTAAAAATTTTCCCAAACCAATAGGATGTGCAAAATCAACAATGAACCTTAGTGTAAACCATGGACTTTGATTATGATGTGTCAATGTAGGTCCAATTGTTGGGGGATGCTGATAATGGGGCCATGCCTGTGTCACGGTGGGAGAGATATGGGAATCTCTGTACCTTCTGCTCAATTTTGCTGTGAACCTAAAACTGCTCTTTAAAAAAATAAATCAAGCAAAAAACTTCTTCTTTTGTCTCTCACATCTGCTTGAAGTATAAATTAAATGTTTCCCCAAATTACTCCTCCAACATTAGTGGAATTCTAATTTATAACATAGTTCTTAGTGCTTGGGGATACAGAATAGGGGAACCTATGATTTCTACCCTCAAGAGACTTAGAGAAAAGTGTGGGAACAAAAGTTATCTAATAGTATGGGGCAGTGTATGTATTAAACGAGTGGTGCATTAAGTAAGAATCATAGCAGCTAAGATAAAACGATGACTGAAGCCCTCCATGGGGGACTGTGATTTAATTTGGGCTTGGGACAGTTACTGAAAGTTTGATGGTAAGAGAAAGGGGAGATGGAAGATAGGGAAGGAGGGATAGTGTGAACAAAGGTGTGGATGCTGGATTTGATGGTTGACTAGGGTTACACAGAGGAGGACAATCTGGTTGGAAAAAGGGATGTGTGGGAAAGGTAGAGTGAGAGGAAGGATTGATTTTTAAAACGCTAAGATCATGAATAAAATGAGAGAGTAAGCACGATTATATTTAAAGCCTTCTTCAATATCATTTTATTCTAAATGTTAAATTTTTCCATGATCCCTGATATTGTGGGGACCAAAGATTTACAACCTTGGATTACCTGATGGTTCAGTAATAGATATGATTCTGGAGAATGCAGACTAATCATAGAGGCTTGCCTAGAGAGTTCAGAAGAAAATTCTGAAAGCAATGTTCTTATCTTAGTGGAAAGCCCTCATTCTCCAGTGGGAAAATCGAGTTTGTATTTGAGTATCATTTTTAGTATCTGCAAATGTCACACACAGACCTTTTGTTTTTACTTCAATAACCTGCACATAGTGTATATTTAGCTGGGGGCCATTTCAACTTCAAGAGACCTATTTACCCTGGTGCAAAAAATATCTTTACTTGATATACAGGTTGTATAGATTCACCAAATATCATTTTATTTTCTAATGTAAAGAAATAAGACAGTGGGTGAATAACTCTTTGCATTCTTTTAATGATAAATTATTCTGTTAGAAGTGGCAATATACACTGTCTTAAAATTGAATTTTGGCATATTTAAAAATTTTTAATCCTGCTTTAATGAAATTTAACAATGATATTAAGCTGGTGTTTTTAAGTTTTTAAAAAAGTTTTTAAAGTTTTATGAGTAAGTAAAGCAATTACCCATAATTTCACGTTATGGTATGACTATTCCTATTTTTGAGCTGGTTTGTCCATATGTATATATAATTTCTCCCTTATATCTTCCTCTCTCTCAGCTGCTCAGTCCCTCCTAGTGGTGTCCCTGGACTCCACTGGTGTCAGTCCTTGTGGTCTACTTCCAAGCAGTAATCACTCCAATCAACTCTTCTGCCAGGAAAGTCCTATAAGCTTTGTCTCTAGTTGGCCTTCTTGAAGTCTCTCCATCATAATTTCATGGTAGAGGAAATGGGGCTCAGAATAACTTGCCAAGATCGCATAGCTAATAAATGTTAGATAGGATTTTAAGCCAATTCTGTCTTTACCCTTGCAGCTGACTCTGTATAAGTTTGACAGAACAGTTGAATCTCATAATCAAGTGGCAAAACCAAAAGAGCTACCTGCAGACAGTTCTGAGAACTGCCCACCCATCTGCCTTGATTATATAAAATATAGAACATAATATCAATGTGCTTTGCTCCCTTTTTATTTTGTTGAAGGCCATCAAACAAATAACTGAAAAAAATTGTAAGGACAGAAAATGGCGTCCACTTTCCATCTAGTCATTAGGGAAAGTGAATCTACCAGTTTGGGGGCCTAGATTTCTATGAATTTATCAAAACTTCTCACTGAATGTCATGATTTTCCAGCCAACTTTTCTAAGGACTCCATGTCAGAAAGAAGTGTTGGAAAAGGGGCTCAGCCTGTCCTAGGTTTCCTATACTTCCCTTTCCAGGCCTTGTGTGGAAGGACTTCTCAGTTGTGGTCTGTGCAGCCTACCACTGCTGGGTCTCTTTGCTGGATATAGAGTACGCAAATACTTAATTTTACTAAGGGCAAAGATTGTTTTCCAAAGTGGCTTTATCAGTTCACTCTTGACAAAAGTGCCTGAATATTGTCAATTCTTCATCCTTAGCAGCATTTGACAGATGTAAAATGGTAAATTGGTCCTGTTAAAATTTTTCTTTATCCATTTTCTTACTCAAGTTCCTGAAATATTCTTTTTGACTCTCAGGAACACCTTCTTATTTCTAATGTTATTTTCTTCTTGATTTTACACATCGCAAATATCTTCTCTCTCCTTATCTTTTATCTCTGGCTTCTGTTTGCTTTAAATTTTTGCTTACCAATTGCTTTTATTTATATAAGGCTTTTTTCTTAATCACAATTTCTGCTGTCCAATGAGTTTGTCCTTCCCTCTCTGTCTTGAACTAAAAACTCCCAATATCGAATTGGCCTAGTTCATCATTGTCATTTTTGCTGAACAAAGTTCTCATGTAACTTCACCTCAAAGACCATTACCTACCTTTTAATTGAAACTTCGATTATATAATGGCAAATTAACTGTAGGGTTAAGGTGCCAGGATCAGGTTGTTCCAAAATGGCATTTTACATAGAAGAAAAATGTAGGTGCAAATCTTTTAGAAGGGGATGGTGAACATGACAGGCATTCTCAAGGTTGGACTTTTCAGTAAGAAGCCTTATGCGATCAATAAAAACTCTTAGTAAAATTGGTAATAATGTCTGGTTTGTATTTTCTTATATTTGTGATTTAAAGTTTGTGTAAATTAATTTCCATTTATTTTTTTATGTTTATATTAATGCTTTAATCCTTCTGGCAATTATTTTTCATTAGGGTATGAGGTAGGGATCTAAAAGTAATTGTTCTCACACATTTATTAAATACTCAACCTGCTGGTTTAAAATATATTGAAATTAATATATTTAATTTGTGTGCATTTGGCTTACTTTCTGGACGTCACTCTATCAATCCTTCTATTTTGGTGTCAGTACTTTAACTCTTTCAGTACTGCTGCCTTGTAATACATTTCCACTATTCCCTCGAAAAATTCTCGATTATGTAAGAATTTTTACAAAAATATTAATATTTTAAAATATAAGCTTTATTGTGTGTTGGGGAGCACATTACTTTTATTCGGGAAACCCTTTATAAAATTATACTGTGCAATTCACCTTGAAGACAAGAGTCGAGTATGGATGTATTTGTTTCTAAAGTAAACCTAATATAAAAGTCAAGTTTCAATTTGAAAGACTTTTATGGGATGCTGTGGAACTTATTTTCATGAAGTGTTACTTAACAAGTAATGTACCCTTGCAATTAAACAGTAACAAGAACAGATAATGAATCTAGACATGATTTGAGTGAACTATTGGCAATGATATCATGAAAAGGCTGGTCAACATCCATCTCCTTGCTGAGAGGTCTGCTTAATGTCTATGCCTGGCTAGCATCCAACCCTTACCAATTAATGGCAATGTTTCTTATCCGAGCTCATTTAAAAGCACTTTTAAGAGGTTAGACAATGAAAAATAGATTGCCATAGATGCTATCTCTGTGGTTCATAAGCATGAGTCACAATGGATGATTTCACCTTAAAAATGCAAAGACACCAAGTATAACTTGACCCAGAACCCCCATATTCAGCATTTTTATTTAATCATGGTAATGCATATACCCTTCATCTTTTTCTCTGGGTACTTAATAAAAATCAGGTTAGGATATGATGTTGGGATTGGAGAATAGAATATCCTAGTGGAAATTCCCAAAAGGACATTAAATATATGGATCTGAAGCTCTACGGAGAAATATAGCCCAAAGAATTAAATTTGAGAGTCATTGGTTTAATAAATGTTAGTTTACAATATGGACCTTGTGACATAAACCTGGGAGAGCACACAAAATTATGATAGAAGAGTACAGAATGAAATCCTAAGGGATACCAAAACTTAAGGGGTAGTAGTGAAATAGAAGACACTAAAGTAAACTAAAGAAAAGTTTTCAGGGAGAGGTAGATATGAAAACCAAGATGATGGAATGCAAATCTTCAAAATAGAAAGAGAACAGATTGTAAAGCATCCAATGGACTTGAAAATTTATTGGTCATTTCTGAACTTTCTGCAAGAAATTTCTGTGTGGGGCTATGAAGACAGGCAGCTTGAAGAGAGTAGAAGAGTGAGCATCAAGTGAGGAAAAGAAAATATTGCTTTGCTTTGGGGTAGGAGGAGAAGAGAGCACAAATATAGTTATATATGCAGGGCACTGTGGAACCAAGAGGCATTTTTTAAGGTGGTAGATTCTTGAAGAAACTTATATAAATAGAGTCAGATTCAGGAGAGAAAGAGTGTGCTAATACTTAATGGAATAGTATAGGAACAGTCCTGATAAAATAGTAAGAAAGATGATCAGCAGCACAGATAAAGACATTTACGCTGACCAGAGAGAAGAACATCTCTTCAGCTAAGAATGATTGTTGTGATTTTAGATATGTTCAGTAGGAAGAGGTGGAAGTTGAGGACATTTCCCTGTAAAACACAATATAAATTTTCTGAGAAAAACAAGGACAAAGGTAGGATGATGGCTTGAGAATGGTTGTGAGGATATTGCTAGCCACTGAGGGACAGGTAAAAAGAGTTGGGAAGTAACTCAATTTGATCTTGTGATTAGAAATCCATGATCTTGCATTTGCGTGATCTCAGTGTGTCCTCCAACCATTTTCATCAGTCTGAGCATGGAAGTAGAGCTGCCGGAGAGCAGAACCAGTCCAGAGATTGGATTTTGTGGAGCTGGCAAAGTACAAAGAAGTTCAGGGAGATGTTTGTATTGATCCGAGAATGTCCAAGTGATTCAATGAGGTCCAGGCTGAGGAAGGAAGACAGGGAAAATATTTGATAAACTACAGGGAAAGAGAAAAATCGATAGCTAGCAAGTGTCCATGAGATTGGAGTGGAGGATTAGTGAAGGAGAAAAGGAAGCAGTAAGATAATAGAATAATGGAATTTAAATTTTCAGAAGTAAACAGACAGGTGAAAACATGACATAATCATGTACGAGTCTGAGTTTACTTGACATAAAAACGTGTATGTAGTTAAAGAGATCAAGAGATTTAAATCATGTGTCTTTCTTTTCATTTTATTTTATTTTATTTTTGAGCATCTGGGCACAGATGGGTGGAGGCCGAAAAAGGCGTCCATGTCCTGTGTCTTTCAATATGGCTGTGAATATCCACCTAACATTAATCTCCTCTAAATGTTTTTTTTCTAGAGGCTTAGAATGCCATATATTTCACTAACTCTCCCACTGAAATAAATCTAAAATTACTGGATAAAATACTTTAAATGCATATTTTGAAATACATTAGTGAGCTGAAAAAAGAGCAAGAAATCCCCAAAGGCCAAAAACTAAGTGAAAGATGAAAGTGAGAAAGGTAAACAGAGCAGTGAAGTAAGTTTCTGCCCTGCAGACATTTGCTAACCTGGGTGAACATGAACTTTGGATAGCATGGGTTAAAGGCGCACAGAGATCAGAGGACAAGCCCAAGAACAACTGGGATTTGTGAAACTATAAGGATAATCAACAAAAAACATTAAATATAAATAATTAAATTCCAGGTACTGCACTTTTTGTTTATCAAGGATGAACAAGACGTAGACTCACTGTAAAGAAGGGATCTAAAAGATAGTAAATACTTTCTCAAACCTTGGCATGACAAGAAAGGAAGTCAAGTCTTGCGGAGGGTTGCTGCCTGAATTCACACTACGTGGGAGATCCACATATCTGAAATGGTTCCAGGGCTATGGTGTCCCAGAGTCTGCCCAAAGCAAATGAAATCCTGTCAGAATGAACCTGACTTCATACCAAGCCTATGAAAGTTATCACACGTAAAATTCCCAGAAATAAAATCTCACAGTAGAAAAAAAAATGATACTAGCATAAGGCGATATGAGTGAGAATCTATAAAAATAAAAGATTGAAGGAGGCTAAGCCTTCAGACACTGGTTTATCTGAATAAAGAACATAAAATAAAGAAATTTAACATATTTTTTTAAATAGAAGAAGAAATACAGAGTATAAGAACAAACAAAAAAGATCTGACAAAGAGAAAGAATAGATTACTTTCAAAGGAATAACAACCAGGCTGAGGGGTAATTTCTTAACAGAAACAATGGAAGCCAGATGACAGTGAAAGAAATGCCAAATTCTAAAAATTTGATTATTCAATAGGTTCTTTCAGGTTTCAAATGAGACAAAGTCTTTAAAGCTTTTAAATGCTCGCAAAAAAATCTAGTGAAATGAATAATGTGCTGACTCAATGTTCCTGGTTCTGATTTAAGCTTTTTTATTAATAAAAACATTTAAAAATACTAAAGAGAAGATCTTTATTATCAATTTCATAGATCTAATTCACTGGCAGCAGCTCCAAGAGCAATCAGAAACTCAGTTTTCTCCTGGATTCAATGAAATTTTGAATTTGCATGACAAATCAAAGTATAATGTTTTCCTTTAATGAATTAAAATCTAGTTTTTCAGTGGTGCTCTATGCAAGAGCCAACTTAGTCTCTCATTAAGGCTCTTCTTGGTGTTTTCTTGTATGCATGATTGATAAACTAATTCAAGGATGATACTAATTCCTTTATTTACATTTTTTAGAAACATACAAGCAGTGGCCTCCTCCGTTGATATGGTTTTACTAAGTAGTGCTTCATTCTTGGGTTTAAAAAGATCTGAGTTATTCAAGGAAATGAACATTGAAGCATTCTGCATTCCATCACGTGCAACTTTGAGCTTTACA
This sequence comes from Lemur catta, assembly GCF_020740605.2. Lineage (NCBI taxonomy): Eukaryota > Metazoa > Chordata > Mammalia > Primates > Lemuridae > Lemur > Lemur catta. Next base: position 135,451,459 of record NC_059129.1, on the reverse strand, counting down.
TCATGACTGTTCAGATTCACGGCAACCATATCTGCTATAGTGGCGTGCCTGGGTTTCCAAGTTCTTAGTGTGACCTCTAACTCTTTCTCCAACTTCCACACCTGTCTCTTAGGTAACAGGAGCTTAACAGGTGGGAAGAAATCAAAATTGTTATTCCCTGTGACTCAAGCAGGATACACAGAGTTAAAAGAAGCTGTTTCTTAGGAGGATGTTTATCTACATTAAATAACTTGTATAATTTTCACGGGAAAAAGTAGAAACACATGGAGCTATGGAAGGGTGAGTCTGGGTCTGAAGGCAGGACGTGGAAGAATGCTCAGGGAATTAAGGTGAGCTGGCATGGAGACAAGAAACTGGGAAGGGCACACACAGGAAACATAAAGAGAGACAGATGAATTCACAGATTTGCTTTGGGCCAGCCATGAGCTTTCTTTCTCCAATCTATTGGTTCATAACTGGAATTCAGATTAGGAATAACACTGGGATAGCACAACTTTTGACAGAAAGAAAGAAACTTTTGGTTGAAAGAAATACATAATAATCAAAGAAATTTGGGACATTCGGGTAGCACAGTAGATGCATGTTGCCTATGTGTTGTCTGAGAAGTTTTTAACAAAGAATATGGCAAAATAAAAGCACATAGGATAACAGGTTATAATTAGGGAGAAGGAAAAAGTAAGACAGGTGTACTAGAATAATTTAATAGAAATCCCCAGCCCTAAGGAAATACCTTAGAAGAGCCACTTTCCCGTTGAGGCTGACTGGGGTGATTTATGTGTGGTCCTGTGTTTTCCAAAGGAGACCTGGCTTGACAGTGACTATCCTCAGAAAGAACCAAGGAAAGGAGAGCCAACTAGTGGATTTAAAATCACAACTTTGAGGTCTTTCACACAATCACAACCCTAAAAATCTGCTAATCATGGAAATTTCCATGAGGAATTTTCAAGGGGTAACACTAGGAAATTGGCTTCTTTTGGGACTCAGGAATATGAAGTATGACAGCCAAGGAAACCTTCTTGTGCCCCATGATCAAGCGCTTACTTTGTCTTTGTGTCTGAGATGATGAGTATTTATGTGAGCTATACATGGGAAGCTTAGGGTGGAGAACATGAAAGAGCTTACAAAAGCTCCTCTGTGCTCAAGCTTATTGGAGAGAGTGAAAAAACCTCCATAGAGAAGAAATTAACTGAAAGGAAGATGGAGCAACAAAACCAACATCAAGAAATTGCCATCAAGAGAACACGATGGAGTAAACAACTCTATGTTGTTTACTACTCAATGATCGTTTTAATAGTTTCTATTTATTGAAACCTTGTCATTGTACAGCATGATCGTAACTTCTCCTTTGTTTAGTTCTGTGATTAAACATCTCTGTTTTATAAATAAGAAATATTAAGATTCAGAGGTATTAATTAATTTGCCCAAGATGGCATAGCTATTAAATGGCAAAGAAAGTACTTGAAGATAGACTGCTTTGCTCTAAAGAGCCTACTCATCACTCCCACAAAATATTGAAACTTCTGAAGAAGAAAGTACCTACTTGTGCAGAAAGTGATGGGAATAAGGGCAGCAGGGCTTCAGAACTATGTTCTATTACAGAGTAAAGGGTCATCGATCAGGAACAAATTGCTGCTTTAGGGAAATTTCATGGTACATGACCTCTCTGGTCCCTTCTAATCAGAAGACTCTGATTCTAAGTTTCCTTAAGTCATGATCCTCTAGAGTGACTCAATGGCTTCCAGGAAAACATCACTCTCTGATTCATTGTTACTCTTTTACTGTTTGGCAAACTGGCTAAGTGACTTGGGGCTTATTTGTAAAATAAAGGCAGTAAGATTAGCAAAATGTAGTTTAGTTTTGGAAAAAAAGTCCAAGGAAAAACATTTGGAAGAATAATTAGAAAGAATTAATTTATAGTGGCATTATGAACTAGGCATTTCAGCAGTATATTTGTATTATACATATTTATATGAATAAAGAATGACTTAGGTGATATGTCACCTTTAGGTTTTTTCAATTCTTAGGCTTCTATGAGATTTCAGATAAAATATCTGTAATTTTAACTCTATGGAAGAAGTATTTGCATTTAGTAGGTGGTGTAAGATGAGCATGCAGAATTTACTTGAAGGAAACCTCAGTGCCTATTCCCCTTTGGCTGCTAGTTGACTGTGACCAAAAATGAGTCACTGAATTTCCATCAATCTCAGTTTCTGTGTCTCAAGAATGAGCTACATAATAAATTATTTCCTTTCATTTCCAATATCAACCCATTTTTAAAAATCTATTCATTTGTTAGACACTGTGCTGTATATGGTATATTATGCTGTGATTAAGAAGATACTATTTCTGCTCCAGTTAGCTTAAATTCAAAAGGAAGGGCTTCTAAAGGAGACCAAAAACTAATAATTTTAGAAGTATGAAGAGACATGGGAGAATGATGTCCTAGATGCCAAAGAAGGGACAAACTTGAGAAAGTATGGCATTATTCAGTACCATACACTAAAGAGTGGTCAACTAGGGTGAGGATAGATTTTCACTATTGGATTTAGACTAGATCTCACTTTGGGGCTGTAACTGATGAATTAGAGCAAGGACAGTTTTAGAAAGTACAAAGGGTAAATGCAATGCTGAAAAGAGTTGAAGAATAAATGTGTTTAAAGAAAAAGGAAGGTAGAGATGACTCTTCACAGAAATTTAGCATGAAGAGAGGGAGGAAGACAAGGTTACTTAAGGAATTTTGGTTGCTTTAATGAGTTTATTATTTTACTTAATACTTCCAAATGTCAGTGATCACCTCCCTTTTTGAAATTTTTTACTAGTGGCTTAAACAGAAGCATTTTTGTCTTTACATAGAGCATTAATGACACAGAACTATAACATTGTTATGCTGAGAACTGTAGCAATTCCCCAAATGACTCTTGAATGAAAACACTCTGCTGAGTGGGATAATATTTGGGGAATGGAGCTCCACAACTCCTATTCGTAAGAGTGACATTCCCCAAATTATCCATCCCTTTACTTCCTTATTTATAGCCTCACATTTTAAGTTGTTTCTCAAATTACATGTCAACATATTAATAGCTTTCCCCCAGAGTCTCTTCTGTCCCAAGGATTATGCTGGTACTCAAGTTAGGAAGAAGTGAGTTAGTGGAATTATGGAAGTTCAAGATGCTATTGTCTACCACAGAAAACACACCAAACAAGTTTGCATGCTTAGGAATTTAAAATATATAAAACCATAGCATTCAATAGAGAACATTATTAAACCATAAATAGATTTAACTAGCTACAAGTGTTCAGAAAAAAGACTAGAAATGAAGCCTTATACAACTAAGAGAGTAAACACTGTAGCCCCACGAAAGAGAATCTCATTGCAGAAATAACATCAGAGAAATGGAAGAGAAAGACAAAATACAGAATATTTAATATTTCTGAGATTCCAGGTCTGACATGCTTTGGGGGCTTTTAAGTGACAAGAGATACATTCTACGTGGGAATGCCTATGTTTTAATATGTAATATAACATAAAATAAAATACGTTGTTAATTTTCTAAAATCATTGGATGATAATTTGCTCCTTGACTGGCACAAATTCCCCAAATGGGAAGGAACAAAGGCTGCAAATACAGTAGAAGGAGGGAGGATCAACAAATTGTTTTTCTCTGAGAATTATACAGATGTGGATTCAATGAACAGCAATTCAAAGAAGAGCATCTATCATGTGCAGATGACAATGGCATCTTTTGATACAGGGTAGGTGATACAGGCTATTTACTTGCCAGGTCTCTCTCATTAAATTTAAACTTCATGGGCAGCACCTTCTGGGGAAAATGCAACTGTTGGTTGAGGGTAGAGAATCCTTCCTCTTCCCCCAGGGAGCAGGGACCAGGACAGACCAAGTATATCTCTTCTTTGTAGTGGGGAGCATTTCTTGGCTGAATGGGCAAAGGTAAATTTCTTCATAAACATCATCAGTTTTTCCAATTAGTTAATTTCACATTTCCCATCCTCGGATTCTTGAGAAAGAAAAAAATAAGCCATGTATTATTTTTAGTTTTATTTTTTCTTTAAATTACATTTCTTAATGTCATTGCCAAGTCCACTAGCAAACAAGTGACACATGCCACAGTTTGCTTGTGTTCTGTTCCAATTTCTGACACTCAGATTTACAGACCCAAACCTCTGGTCTTAGGTGGTAGCATAGGTGAGACATCAGGTTAGTTTTGTGTCAGGCTTGAGAAATGCTGCATGGGAAAGAAAGCTCCCTAAGACCCTATAAGCCCAGAGTGAATGACAAATATAAGCGCTTATCCTTTGTGAGTCCTCCAGAAAATTGAAGGAATACAACATAAAATTTGCCATCATTTATGAATCATTTAAGCCTGAAAACAAATAATGCCCCTTATCTTGGGAATTCTTTTGAATATGGACTCTTTTAGCACATCCAAATTTGGCATCTTTGACTCATGCATCATACTTCTCAGACAAGGGAACAAATTCTTAATTTGAAAAATAACTTTTTTTTTTTTTAGCCAGTTGAAACAAGCCCTTTTTAGAGTAGACTAAAGCTTGGTTTTAGAAATCACATGTTGATTCCCTTCTGATCAAACAGACACAACCCTTAAATAGGATCCAGGCTTAACACCTGGTGTGTGAGATTCTCTAGGCCAGTGATGGCCAATGTGGTAAGAATTAAGCATTCTCCATAGGACAACCTGTCTCTCACAATAAAAGCTATAAGGTATAACAAGGAGTAACAAGCCCACTGATGTTAGCAAGATGCAATAGGTAATTTCAGAAAGTGCTCAGGAAATAATATGTCTTTCTGTAAATGCCTAATTCTGAGTGGAAATCTGAAACATTTTGGTGTTTTCAAGGCTGGCTGTGTATGAAGCAGGGCTGAAGGTCTACAAGGAGTACTTGCTTTTTCTTCTCTCATGCAACGGCTATCTTAAAAAAATGAAAAATAAAAGCAAAAGATCAAAAATGGTGCCTAAAGCCATCCTATGTCTTTGAGTCTGTCCATTCACATCCAGGTATTTTGCAAGTGCAGTTTGCCCTCATGGTGTCCTGTATGTGAACCTGTTAGCAACTCTGAGTGTGAAGGAATGGCTTACTACTCTCATGACCTAGCTTTACAGTAAATTTTTCAATCTACTATGAATCCTTAAAAATATTTTTCCCCTAGTGAAAAATGGCATATGCCAATTTTTTTTTAACAGGGACCATTTACAATGAGTCAAAGGTTTTTATTTGAATTTTTATTTTTAAGGTCAAGAATGAAGAGATTATATGTGTCAATTTTTTTTTTTGTTTTCTAGAACAACAAAAATTCCTCTAATTTGAGTTTATTAATTTTTTTTTATTTCAGCATATTATGGGGGTACAAATGTTTAGGTTACATATATTGCCTTTGCCCAACCCAAGTCACAGCTTCAAGCATGTCCAAAACCTAAGGCATGAAACTGTAAGAATTCTAGAAGAAAATGTTGGAAAAACTCTTATAGACATTGGCCTAGGGAAAGAATTTTTGAAGAAGACCCCAAAGGCAATCGCAGCAACAATAAAAATAAATCAATGGGACCTGATCAAATTAAAAAGCTTCTGCACAGCCAAGGAAACTATCACAAGAGCAAATAGACAACCTACAGAATGGGAGAAAATATTCATGTTACACCTCTGATAAAGGGCTGATAACTAGAATCTATATAAAACTCAGGAAAATCACCAAGAAAACAATCAAACAGCCCTATCAAAAAGTGGGCAAAGGATATGAACAGAAACTTTTCAAAAGGAGATTTTTTTTTTTCCACCTTTATCTTCCACTATTAGCAGGCGAGGAGGAGCCACACAAAGAGTGACACTATGGCCCTGTGTTTGTAACTTAGCTGCAGTCAGGCGATGGCATTCATCTGTGAAAGAAGTCAGTTACTGCCAAATTAGTTCACTGACATTTGGGACAGGGATGCAGAATTTAAGATGGTTAACCCAACACATTATAAACAGAATTCTTGCAATGAGCCTTAAATAGCAGAAATTTCAGTATCGTGGTTTAGAAAAGCTTAGTTTTGAGAAGACAGAATTTTGAAGTGACAGGATATAAAATAATTTTTTCATTATTCATTTCAAACTTTCAAACATAATTGTATATCAGACTACTCACCCTTAACCTGAGGCATTTTCCTGTATTTCTGTAACTGATTGCAAGAATCACTACTTGTGCTTTTCTTTCCTGTGTGTTTAGCCCAGGGTACTTTTATAAGAAAATCATCTTCAGTGATTTTTAATAAAATATAAATATCTATAAAGATGTACAATATTACTGAGTATTTAACTTATACAAATTCAATTTTACTTATTTTCTCTTTTTGGCAATTAAAAATATTATAGAACATATTAACATTTATACTCTATGCTATGGCATTATTATATATTGATAAATCCATATTTAAGTATAGGTCTATAAATATATTACATATATAAATCTGTATATATAAATATATACACAAATATATATAAAATATATAAATAAATGTTACCCACCTCTCCCAACCCCATCCTTCATCCCTAACAACTATTAATCTTTTCCTCAATTTCTGTAATTTTGAAATTTGAAGAATATTAGTTATATAAATGGAATGTTAGTTACATAAATCTATCGTATGTAACCTTTTGAGATTTGTTACATAGCAATAATTTCAGTCAGCATTATCTTTATAAGATTCATTCAAATTGTTGTGTATCAATAGCATGTTCTTCTTTATTGCTGTGTAGCATTCCATGGTATGGATGTACCACAGTTTGTTTAATCACTAACTTATTCAAAAACATCTGTATCATTTCCAGTTTTTTGACTATTAAAAATAAGATTGCTGTAAACATTTATGTGCAAGCTTTTGTGTGGACTGAGTTTTATTTCTCTGAAATAAATGCCCGGTGTTGCAGCTGATAGATAATATGGTAGCTGCATGTTTAGTTTTAAAAGAAATTCTCTAGCTGTTTGCCAACTGTGGCTGTACCATTGTACATTCCCACCAGTAATCTGTAAGTGATCCAGTTTCTTCGCATCCTCGCCAGCATTTGGTGTTGTAAGTGATTTTTATTTTAGCTGTTCTGATAAGTATGGCAATACTCCATTGTGGTTTTCATTTCATTTTCTCTAGTGGCTAATGAGGTTGAATATCTTTTCATGTGCTTGTTTGGCATCTGCCTGTCCTCTTCAGTAGAATGTCTATGTCTTTTTGCACTTTCTAATTGGATTATTTTACTATTGAATTTAAAATTTCTTTATACATTCTAGGTACTAGTCATTATCAAATATGCGGTTTGTAAATATTTTCTCCCAACTTGTAGCTTGTCTTTTTATCCTCTTAACAGGGCCATTGCATATTACAAACTTCCATGAGGCATCCCAGCAAAAAATTAGACCTAGGCATGGGAGAATATCCCATATCAACAATCTCCCTTATTTAGCTTGATATTCTTCTGGATCCACTCCCCTCTCCCGGTTTCTGCCAACACAAGTGAATGAGGCCCTGTAGCTAGCTCCTTTAGCAGAAGAGCTCTTTCCTCCCTTTTGCACCCAGCACTTCCCAATAGGGTCGTGCTGATATTGGAACCTAGTTTTTGATATGATGGCTGTGAGAAGGGCAGATCCTACGGAGAGCAATCATTGGCTGTCTTGTGAAGTGCCTCATTTGAGGTCCCTCCATGGCATTTAAGAAAGGGGGAACTCTCCCTTACATTAAGGGAGTTAGGGCCACTTCTGAAGGGCCAGAGGACTCAGGGGAAATCAAGAGGGGCAAGAGTCTCAAGAGCAACAACATCCTAAGTCTCAGATCCCACTGCTTCCTTGTCAGGGCCTTGGCCTTGACTTGGAAGAATTGTATAGGTTCAGAACTAAGTCTTTGAAATTTTGTCACTCTTCCAATTAAGTCTTGTCCCTGGTCTTCGCTCTGTTTGCCCCTTGGCTGCAGGAGATGAATGTCTGTCAGTGCAGCTAAGGAGGCTCTTGGACACCCACATTTTGTTTTAAATTGTGAGTTAGTCTGCCTGAGCCTGCCATTTTCTCTCCTCAGTGCATCAGTGGCACTGTTCAAGAGCCATTCTATTCTATAGTCTTCAGTTACTGTTTCCTTGGAAGTTTTGGAGACATTTTACCAGTGACTGCAGCTCCTTCCATGTGTATCCTGGCACAGCTCACCACAGAAGAAAATATCGCAGTCCTTGTGCCGTAGCATACCAGTGTGATCAAAAATCTGCCTCTCACCAGGGATGGGGCCTTGGTGGCCATCTGGCCAGTATGTGGTTCACCTCCAGAATTCAATTCTTAAGAGTCTGCTTCCCAGGCCCTCTTATGATACCAACTTAGGTGAGGTTTCCCCAAATTGGGCCCTGAGATAGGGGTTCATGTAAGAGTGCTGTGTGGAGGAGTGTTCTCAGGAGAAGGGCCATGAGGGATGCAGGATAGGAAAGAAGCAGAGCAAGGAAGTGGTCTTGGCTGGAAATGGGCCTCAGTCTATCTGATCTTCTGAGTGGCGCAGGAATGGGAATTACATGCCTTAGACTTGATTCCATTTTAAGACAAAGGAGTTGGCCTTTTGTCCTCTGAATCAGTCAGTAATTAACCTCTGGGAGTCCTCTGGGAGTAAGGAGTAAGGACCTTTTAGAAGAGGCAGCACCCATTCAGCCAAGGGCAATTCTCAGATGGTGCATGCCACTGTGAGGGAAGCAGCAGCACCCAGAGGATAGGTAGTTGGACTGGTGAAGGTGATCTGGGTGGGCTCCACTAGCATCTCTGTAGATTTCCCCAATGCTAACCCCAAGCTACTTCATCGGCTTTCCCCAGGTCATAGCTCCTCTACACTTAGAGTCCATTCTACACAGTTTTTAATCTGCTATGGATATCAACAATTGTACATATGATAATCATGACTATCCAACTCTATTTCTTGCCATTTGAAGGATAAGAATTGGGTAACACGTTTGATTTAAATCACAATGTTAAACCTTTAGTTGAGACATGAACACTAGGTGATTAGTGGAGAAGAAAAAACATCTATGACATGTAACTGTTAATACTGTACTTCTTCTGGGTTATCATAAATATTTTACTGATTAGAGAACAGCAGAAATTGGGTGAAATTGAAATAAGTTAAACATGAAAAATCAATGAGAAAATATGAACAAGTAATGGGAATTCTATATTGATAAGGATCATTGATTTCATCCAGCAGTCAACACATTTGAACAAATGACACAAGAAACTAATATTCTCCATTAGATAAGCTGTAAGAGATAAAGAATAAGAGATATTACATTAAAAAATCTAAAGACATTGTCCATTTCACATTGTGCATATTTGCTTAATATATCAGCCATAGAATGGATTTTTTTTTCCTTGTGGTAAACAAAAGATAGGAAAGTAATCACAGTGATAATCATATTTTTAAAAAATCGAACAGACATGAATGATAATGCAGATATATGAGACAGTTTAGGTAGAGAATGCTAATGTTCCAGATGAATCAGAAATTGCCACACCTGTAAAATAGAAAGAATGAGCATTATTCAATATCACAGAAGGAAAAATTCCAAATACAGTCATGTAATTTATATATGTTTCCCACCTGACCTTTGAAACAGTTAAATATTTTAGACATTGAGACAAATCTTCAATGAGACTCAAATGCATTATTTAGATGAACAGATGTTGGCTTCTGCAAACTCATTTCAAAACCTCTCAGTAGAATCAAAGAAAACATGTTTATCTCACAAAGAGCAGTTTTAATCACCACTACCAGAGTTTATTCACACACATAAAGTTTTGTTTAATTATTGTCTGAAGACTCAGCTTCCATGAATTCCTGTTTCACTCCTTTACATGGGAAATTTCAATAAAAATAGAAAGTGCTATTCGATTTAAGTGTCTCTAAGACACTGGGAAACCAGGCAGCACAAATCTTAAACCCATGTAGCAGAACAGCATTACTGGAAGAGATTCTTGTCATGTTGGCAAAGAACATGGCCTGGCTTCAGTGCTTAAAAGTCCTGGGAGGTTAGAGAACACAAAGAGTTTATCTGAGCAGGCAGTGGCTACATACACTTCAGTGGGACCATCATGCCCAAAGTTGCCACTCCAAAGTTGAGAGGAGTGGCTGGTGTATCCTCATGAGATATTTCCTAGGGTCTCCAAGAAAATGTTGGAGGGACAACTCTGCAAATATTCCCTCGAGATCCAGAGATTTCACAAATAGGGATTTTCACAATTGGGATTTTCTGGCAGAAAATTTCAGATAGCAACTCTGGTGATCCAAAAGGAAAGAAAATCACTGGAGTGGTGGCAGGCATGTCACAGATTCAAGGAGAAGGCAGGAGGAGAATAGGGCAAGAACCAGGGTAGCTCTGAATACCCATTGATGGTCCCTGCTTGGACCTGCTGCCTACAGGAATTTGGGTACCATTTTCAGTATTGTTTTCACTTTGTTCATTATTTAAATTCCATAAAGAGCAACTGATTAGCCTAGCTTCAGTCACATACTTAGTTTTTGACTAACTACATGCCTTGATTGGCAGACTGTATTTAATAGGACACTAAATATACTGTATTCTATGGGACAAAGATAATGCTCTCGAAGGGAAATCAGAGTGTTGATCTAAAATTAAGAGCCTTTTGGATGAGAGAAAATTTGTTGGAACCTCTGAATTTAATTGATTGTTAGCATACTCACAAGTTAGTGTGAATCACCAATGAAACTACTTACAAAGATGAAAAGGTATCAGGTTGCGTGAGACCAAAATGGCCTGAGTTGAGCAAAGTGTGAGGAATGAGGACAGTGGCATGGCAAGAAAAAGGAGGCAGGTCAAAACAGATTTTAAGTGGAGAGAAAAAGAATAGAATGGTCTTTCAAGTTCCTAATACAAATATAATATCCTTGAAGGCAAGGACCATATTTTATTTATAATTGTTTCCTAAGATTAGCCCTCTCTAATTATATAGTAGATAGGTAGTCTACAAAACTTTGCTGAATTATAGGAGAATGAATAAATAAATAAATGGATAAATAAATGAGCAAATGGATGGTTGGATGGATAAACTGAAGTTAGATGGACAAGTAATGCTAATTCAGCCAATAGAAATAAAAGGCACCAGCCTAGCCTGTTTCTGCTAGAACATATATGCAATAATTAAAGTCAAGCCATTAGGTTAGCTACAAGGCATCTATGACTCATTCTTAAATTTCTAAGGTATCTTGTAGAAATTATAGGGGATCAATTTTCTTCAATTCTCTGCTCTCAAGGAATGTAATTGTTAGTCTCAAACAACTTATGTTACTGAAAAGTAATGATTTCAATGACATGGTTTTTGGAAATGGCCCAAAATATACCCAAGTCCTTTCATCTTGTAAATTTATCTACAATTGATGTCTAGCTATTTTGTTTGAATTCTACCCCAGAGTGTTTGCTAGAATGATTGCTAGAATAACTCCATATAAGCGTTTAAAGCAAATCGGAACTAGGACAGGATATGGGAAATAATTGATCCAACTCTTTCACAGAATTCTTGGAGAAATTGTCACAACTCAGGCACAATCATTGTTACATTTTAAGGGTTCTATAACATTTCCTATTTTGGGAAAGGAAAAGAGAAAGAGTGCAATAATCTAGTCCTGTGTAATCAACATCTTTGAGGTGATCTTATATGATTTTGAGTCTTATAGCAAAGTTTTGCTTATAACAATTTTCTAAACACCTATGAGCATTTCTGGCTTGACTTCAGCTTATGATTTTTAACGTAACTTTTTCAGACAGATCAATTGGAAGTTTGTTATGTTTTTGTTTTTGTTGTACAGTTCAGTAATGTGACGTATTTCCACATTGTTGCGCAAACAATCTCTAGAACTTTTACATCTTGTAAAACTGAGACTTTATGTCTCATTAAACAACTCCCCACTTCCGTCTGCTCCCAGGCCCTAGCAGACACCACTGCACTTTCCATTTCAATTAGTTTGACTACTCTTGGTCCCTCATCTTAGTTAAGTCTTACAGTATTTGCCTTTTGTGACTCTTTTGACTCTTGACTGATTTTTGGCTTATTTCACATAATCTTCTTAAGATTCATCCATATTGTAGCATGTGTCACAATTTCCTTCTTTTTAAAGGCTGACTATCTTCCATATTTTCAAAATAGCTTATTAAGCAGGGCAAACCCGATGTTTCATTCTTCCTTGGTAGGTAACTGGGTACTCTTTAAAAACAGGAACCCACATCATCCAAGGATGGGACAAGTGGTCTAGGAAAGTTGCTGCTTTTAAATATCAGGAAGTTTAGGCGGAGAGAATTGAAGCCCTGGAAGTGGACAACCTGATGCATTAGTGTAGGGGCAGGCAGGTGGGTGGCCTGAGGCAGGGACACCTGCTAACATTTGCATACCTCTCCTCTCTTCTCTTCCTTTCCTTTCTTCTGTCTTCCCTTCTACAAATATTTACTGAACAACTATATGCCAAACACTATTGTAGGCCTAGGGATATCCTAGTGAACAAATAGATTTTTAAAAAAATGTCTGCAATCATGGAGTTTACATTTTAATATAACATTCCTTCCTTTTTTTTTTTTTTTCTTTCTTCCTTTTGAGAATCAGATTTCAGAGACAAAATCAGTTTCTGGTGTGGCCAACATAACTCCATAAAAGCATTTAAAGTAAACCTTAACTTTAGACACAGAGTAATTAAAAGAAAAATGGCTTCTATCTGTCAGCTCAGTGCTGGGCCTGAGGGGTTCTACTAAATTCCCCCAGATTTTTCCTAAACATTCATCATCATTCATAAGGACATAGTTCTCTAACTCTTAGGGATGAATTAAGAGGCTCCATAAAGGAATAGGAATATGGCTAAGACCATGGGATTTGAAATTAAATTAAAAATTAGCTCTATTATACCCTGCTTGTGGCCCGGGAGAGGTAATTAACAGGATGTTCCAGCAGGGTGGCTTTAGGCAGCCTGTTGGCTCTGGGCTCTCTGGCTGGGGGCTGAAAAACAGTGAAGTGTAGAATCTCACAAGTTATTTCACGATTTAAATTGGGATCTCAGCTTGACCTACACTGTCCACTGAAAATAAAGTGAATCATTCCAGGAACATTCTATTTTCTTATCTTCTTAGGCTTTATACTGTATCTTAATTGCACATGAATTGCATTAAGCCTTCCTACATACAAGTCAACTAAAATTACCTAAGGTCATGACAACATTAAATTGTCATGTTGGCAACATTGTAATTGTTCAATTGTTCACTGGCATAAAGGATGTATTGGAAATTCTAGTGAGTGAGTTGCTAGTCATGAATATGATTAATCAATTCCATGAGCATTTGAGAGTATAATTACTCATGAACTGCAATATTTATGTTCCCTTTAGGCATCATTATATTTTCCTATGTGAGTAATTTTATAACCCATACATCCATAAAGGTCCAAAGATATTCAAATATATTTATATTTAATTTCATTCCACATATCCATATTACATTCACTCAAAAATTTGCAAAGATAGAAATGAGAATAATGTGAAACTGGTTATCAGAACAAAAAGTATTAAATATAATTCCTCAAAAATGAGGCTTCAAATATTACATGGCAATGTTACAAGCATATGCTGTTAATATATATACATGATCTTACATAAAATATGAAAATATTAACTTTCTATAATAATGTAATTATTACTGCTATTAGTTCTAAGATTTATTACTGCTATTAATTCACTAACTTGTTAATTATTTTTATAATACTTTAAACTATGTATTAATTTAAGTACTAAGCAATGTGCATTCATAGAAGAAATGACTTCTCACCTTCAAACAAGGAAAAGATACCATACTGTATATTTAACCAGAAGAATTACATACAGATTAAATAATACAAGCCTTCAAGGACAGCAGTCCCCAACCTCTTTGGCACCAGGGAATGTTTTCATAGAAGAAAATTTTTCCATGGAGCAGGGTGAGGGGGGTTGTTTTGGGATTACTCAAGTGCATTATAGTTACTGTGCACTTTATTTCTATTACTAGTACATTGTAATACATAATAAAATAATTATACAACTCACCGTAAGTTGAGGACCCTTGCTCTAGGGGAGTAAAGTTAAAGACTGTTTAAATTTTTTGCTTCACATTATTGTTTCCAGTTTGAGAATATTACAAATAGTGATGCTAAGAATATTCTTGTATGTGTCTCCTGGTAAACATATACAAGAATTTATTTTTTATTGTCTTCTTTGACTAGGGCTTACAGTACAAAGTTGAATAGAAACAGCAATTATATCTCTGACATGTTCTTAATTTTAAAAGAGATACTGCTAATGTTTTCCCATTGACAATGATGTTTACTGTGCTTCTTGGCATATAACCTTTACTAAGTTACATATTTTTATTTTGCTAAATTTTTCTTAGCATGAATGGGTACTGGAATAAATCAAGTGCTTGTGTGCATCAATTATCATATGGTTTTATGTGCTTTAATCTGCTAATGTGGTAAATTATGTTTTTAGGTTTGCTGATATTAAAATACCCTTGCATTCCCGGGAACCTAACTTCACCAATTTGTGTTATCTTCTTAAACACAGATGTATTTGTTTCTCTAGTATTTTGTTTGGGATATTCAGAGGAAGATGGCAGAAGAGGAGGTCCCAGGCTTCTCTCCCCAGCACAGAAAGTTCAATACCAAATGCTGTAAAATTTCTAACAAATTACATCATATCTTGAGAATATTTGATTATTTCTTTTTTCCCTATTTTTTAATTGGTTTTTATTTCAGCATATTATGGGGTACAAATGTTTAGTTTCTGTACATTGCCTTTGTCCCACCTGAGTCAGAGCTTCAAGCATGTCCATCCCCCAGACGGTGCACACTGCACCCATTAGGTGTGTATATACCCATCCCCTGCTACCCCCTCCCATCTGCCCGACACTTGATGAATGTTATTACTGTATGTGCACTTAAGTGTAAATCAGTTAATACCAATTTGATGGTGCGTATATGTGGTGCTTGTTTTTCTATTCTTGGAATACTTCACTTAGTAGAATGGGCTCCAGCTCTATCCAGGATAACACAAGAGGTGCTACATCACCATTGTTTTTTGTGACTGAGTAGAACTCCGTGGTATATATATGCCACATTTTATTAATCCACTCATGTATTGATGGGCACTTGGGTTGTTTTCACATCTTTGCAATTGTGAATTGTGCTGCTATAAACATTCTAGTGCAGATGTCTTTTTTACATAATGTCTTTTTTTCTTTTGGGTAGATGCCCAGTAATGGGATTGCTGGATCACTACAGGAAAAACTACGAAACACTGAGGAAGGAAATAGCAGAGGACATAAACAGGTGGAAAACCGTACCATGCTCATGGGTCGGCAGAATCAACATTGTTAAAATGTCTATACTACCCAAAGTGATAAACAGATTCAATGTAATCCCTATTAAAATACCAACATCATATCTCACAGATCTAGAAAAAATAATTCTACTCTTTGTATGGAACCAGAGAAGACCCTGTATAGCAAAAGCAATGTGAAGCAAAAAGAACAAATTGGAAGGCATTAATTTACCAGACTTCAGGTTATACTACAAGGCTATAGTAACCAAAACAGCATGGTAGTGACACAAGAACAGAGACATAGACCAATGGAACAAAACTGAGAACCCGGATATAAAACCATCCTCATCTAGCCATCTAATCTTTGACAAAGCAGACAAAAATATACACTGGGGAAAAGAATCTTTATTCAATAAATGGTGCTGGGAAAATTGGATAGCCACATGTAGAAGACTGAAACAGGATCCACACCTTTCACCTCTCACAAAAATCAACTCACAGTGGATAACAGACTTAAACCTAAGGCATGAAACTATAAGAATTCTAGAAGAAAATGTGGGAAAAACTCTTACAGTCATTGGCCTAGGCAAAGAATTTATGAAGACCACCTCAAAGGCAATCACAGCAACAACAAAAATAAATGGGACCTGATCAAATTTCCCTATTTGTTTTTAAATTATTTTATTTTTAATTATTATGGGTACATAATAGTTGCATATCTTTATTATAGAGTACATGTGATGTTTTGATACAAGCATACAATATGAATTAATCAAATCAGGGTAATTGGGGTATCCATCACCTTCATGAGCAAAGATGTTATTAATAAGCTGAGTGTTCACTTCTGGCAATAGAATGATTCATAAGTCAAATGGCCCTTGCCCAGTGGCTCTTTCCCTTGGAGTTGTTTATTCCTACACCCTAGTCAACTAATGATGACAAGTCATCTCTGTACTAATCCTTTTAGTGTCTGATTTTTGCAATGTGTAATTCTCCTAAAGGTTGTGTGTGAACTGACATTTTGTGTTATATTACCCTGGAGAAATGAACTAGCACTATCATCATATTTCCTGGTCTTTTTGCTTGTGTTTTGTTCCTTGAGTGTCTGGAGTACCAGTGGCTCTGATTTATGAAGTCAATAAAGCCTCAGTCACTTTAGCATTTAGAGAGTGTTAAGCCCAATTGTTAGGACTCTGTACATGTCTTGTCCCATATCACACCTGGTGGTGCCTCCCATTTTGTCCCCCAGGGGACACTCTGGGGCTCTCCTCAGGTCAGGAGAATCTGAGAAAGCAGATCAATCCTCTGTCTGTGAGAAGGTGGCCATTCCCTGCAAACTGCTGGGACCACACAGTCCGGCGCAGGGCGCGGTGACACAGCCAATGATCTCCACAACCCTCCCCCACCAAACTGAGCTGGCCCCACTCCCACCTCTGCTCGGCTGTGGAGACCTAGCAGTTCAGGTGTAGCTTACAGACTACACCTGCCCCCAGTCAACAGATAGGAGAAATATTGTATATAATTTTATATTCTTGAGTAGCCTCAGAGAGTAGTTGGAACAAGCAAGGAGACTTGCAGTGACTATGAGAATTCAATTATTGTCACTATTTTCTCTAAATACTTTTAATTTTCTAATCTCCCCTCTTATTGGACCACAACTTTTTTTTGAGAATATCATTAATCAGCAGAATAAACAAAGAAACAATTTGAACAGTAGCAATAGCAATAGAAGTGCAGTTTAAGTTTACAGGATAAGAAAGTTAAGTATTCCTACTTAACTTTTAATTGGAACAGAGAATTCAGAATTTGGTGGGGCTTCAATGCACTGTGCTACTGATGACAATGCTGGATTTTGATATATTAAAGCATATTTTAAAAATAGTTTTAAAGTCCTATTTATCACATATTTCCTACAAAATTTCTTTATTTTAATTTTGGTGCTAGTAATAATTTATGAATTGAAAAGAGTTCATTAAATTGAGATGGAGTAGTATAAACTCATGTTAAATAATCCAAATTTCAAAACACTTTTCTCTGCCCTGAATCATGGTTAGAATTTGCAATTGGATTCCTTTTTATCTGAGGTGAATCACAAATTTCACACATGAACTCACTGATAATTCTTTTCCCCAAATGCTATTCTGTGATTTCTTGTGCAAGCATTCCTGGCATAATAAGTGAAAAATAGCTAAGGAAATACAAGAACTCTAAGCGTGGGATAGAGACCCATGGTGTGATTTTAGCTAAGTTTCGGTAAAAAATAAATACCTAGAGTCAATATTTGCTGTTCTTTAGTGAACTTGGTACCAGGAAGAGCTATTTCTGGCCCTGAGTTGATCTTCGGGTTGGATTGGTAAGCAACTGATCTTTGCAGTTTGGTGCCTGAGCAGAAATGAACTGTTGACCAAGTTTGAGGCAGGCTCTTGAGGCCATTCAACCCCCTTTAGAACTAACGTGTTGGCCCTGTGCTGACAAACGGACAGAGGAAAGAAAGGTCATCACGCCAAGAGAGACCAAATACAAACCCTGCTCAGGAAGCTCCTGGGCTGCAGAACAGCCCTGGGGAAGAAGTGCAGATGCAAACAAGCTCCCACTTTAATACCCTGAGTATTTGATTCCTGGAAAAGTGAATCTTGCTTCTCAGCCTGCCAGGGGCTGAGATGTGCAATAAGGTTCCTATTTTATACTCATTTCAATGTCCTGTAGCTAAGGTCACTCTTGTGCATTACAGGAAGTGAGAGTGACGTCCTCATGACCCCTTGCTTCTGTGGGGAAAGTGGGCCTATGTTCTGTCTTGTAGCAACTCACCACCTAAAACAGGCAATAATAAAGTAGGCATGAAAATTGCATTAGCCCATGACTTGCAGGCCCAAACTATTGTGGGCACTTAGGTTGCTCTGGTGTGAACTTCCTCAGGTTCTGTAACAGATTCTGGCTCTCAGCTCTATTCTGATGCTACATTTTTGTGGTTGCAGCAGAGACTTCATTTCCAAACCCAGGAATGAGTTGCTGGATCCTCATGAGAATGCATAGTGACACCAGCAGTTACATAAGAGAGAGGAATCTAAACATTTATCTTCACCCCACAGCCAATCAGTTACAGGGCAGCCCTCTCCCAGTACCAGGAAAGCCAAGGAACACTTGCACGCTTTGTTTCCAGTCACCTGTCCCTTTAGAGTCATGTTTTCCTTCTCATAATATGGACTGCAAAGAAGAGTCATTAATTAGCAGTTTTGCTTATCACAAATGTGCAGTGACCAAGGACATTAATATTCTAGTTTATTCAAGTTAATGCGGGATGTAAGGTGTTGGTCACCTACCTGGACATTGTCCATTGAGAAACAGCCTCTCCTATTTAGCCCCTGTTGTTGGTATCCTACTGAGAGCCATGGGACACAGAACAAGTATCATATTTCTGGTTTATTATTTGTTCCAATACGTCTTTTATCACTGATAATTATTATTACTTCCCAAAAGGAAGTGTGAACTGTGACAACTCGAATTTGCCTTTTTACAGACAACATCACTGAATTAATATAATCCATATCCTATTACTTCAATACAAACTAGTCCCATTATTATTTAGTTTCCAAACATTTTTCCAATTATAAACAAGTTGATAGATACATCCCACAATTTAATAAATGGCATTCAACTTGGGAAATAAAATACTCACTTTCATTTTATTTTTAAAAATCATCATGTAGTTTCATCATAATGGTTTAAAATATGATTACAGTAATAACTCCCACATGGAATACAAATTCTGCTATCACCTTTTATTTATTTATGATTTTGCCTTTACTTTTTAGGTACATTCTCAGGCCAGCACCCCCCTAAGCAGCTGCTCAACAATATCTGAGATCTTAAAATGGGAAAGTTTTCTCACTTCTATTCCATTAGTCTTATTTCAGATTTACCCTTCTATGTTAAGTTCTCTTTTTAGACATATGCCTATTGCTCCAAACCTCTATTTCATTAATCTCTACCCAAGTGTATAAGGGTATGGCTAAAATTTCTTTGTGTATGTAAGTTTCAAGGTAAGGGGAAAATGTGTTTGAATTAAAAATAGAAATAATGGCATAGTTATTTCCCTACAGGTCAACTGTAAGCTTACATGCAATGGCTACTTCTAGCTCAAAGATTCTATGTTTTTAAACAAAATGCAAATTAAGAAATGTTCCTTAACAAGTGTCACATGTGTTATACATATCTAATCCCCGATGGAAAAGAAAATCTAAGAGGCAAAAAGAAATCCTGAGAGATCGAGATGCATTTCCTGCCACTGGAATAAATGAAGTTAACGTGTAGGTGGGGCACTAAGCAGAACAGGACACCCGAGTGAGTGAACCCAAACCTCTGCAGAGAACAGAACTGCAAAGGAGAAAGAAACAGAATTATGAAACCAGGGCGAGTTTCCAAAGAAGAGAAAAAGAAAGAGCACAATTGTGTGGGGGAAAAATGAGAAAAGTTTAAGTTTGAAAGGAGAAGCATCTTGCCAGAGATTTGCAATTACATAAGGCCAGAGAGAAGGACCAAGGACATGTTTTCTCTCTAATAGTCAGGGGAGAAAGCTGTTAACAGAGGATTGTGAAAAGGCAGATGCTTTTAATGTGTCCCTTCCCTCTTTCTCCTTTCAAAAAATTGCAGCTGCTGTGAGTGACTCAGAGAGGGTACCATCTGAGTGTGGAACACCAAACAAGAATAGGCAAATAAATAATTGGAGAATATTTTTTCTAAAATCTAGATCTACTAAAATTTGCAGCTCTAAAGGTTCTTAGGAATTTATAGATATGATTATAGAACTCTCAGCCTCTGTCTTTGAGATATCCTGTAGGGTAGTGTTTCTGTTTCTGAAGCCCAGAAACAAAATTTGTGTGTGTGTATGGGTACATTGTTGGTATTAATATTAATATAGGATATAATAGTATTCATAGTAATATATATTGTATTATTTTTTACATAAAGACTTCTAGAAGAAAAGATGTAACTTTGATTACTAGAGTGGATAGATTCATTTTAATTCTTACAGAGATATTAAAAAACTAATATTTTGAATTTATCATCCCAGAAATTAGAACTGCAAACACAGTTAAAATGTCTAGAAACATTTTCAGAGTTAATTTATCACATTAATAACTGATTACCTAGGAGAATTTGCTGCCTTTTACCAAAGACTGTAGTCCCCAACTGACAAATTCAACAAACTGATAGATATTCTGGGATAGTTATTCTAGCATGCAACATGCATTCATTCATGAGTCAAATAGGCATACAGCCAGAACTCACGCAAAGTACAATCTAGGGAAGGTAGATGTATGTTTTCTTATGTTTCTTTGATTATCTTCTCTCTTCTGTTTTCTCCATTCTCTTTTTTTGAAACCTACTTATGAGATATAAGACTTTTGTTATCTATGACTCATTTTTTATGTCTAATAATTTAGATAATTTGCTTCATTTCAACATACTCTTCTATTAAATTTTATTTTGATTTATGCAGTTTTTAAAGTCAACAAGATTTTTCTTCTCTGTTCCTATATTAAGATCTTCTTTTTATATGCAGTATTTTCTTCATTATCTCTTAGACCTTATCTTTTGTTCTCTACCATCTCTTTTTGATCCATATTTATTATTTTTAAACTCTGCTCTTTCTTTCTTCAAGTTTTCCTTAAATGTCCAGAGATTCTTGGTTGTTCACTCATATTCAGCATTTATGATAGCATCTTCCACTATTAACTTAAGATCTATTGGAAAAAGTATTTAAAGAAAAGAAGGGGAGGAAACCAAGGAAGAAGTAGCTAGAAATATGACTGGGATTTCTACGTGGGGATGAAGTTATTTGCCAGTTTCTTTTTAGGCTGAGCAGGTAGAGATCAAAGATATACCTCAGGGTGACCCCAAATGGGAGAAGATTTAACTCTGGGGTTCAACTTCCACAATTGCCATGCTATTCTCCCGAAGCAGTTTTTTTTCCATTTCTTTAGAGAGTAACTCTCTAATTATTATTCCTCTGGGCATCCAGGAATTTGAGCATTCTCTATCAAGGGTGAGAGATCAACAATCTTGTATGCAAGCCTTCAATTTATGCCCCTGTATTTAGGCCCTTCCACAATCTTGCCCTCAGCTATAGTGTTTCCAAATTCCTGACAAATATTAATCTTTAGTATTCAGGAAAGATCAATCAGAATTGGCAGGGATTCTCAGGAATTTCCAAAATTATAAGTTGTTTTGTATTTTTCATAACTTTATTTACATTTTAAAATAACAACAAATAATCATAACAGCAAAAGTGAAATTTTTTCTGTGATAGGATCATGCTAAAAGTTTCAGAGATTTTCTGTAACAGAAAAAACATAATAAAAAGTGCATGATTTGTTATTAGTATATACCAATATGTTGTGATGAAATGTCTTTCAATAATAAGCAAGAACGATTTCTTACTGATACAGACATTTAATAATAGGAAACATAAAAAGAAGGGAACTCCACACATTGGTGTTTCCTGTTCTTGCTTTTGACTTTACATCAGTGGTGTCATGGGCTGAATTGATTCCCCTGAAATTCATATGTTGACCTCCTTACACCTCAGAATGTGACCACAGAATGTGACTGTATCGGAAGAGAAGATCTTTAAAGACCTTTTGTATCTAATATTTCCTCTGTCTAGAATGATCTGCCCATAGAGACTTGATGCCGGTTCTCTCACTTCTTTCAGAGATTTTCTTAATATTCACCTTCTTGTGAGGCCTTTTCTGGGAACCACACCTAAAATTTCAACCTTCCTTTCAAACACTTCATATCCTCTTTGTATGTATTAATTTTTCTCCTTAGCACTTACCATACTTCTGATGCAGTACATATTTCATTTAACTAATTTTAATCATCTGTTTCCCTAAACTCCATGAAGGCAGGAATTTTTGTCTGTTTTGTTCACTGCTGTCTCATTGGAATCTAAAACAGCACTGGGTACATAGTAGGTTTCTTATAACTACTTCTTGAATAAATCAGTATATGAGTCTTACTTTATACTGCAGCAGCGTTTGACTCTGTTAATTGTGCCCTCTTCCTTGAAAGACTTTCTTCACTTTTTCCCCAGGATAAAACACTCCTGTTTTTGTCCGATTTCACTAGCTTCTCTACTTAGTCTTCTTTACTCCTTTTGTTTCTCAAAACTCCAGCCTTTTAATGTTGGAGTGCCCCAGTATTATAGATTGAATTGTGTCTCCTAAAACTTGTGTGTGGAAGTCCTTAACCCCACTCTCTCAGAATGTGACCTTATTTGGAGATACGTTTGGTTTTACAGAGAAAATCAATTTAAAATGAGGTTATTTGCATGGGCCCTGATCAATATGACTGGTATCCTTACAAAAACTTGACTCTACTTTCAAGATACATTCAGACTCCCCTTCTCACTATCCCCAGTGCTTCTGCCCTGGCGGCTGCCATCATCTGCTACCTGATTTATAGCAGTTTTCTCCTAGTTTGTCTTCCTGCTCCCAGCTTTAACACCCCTTCACTCTATCCCTAGTAGAGCATCCAGAATGATCCAGTTAAATTGTAGCTCAGATAATATCACATCTTTGTCCAAAACTCTGCCATATCTCCTCATCTCACTTCCCACATCCTTGCTGTGGCCTGTGAGCCCTGCAAAGTGCAGTCCTTAATAACCTCTTTGATCTCATCTCCTGCTCGCTCCCTGTCTAGCTCACATTGCTTTGTCTATACGGACTTCCCTGCTATCTAGATATGCCAGGACTGTTCCCACATTTGCTCTTGCTACTCCGTTTGCTTAGAGCACTCTCTCGGGTATCTAAATGACACATCAGAGTCATTGAATAAATATTTCTTGAAGGAATAATGAATAAATTGAAAAGATTTGCATTAATAAGACAAAATTAAAACTTTTTATCTATACTTTCAAATTATGCCCTCATTTGTTCTTTATAAGTTTCTTATACGCAAGTAACACCTAGAAATTTTCTGTTTTCACTGCAGTGCTTCTCATAGAAAAGTCACCTAATAAATATTTAATAATTTGTGGAATCAGATAAGAACAAAAGATACAAAAAATCCAATTCACTTCAACTTGTGTAAACTCCTTTGCAATTGTTGGTAGTTTTAGACTAGTCCCTCTTGATACAGCTGTTTGTTCTTATGACAGCAAATGAAACCGAGCAAAGCTTTGCCCTGTGGTGATAATGCTGCTTCATGAATGGTTAGGGTCTGAATCTCACTTTCTTTGTCATTTTTTTCAGACTTTTTGGTGAGAATTAAGATTCATAGACTGAGATTTTTAAAAATCTTCACATAAATCTTTCTTTCCTTGTTTTATATTAATAGAGCTTCAGTTTTAAGGTGAGCATATAAGCACACAGAAAAAGAAAAAAAAAAAAAACAACAACGTTTCCCAGCCTCTCTTGCAAATGACTGTGGCCATAAGACTATGTCCTAGTCAAGGGGATATCAGTTCAAAGAGAAGCAACATATGCCTTTTGTGCCCTCTTCTTCCATGCCTCTTCCTCCATCTTGTTGCCTGGAATGCAGGTAAGATGGCTGGAACTCTAGCTGCAATTTTGGATCTTGTAGAAAAGGGCCATACCCTAGAAGATAAGTGATGAGCTGGAAAGGATTTAGATTATCATGTACTTCATGGGGCAGAACCATCATGCTAACCCTTGACATCTCCTTCTGGCCCTATGTGAGAAAGAATTTCTCTCTTATTTAATTTACCATTAGTATAGAGATCGCACACAATCAACAACCTCAAATATCACAAAAACTATCCACTGCCTGAAACTTTAGTGCTTCAAATGAGTTACTATTAAATCATTTAAATGAATCAAAACAAAAGAAAGAATTTGCAATGATAAAGTCTTTATTTTCTATATTTCATTTCTTACAATCATTTTGGAAAAATAGTTGTGTCTCCAAATGTACTTTCACTGAAGGAAGCTGATATGACCAAAGCATTATTCTAAGTGATTATGGAAAAAACATCTATTACTGAAAAACAAGTGTCCATTCCATTTACATTTACACATACTTAACACAAGCATAAAGGGAAGGTCTGATGTCAGAAGCAGGGATCATTTTTCTTAACTGAAACACTAGATCAGAGGAAAGGCTTTGGTGATTAGCAATCCAAATCTGAGGGTTTTAAATCTCCCTTAAAAATAAAGATTGCCTGTAAATGTGGAAACATAAGATTTTCTGAAAATATTTTTGGAAGAATGTCTTTTGATCTTCACTGTTGTTATCCTCTTAGACATTCTGAGGTTTATTTGACACAGCATTCTATCTGCTTAACATTCAAACTTAGATGCACTAATTATCTGCTCTACTCTTCTGAATAGTTAAATACACTCTATAAATACACACATCAATTTTGTTCTATTACTACTCTTCCAAAACGTCTCATATAATTGGAATTAAACTAGTATTCACTTATCATTAAATATAGTCTTTTAGAAAGGATATACAGCATATGAAATTACAGGCTTTTTATGAGTTAAAGACAAAATTTAGAACTCTCAAATAATATTTACAATGTAAACATCACAGTCATTACATTACATAAAATAAATCACAATATTCACAACACAATATATTTTATTTGGTTTTGATATTGAAGTTGTTTTCTTGAATTACTTATGTAGAATTCAAAATTTAATTATGTTGTCATTTTCCTTCAAGAATTCTGAAAAAGAAAGAATTGTTGCTTTAGGCATAAAAATGTTTTTATTTACAGCATCTTAGTTTGATTCACTCATCTATTCATTGGATAAAGATCTATATCCCTTTGTCCCTTGTTAGCAGCCTGTGGCAGGGGATCTTGTTGTGGGATATATCGAGAGGGCACTTTCCAGAAGGCTGATTATCCGAAAGGAGCTGGAATGTGAAGGGACTCTCTAATTAGTCATTAATAATTATTCACTTGTAATTTCACAGATGGACGACCCACAGGATTTCCTCTTCAAAGAATTTGTCCAAAACCATTCATTTGGAAAAGAAAAGAATGGAGGATGGAATCTCCTAAGTGACCTTGCAGTTTACAAAGGAGAGAGTGATTAATCAATTCTCCTTTATATTTTAGTGTCTTTTGTATTTCTTAACTTGATGAAGAAGGCTTCTTCTTATAAATATTTTTTTCAAGAAGCCAGATATGATTAACTTTCTTCTTTGGGCAAAAGGACTTGTTTCTCTACACATGATAAGGAATTGGTGCGGGCAGCACTTTTTCCTCTCTCAGGGTGTATCTCTCTTAGAGATAAAGGGTAATTAGTAGAAAAACACAACCAATTGCTCAGGTGTCACCTGTCCGCTTTTGATGACTCTCTCAAAAATCTTAGATAACCACACCAGGAACTGAGGTAAGACCATCAGTTTCCTTTGATCTGAGAGTGGGGATAGTTTAATCTCCTTGACACAGTTAGGGATTAGAATCTGGCCCATCTTCAGGTTTTATGAATAAAGTTTTATTGGAACCCAGCCACTCCTATTCATTTTACATATATCTGTGGCTGCTTTCGTGCCACAGTAGCAGAGTTAAGTCGTTATAGCAGAAATCACTAGCCCACAAAGCTGACAGCCCTTTAGAGAAACACATGCTAACCTTTGCTATGGCCATGACAAGAAATTTCTTTAAGCACTTGCCAAGTATTATGGATTTTTATGAGATAATGTAAACATTAATGTAACATAACTCAGGAAAGAAATATGCCTTGTACCCACATTTATATAAAATAAATTTTGATAACAAACTTAACACTTCACAAAGGAAAAAAATCTATGCATGTTTTCTTTATTCAAAAAAAATACTTACCAGTGAATGCTATTGGGGACATAATGTCTACACTCACTTTATAGGTAAAACAAGCTAAATTTGACTTTTGCTACATGAAGTTTGCTATGTTTCAAGGAATACAATTAGACCTAGGGCACCTTGGTGTTTTCATAATACTAAGCTATGTTATAATTTGGTGGTATTTCGCTGGACTTAAATGAGGTGCTACCAGTCAATCATGAGACTAGACCTTAAATTAATAAAAACAGCATGGTGGATTCCCAAAAAGGAAGCCAGTTTTTCTCATAAATGTGAATGAGGCTCTTCCATTTTTTTATCTTGACACAAGATAGGAATATATCTGAGTAAACTTGGAGTACGATTCAGATACCAAACCGTTTGCTCATTGTGATGAAAACATTGCATGAATCATTTTAAGCTGTCTACTGTGTTGGGGGAAGTGTCCTTCTTAGATGAGGTCTCATGTTCAGAAATCATTTAACCCTAAGATATTTCTTACCAAGTGACTCGTATTTACATAATTGGGTGCTGAAGGATATAGTAAAGATGTACAGGTATACCCACCATGGGACATTGTCATCAGCTTTGCTGAAAAGAGCTTTTGATCATTTTTCTAACTCTTCAGGGAAGTCAGGAGATTCACCCTCACTGCTGCAGACCAGAAAAAGAAAATTGTGCATGTTAAGGCTCTTAGGTGAAAAGGATCTAAAGAAACAATTATGACATAATGGCTGCTGTTCTCTGTGCTCAGTAAAGTGTACTGGGAGCTAAACAATTATCTTTGAGATTAGTTAGTATCTATGAATTGTTCCTGAGACTGTCTAAAATTATTCTTACAGAATTATAATATAGTGGGCAAAGAGAGTTACCTTGACTCATCTCACCCAAATAGAATTATCCTTAATAGTCACCAGGCAAACAAAAATAACTGGAATAAAAAGAAAGCACTTCACTGCCTATATTTTGTGTCCAGTATTTACACAACACAGAGAGACATAGAATTTACAGACTCTAAATATACAAAATACCCGAACAGTTTAGTTGGATTAAATAAGAGTATTTAATATGCACATGAAGGGAGTTCCATGTATTACCAAATTTCTAATTGATTGCACTTTACATGTTTTAAAAATCAGCACTTTTTATAAAACCTGGTCCTAGATTCAGACCAGATCTCTCTATAATTATCATTTTAAACACTGGTGGCATAGCAGAGTCAACTGGGGAGCTCTTAAAAAATACCTATGTCTAGGGTTGCACCCCCAGTTTGGTTTTGTGTAAGGCCCAGAAATCGGTATTTTAAAAATTCTCCACGGTAGTCTAATGTCAGCCAAGGTTGAGAATTACTGCTTCGTATAATATAGATAGAATGAGAGAGAGAGAGCTAGGTCTCCATATGTATCTTATATTTTGAGTCACTTATAATTTCTAATTTTAGCAAGTTCTCTTTTTCTTTACCTCCTCTTTCCATTCAGAATTGAGTTCAAGTATTTCTTTACAGCCATTTGTTTTCTAAGGCGAGTATAGTTGTCAGTGAAGACTGCATCTGAGTGACGTTTGATTGGTGCAGGGTCTTCTGAGATGTTACTGCTAAAGAATATGAGGGAAAGAAAATCAAAGAGTTTTAAAAAGAAATGATGAATGCACAAATATTCCAAATTTCTTGGAGTCAGATAAAAAGGAATTCCAACACCCAACTCATTTCTATTATAAAAAGACTAAAAGAAAAATACAACTAAACCCAAGGATAGGGGAGGAAGAAATAATCAATCTAACATATTTTGGCATGACCTGGGACTGCCTTAAGACATATTCTGCTCTGAGCATATAATTAAGGAAAAAACAAGAATTGGAGAATACTTAAAGTTGTATTTTGCCATTGAAAGGAATTTTTTTAAAATAAATGCTTCTTTAGAAGCTATGATACCCTCAGCAGTGTCATGTAAATATTCAGCTATTGGCCATTTAAAGAAAGAATCGCCCTGTACTTGGTTTGAGCAGAAAGTAAAAAGCAAGTACTGTCATTGACCATATCATTTGCTTCAGTTTTTACTATTTCTTACATATTTTTCACTTAGATTCAATTTGATTGCAGGTTTGTAAGTGATTTCCATGTAAGAAAAATAAGTGTGTCTGGAGTCAATGAGTATAACATTATCAAAAGCCATATTTCCTTAATATATGAGCCTGAAATATTTATTCAAAAATACAATTTATTTTATTTAACCAAATTAAACATTATCAAAGAGTTATCAATTTTCAACTAGGTAAATAACTTGTTAGGAGTGAAAACGTAATTTGCAGATTGAGTAATTATAACACTTCAGTAAAAATAGTACATTCTCTTTACCTAACTCGTTTTCCGATGAGGGACTCAAGGTATTTTTTGGCAGAAAGTTGACCCAAGAGTCTGCTAAAGTCACTGGTGAAAACTCCATCAGCATGTCTGGCATTTCTAAAACAGGGAAGAAAAGATAGCTATTATTTTGTACATGGTTTTCTAGCATGTTATTTTGGTGTATTAAATAACAGAGAAATTTATTAGCTTATTGTGAAAACTTTTCACTAAATCTCAAGTCCAAAAGGAAGTTTCCTAACACGCCAAAAAAGTTACTCTCTAGGCACTTACATCAAGTTATATTCTGTATTTCTAGCTTAAGACTTTGAAAAATTAAAGAAATGAACTTTTCTAGAAGTGTATTTCAATACTACTTCCTCATAAAATCTTTAAATTATTCTCTAAGCAATATTCGTGTGAAAGATATAATATATTTAAATTAGTTTCTACTTATTTATGGTACTTTATTTCTGTTACATTGAAAAAAATATATGCAATGGGAAAATACCCCGATTTTGGCATGTTCACAAACTTGTTATACCTTTTTGCTATTGCTTCTGCTAAAATATTTGGAAACAAAAGCTCTTAAGATAGACAGGGTCTTATGGCATATTCAACCCAACTTTCCATCCAAATTAGGAACCTTTAATACTTTGTATAGAGCTGCTCGATTTGTATTAGATGACTGCTCCAGACAAACAGTTCTATGAATGAATAACTCTAACTAGTAGACAGCTTTTCTTTACATAGAGATGAAACTTTTTCTTTAGCACCTCCTTCATCATGGCCATAAATGCTGCAGTTTTATCAGGATTACATTACAATGTGTGATGCTGGAATTATGTGCAGCAGAATGTAAATGAATGATGTGCTCATCCTGGCTGGTTACAACCCACCTACATGGGAATCATGTGCAGCTGCAAGAGCTCCAATAAATCAGGCTGAAAAAAGCCCATGACACATGGAAATCTGTAGTGTTATGCTATAGGAATAGCTTCTTAGTGAAATAAAATTAGAACGTTTATTATACATTTCTAAAATATATTTTCTAACATACAACTCACTTGCATAGTTTTATAAAAATAAACTCACCTGGATACATCATAATAGGGTGTGTCATTTTCAGCTAATGCATTTTGCAAGATGTCAGTGTCTGCTTTTAATGAAACTTGATCAGGTTCATTTGCTCCTTCATATGGTATTCTGTCACCCAACCTATTTGGGGAAAATATACAAGAAGTATAATACATTCCTTCCTCAGAATATAGTGCTGATGGTTTTGGTAAAATAAGATACTTAAAATCTTGAGGAGTACTACCTATCTGCAATGTAAGAATAGCATAATTTGACTTAATAGCTCCTATGGTTAATGATGATGATATAAGTAGTGAAATTTTTATTATCCTATAAAATAGATGTCATGCAATTTTTATAAGTTGCATATACCAAACATAAAAGCTATTTAATTCAGTGTTATCAGAGCATTAAGCAAACTTCACTTCCTTGGTGTACTTCACTACACCAAGAATATCTTCACTTTTTAAAGTCAAATTTCACAAGTAAAAAGATTTTATGCAAAATGGAAACTTAAAAATTTTTAATCAATGTGAGAACTGATAACAATTCATGTATTTAATGATGTTTAGCATCATTTGTTCCAAACATTTCTCAAGACCTGAGTATTAACTGCTTTTCTTTCTCTGGGTCCCTAACCTTTGCTTCAAAGATTTACTTTGACATGACATATTTCTCTGTATTGACTAAGTCCAAAGAATCTCTTCATCTATGAATAGTTACTCAAATTCAATAATTTTGTGGTGCCCTCTGGCTTCTGATCTTATGTATTAACACATTAAGGGATATGCAACCTTATACTGGAAGATTTAAAATAGTCATTCCTATATATGAAATGTGACTATGTTTGTGGATGCAACACCAGCACATTATTATAATTTTTTTGTGTATATTTTTGCCATTAGGGTAAACTTTCAAGGACTGTGCCATCTCATTGGTACTTGTGTGTATTTTGGTGATGTGACAATTGGTAGTCTGTAACAAGTAGTCCTCTGTTGGTCTGAGGACTGGCAACCAATACCAACTTCAGCATTCTTGTGATTGTACCTCTGTTGTGATAGAACCATTCTATTTAGTTACCAAAGCAACACAGGAGCTGGCTTTAAACAGATTTATAACAGCTGTTAGAACACTAACAGCTAAGTGATTATTCACTCTATTGAGCATAAGTCTACCTTAAGCAAAAAATCAGGAATGAGCAAATAAGCAAAAAAAAAAAAAAAAAAAAAAGATTATTTTGCCTTTAGATATAGTGGTGCCTGTAAACTGGAAGAAAGATCCAAGCTAATATATCTTTTGTTTACTATTTACTTTTTTAGCATAAATTTATTTTATTTCAAATAAATTTTTAAATATGAGTTATGTTATAATTTATGAATTTGAATATAGAATACAACATACAGGACAGTAGAACTAAGGAATTATAGTTCGAACCAAGTACCTGAAAATTTACTCATTGGGGGTATATATCTCAGTAGATCAATCATCACACATTTTTAGTTTTGGCAAATTGATTCTGCCTAGATATATTTCTGTCCAACATGATTTTATATATGTTTGACTAATCAACTACTAATCTTATAGTTATTTACTGATTCATCTTGAAAATGAACTAAATTGTGGTTGGCAACTAATCAGCTATTTTTCTACCGGAAACTGAACTGAACTGAGATGACAATAGATAAAAGTTTATTATTTACCCAAAACTGGTTTTGAAAGAAAGGAAAGTCAAATATCCCTTTTACCATGTTTGGAAATGTGACCCACCCTACCGGTAAAACCAATCACTGACCACATCTCTCATGCCCCGAAAGTGAATTCCAGGACTGAGAATGATTATGTTGACGTGATGTTGAGAAGAAAAACTTGCTCAACACGCCAATTAAAAAA
The DNA here is from genome assembly GCF_020740605.2 of Lemur catta. Classification (NCBI taxonomy): domain Eukaryota; kingdom Metazoa; phylum Chordata; class Mammalia; order Primates; family Lemuridae; genus Lemur; species Lemur catta. Next base: position 135,419,979 of record NC_059129.1, on the reverse strand, counting down.
TTTAAATAAATAATTTATAATTTAAAATATTTAGTTTTGTCCAGAATAACATATAGGAAATTCCCAGTTAGATGAAGAAGGAATGGTCAACTCTCTGAACTGAAAGAGAACTTACCTCAGAGCAGAAGGTGCCCCGAAAAGAGGCCAGGCCAACGTTTGTGAGAAGAGCACACTGAAAAGCGTCAGCAGCACGAGCAGCTGGGGCTTACTTCTGGTCTGCATTTCTGTGCTTCTAAAGAGAGAGAACCACATCAGCTCTTCCAACCACAGCTGTCACCAGCAAGGTAATTCTGAGTGTATAGCAGTAATTTTCAATGGCTCTTGCAAGTTTGGAAGAAGTAATTTTTATTTTATAGGAAGAATTAAACTGCAATATTTTTACTTTTTAAAATCAAGATTTCTCTCAGTGACAGGTGCTTGAATAAAAATTATTTTTTACTTTTATTTTCATCTGCTGCCTATCATCAGCCATACGGCTGGCCCAGGTATGTATTGAATGCCATACTTTTATAGTGTTGGAAATAGCCCTGGAGACAATTTTTTTACAACAGAGTTGTAGCATCCAAGTTTAGCATCTTTTTTGACTAAGGAAAACAGCTTCAAGAAATTGATTTTCTTCTACTTTAAGCTTTTAGTATCAAACTAATATAAAACTAGAGTATCATCTATTTAATAACTCTTCTGTTCTTGGTGTATATGTGTATGAATATAATGTATATACACATACCAATATCAAAAAGATTTTGCATATGCATTTCTTTTTCCTTTCATAATTGTAGATATTACTGGGAATTTATTTCCTTAAGTCTGGGTTTGAACAACTTAATTCAATAGTCAATATTAATATCCAAAATAAATATTGTCATTGAAATAAATTTTTCCATAAAATAAAAATATATTAATAGCAAGGCTTGTGTTTTTTGCATTTAACCTACTTACACATTTCATTTCTAATAATTTCCAGAAGAAAACTTAAGAATTCAAGGTCTGTTTCTCTTACTTCTTATAAAAATCACAGCATTTAAACTTAACATAAAGAAAAAAAATACTTCTTAGGTTGACTTAACCAACATATGAAATAGAAAAAAACAGCACTTTAAAAATAAGTTACAAACTTCAAAACAAATGTATCCACTAAACCCTTCAGTTGAAAATCTATATACAGGCAAACAAACCTTAATTGAATGCATTATTTTTAAAATCAGTTTTTTAGTAAAAGAACAAGCAGGGTAAGACAGCTTACAGCCAAAAGAATTAGGAAATCTATTCATATGAGAGAAATTGAGGTATTTCTAGTCTTACCAAGTGACTTGAGAAACTTGTCTTTTTGCTGTTGCAAAGGAGGAACACTGTAAAATTCTTTTCAAGAGAGGGAAAAATTCAATATATTGTAATAAAAGTTCCAGAGGCGGGAGGGGAAAAGAAAGATGTCACTTACCTTGCTGAGTAGTGTTCCTTGGGAGCTTTGTGTCCCGGAGAGTGTTGGAGCTGTCCTAGGTGCTGAAGTCCTAGGTGTAAGAAGAAGGCTCTGACAATGCTCTGCCCTTGGGACTGGCTTAAGGTTGGCTCTTGTTGCTGGCTACTGCTCTTCACTCTAAACTGACCAGCATTTCAAAGCCCATCATTTTATAGGGCTTGTACTTAGGGCTGAGCAATCACAAAGCTCTCTAAAAGACGTCACAGTATGACGGCCATGGGATGAATAAGACTTGAAGTTCTTATTTAATTGTCATTATGTCTTATTTATATAAATTTATAGTGGGTAACTTCAAGACGTAAGATAAGAGGAAATTTACTTTTCTTTAAACAAAAAAAGGTACAAGCTTTATGTGAAATGTTTTAATCTTTAATTAGTCATAAGAAAAATGATTACAGTGTTATAGCTGGGCCGTTGGGATTCTTTCAGAAAATAAGGACTTCATGTGCAGGAACAAATGCTGAAAGCAACAAATACTGATACTCATTATGCTTATAAATGTATAATTGTCCTTTATTAAAAAGCATCAATTCTCTTAATGCCATGTTATTTTTATGCTATTTATGTAGACCCTGATTCTATCTTTCTTGAAATCTACCCTATTTTTAAAAACATCTAGAAATATTTTTTCACCTCTCTATTATTACATTTCATTTTTGTTGACACAAATCATATGATAAAAGTTTCAGGAAGTCTCTAAGATTGTAAAATATTCACACTGGTGTAGAAAGCAGTAAAAGTAGTGCTATTTCATATTTGTATAAAGTATCATAATTCCCAATGCACTTTCATATACACTGTATCAAATGATCAAAAAATAAATTATCAGACTGTATATCTCAAGGGATTTAATTTTTATTCCTTTTTAAGATTATTCTCGTCATTTTAACAAGTTCTTGCACTATGTAGAATTATTTTGTTTTCTACACCCACTTCCAACACACACACACACACACATACACACACACACACAATGGTGTTTGAACATTTCTGACTCAGTCACTTGAAAAGTCGTTTCAAAGAATTAGTTGGAAAGCATTTATATAGTACTTTGATAAATACATAACTTTTACTTGTGAATTTTTAATTCAAAGTAGCCTAGCATCATCTAATCAGGTTTTAAAATAAAAAATGCAGCCACATGAATAATTCCATGCAAAACAAAGTAAAATGCTATCTTTCCCTTTATTTAAAAAATTTCTACTATGTGTTTTCTTTTTACAGTTTTATTTGCAAGTTCCATAGGGAAGAAGGCTCTAAAATCCCTTTCTTTCTTTAATATTTTAGTATCTATTTGCTTTATTCAAAGTCAGACTGATCCAGTGAAAGAATATCCTTCTATCCTTAATCATATTTTCTAATCCAGTTACAAGAAAAATTAAATGAATTAAATTTCAAAATGTCTGGAAATTTGTTTCCCAGTTGACAGCTCTGACTTAAGCCAGAGTTCCTGTGGCTTAATTCCAGGAAATCTTTTTTTACCTCATTATTACAAACTAGAGGTTGAAATGGTTCTCATATGGAATTTTTTTATCCTTAGCTCTTCGTCACCCAATTCTGAGAGAAGCAATTTTATTTAAGAACAGCAACAGCAAAGTAAGTTGATTGAGAATCACAGACAAATCAATGCTGAATGATAGATATGCAGACAAAATATTTTTTAAAAGGACATAAAAGTTGATTATTATTTGGTCTAAGCAAGCACTTAACATTCACAAAGAGTAACTATAGTGTATTTTTTCAATAGTAAAGACAGTTTCCCCATTATAATAATAAAAAACAAAAATAAAGAGAAGTAATTCAGTTTTATTACCTCTGGATAAAAATAAACTAAATCAAAGAACTGCCTTTTTCTTATGAATTTAAACTAGAACACAAAACAGTTTCAAAGTGGAATCACAGCACCATCTGCAGGTTCAAAGTCTTAATTCACAGATTTTGTAAAAATGTGTTTCTTTCTGTTTTCCAAGAAAATGGAGTGTAAACCAGAGGCCTTTTAACCAGCTAACCTAAGGATGCTTCCAGAAAAATAAAGATAAGAAAAAATAATGTAGTTGAATTTATTCTGAACACTTTGTTTCTATGAAACTCAGTAAACACAAACAAATGTGAATTTACTATTTAAATCTGCTTTTTCCTTACTTTGACACATTCTTCCACAATTTGCCCATGTCTATAGCAGAATTTATTTTCTACCTGAAGGCCTTGCAGTAAAGTGATACTTGTAACAAGGAGAACTATCATCATTCATTTACACAGGTAGAAAAAATCCTCAAGATCCTTCTTTTACAAATAAGTAAACTGAAACCAAAAAGTTTAAGTAAATTCAGGTCATTCAGGTGTGTTTAGTAATAAATATGGGATATAAAGATAGGTCTTCTGATCTTGATTTAGCCTTCTTTCCAATAAGCACTGATAATATTCTGTAACTGTTGCTATCACCATTATTGATGCCAACAGGTCAGATAATGAAATTGAATGCTCATAAAAATATTGGCATCTCCTCTCCCCTTTTCCCCTTTTTCATCAACAGAACAAAAGGCAGGAAAAGAAAACTAAAATTCTAAAACATACTGGATGCAAGAAGTCAGATGGAAGAAATTTTCAAGCTCAGGAGATTGGCAGGAATTCAGGTTACCATTGTTTTCCTTAGTACAAAGAGCTAATTATTGCTTGCTATATGGATGATATGCCTAAACTGTGCTCTTCTGCCTCTTTATGTGACAGTTTTGCCCGCCTAACTTCCCCTAATGCACACCCATCCCTGAGACCTGTCCACTGTCTATCATAAGAATCCTGGAGAGGTTTAATCTAGATCAGAGATCTGAAAACTACTGGCTGCGAGCCAAATGGGCCCACTGCCCTGTTTTTTACACCTCTAGAGGTAAGAATGGTATCTATATTTTTAAATAGTTTAAAAAATTAAAAGAAGAATAGTATTTTATGACACATGAAAATTATATGAAATGTTAAGTGTCAGTATCTATAAATAAAGTTTTATTGGGACAGTATCTATAAATAAAGCTCATCAAATATGCATTCTCTATGGCTGCTTTTGTGCTACAATGGCAACGTTGAATGGTTACAACAAAGATTGTATAGCTCTCAAAGGCTAAAATGTTTATTATTTGGTCCTTCACAAAAAGAGTTTTCAATCCCTGGTCTAGAATCTCCTGTTTGGAAAGTATTTAAGACAATATGTTTGCCTTCATATTCTTAAGTCCAATAGCTTTCAATACGTTTATTAGGAAGTATGTATCTGTGTATATATACTTTTATATATCTAATGTATAATATACATTAATATTGTGCAAAATTGATGTGTATATATGTATACACATGTATATATAATATACATAAGGTACTTTTATGAAAGTATACATTTATATAAGATGTATATGCATATTTGTTTAAGTTTATATATTTAAAGCATACATATTAGAGTATATATTAAAATTATATATACTTTCAAGTCTTTTAAATTAGAAAATTTGAATTTATTTTCGGGATTTTGTTTTCTTGTCATATTAGTGATTTGATGAAAATAATGTTTAATAAAGGCCATTTTTCCCTTTAAAGTTACCAATTATAATTCATTCTGGAATCTAAAAATATCTTAATAAATATTAAGCAATTCGACACATAATGATCTAAATGATCTAATTGAAGACAACCTCTCGCTTAGCTCCAAGACATCATTATCCATCCCATTTACTAAGATTGACCAATGACCTTTAGTTTCATACAACCACGGTTTGCCCAGGAGGAGTCTGCCCAAGACCCTATATCTCACTGAGTATCAAAAACAATTTCAAAAAGTCCCTGGGACTGAAGGCTGGTAACTTTGAGCTTCATCCTGCAATAGAGCATGGAGGCAGGATGGAGGCCAACCCTGTCACTGGCAGGACGTGCCATCCTCTGTCACTTCGTCCTTCCATTGTTCTAGCTGGTCTCCAGCTTTGACATCCAGTTCCTCTCTGTAGGCTTCCCCAACCCAGTCCTTGGCCCTCAGGCCAACAGCTTGTTTCTTTCATTTTGCCTCAGCCCTACATGACCTCCCAGTGTACCTGAGTTTTGTCTTACTCTTCGGACAGATCTGATGCCACAGGCTTCCACCCAGCTGCGCCCTCTGCTGTGTATTCTCTACTTGTCCCTTTGGGTCCTCTCTGCTCTCCTTCATTCCCTAGAGCCTGACCTTTAGGGACTGCAACATCCATGCCTTGTGTGTGGTCCACTGGCTTTTGGTTGGACTCAGTGAAAGAGAGGCACTGGTTGGAAATCAAAGGGGCCAAACAGGAGAAGAAAGAGAGTTCTAGGTATGTTTCCCCCTTGGCATGGTTTAAAAGATGCTACATTCCTCCCTCAAGACCCAGCGTCTGCAAGGTGGCCTCTCTCCCACAGCCCTAGAGGTGCCAACAGCTTCCTGCTGAGGCTAGTCCATGAGATCCTTGCCATCTCATTGCTTCTAATATATTTATGAAACTCTCCTCAACCTTTATTAAACTCTCCTTCATTAACCTTTGGAGAGTGTCATTTGCATCCTTCCTGGTGTACTCTCACTCCTGAACCCTGCCTTACACTTCTAAGTATATCCAGAGACATTTAATTTTAGGATTGGATAGCTGTAGAAAGCCTGTACATTTTCAAAGTTGTAATATTTTTGACTTGAGTTGGGAGACTCCTTAAAGTAATCAATGTGTAAGTTTGGAGGATGGTCACTCTAGCCTCGAGCATGGCTGTCTAAATAATGAATAATTGATTTTTGAAGATTGTGGCTGAAACACAAAGAAATTAGAAGCACATTCAGGTCCTTGGTACTATTCAAGTCCCTCCAGGAAAAGCAGCTGGATCCACTGCTGACAGAAGTCCAGAGGAAAGGTCAGCATGCTGTCACAAGCCGGACATCAAACCCAGATGAAGGTCTTTGTGAAGAGTAGCAGAGTAGCCCTGGGGAAGAGACCTGAGGCAAACATGGCCCCTGCCTCGCCAGGGCTCCTGGCGCCTGGCCCTCAGGAAAGAAACTCTCACTGTCTGGGAAGCAGAAGCTGTGGCTATTTGATAAACTTTTTCTTCTTCATAATTATCATTCTAATATCCTGTATCTGTAGTCACTTCACTGTACTTCCCAGTCTGGGAGACTGTGGTTCTAATTTCTGACCCATAAAACCATAATTTTCAGCTAGAAAGAATTTAAGGTAATTTAGTCCTGTCACTTTGTTCTGAGAAATTATAGCAATTTCATACCCCAAAGAGGCCAGTGACTTCTAATGAGTAAAGCAGAGCTGAGATTGGGACTTTGCTCAAGGGGATTGTGAAGCCAGTAAATTCACAACCCACAGAATAGAGGATGTCATTTTCCTCCCCAAGTGACAGGGAAGAATGGAGAAGAGGGTGAGGTTACCTTTCTGCTGTGGTCATCTGGATTTACCTTGGATGCTTGATTAACATGTATTGATGATCTTAGCAGTTAAATCCCAGTGACTTACATTTCTTTGGAAATAGCTGTTATCCAGACTAATAACCAAATGAGTTATTGCCTCTGTTGGTGAGAGGCATCAGAACAGAAAATAGTTTCCTAGATCCGTGGTAGTCTCTGCACGGCCGCAGTGCCCACAGTTAGGTGGTCTCAAAGAAACATCTTGCAGGGAAAAAGAGAAACCTAGTTTTTCTATGGAACAGTTCTGAACCCAAATATTAGACAGAAAAAGCACAGGATGCTTCTTTCTTCTCTCCACACACAAGGGCTATTTTTGGGCCGAGCTCAGTGGCTCACGCCTGTAATTCTAGCACTCTAGGAGGCTGAGGCGGAAGGATCACTTGAAGTCAGGAGTTCGAGACCAGCCTGAACAAGAGTGAGACCTTGTCTCTACTAAAAATAGAAAGAAATGATCTGGACAGTTAAAAATATATATATAGAAAAATTAGCTGGCCATGGTGGCGCATGCCTGTAGTCCCAGCTACTTGGGAGGCTGAGGCAGTAGGATTGCTTGAGCCCAGGAGTTTGAGGTTGCTGTGAGCTAGGCTGACACCATGGCACTCTAGCCTGGGCAACAGAGTGAGACTCTGTCTCCAAAAAAAAAAAGAAAGAAAGAAAGAAAATAAAAAAGGACTATTTTTGGCATTTTTCTTGGGAAAGGAATGAGAATTAGACACTTTTGGATTTATCTGTGTTTGTAGGCACAGACATCAATCACCTCTGACAATCATATACATGGGAATTCCTATCACTTAAGAAGTGGAAATAAAATGTGGGATTCCAAGTTTTTTGCATGACAAAACTGAAGATTCACTAAATAAGGCCAAGTCTCTATTCTCCCTCTCCTGCACAACCTCACCAGATGCTCCGGGTTTTTTTCTTCCAAGCTCTTCTCCGCAGTGCTGCCAAAGTGATCTTCTCTCAAAATGTCTCTGATCACTCTCTTGTTCAAAACCTTCCTCTGGTTCCTCATTGCTCTGAAACTAAGGTCCCAACCCAGTACCAGGCTTGCAAGCCGAGCTCACACTGCTTCCAACAGTGGCCACTTTTTGTCCCTGTCCCATCCTACCACAGCCTATTCTCAGCCACACAGAACAACATACAGGCCCTCAGAAGCACCGTGTTCTCCTTGCCTCTGGTGTTTCACACCTACCATTTCCTCTCTCAGGAACATCCATTCCATTCTCTTCTTATTCTTCAGGTCCCAGTTTACAGAACATTTTTCCCAAAGGATCTCAACCCATTCTCCTATTAAATGTGGGTGAGGTGCTCTACTTTTAGGCTCCAATTTAACACTGTATTTCCCTTGCCTAACACTGAGCATGCTAAATTATTACAGTGCATTACATTTCCAATACCACCAGATAATTATAGGATGCAAAGCATGGTGCTGACACATAATAGGTGCTCAGTGACTATTTCAGATAAGTGAATGAATGAGATTGAAATTGTATTTATTTCAACTCTATTTGGTCTGAATCTCAAAGGTTTTTTAAATTACTTTATTTTTTGGTTCTCTTGGTCCTGTGTTCAATACTTCCTTCCTATCCTCAAATTCAATGATTACAACTCTAGAAAACTATGTTAAGAAAGTAATAAAATAATCCTAGGAACAAAAAGCTCATGTGCAAAAATTTTCAGCATAGCTTTATTTTTAGTAGTGAAAAACAAGGTATATTATTGTACAATATTTTAATAAGCTATACTATCAATATAACATAACATTATCATTATTATTTTTAAGGAAACTATTTGGCAATAAAGAAACCATTTCTAGTATTAAGGGTAAAGAGAAATATAAAATTTCCAATATAATTTTATTATTTTTTGAAATTATCTTATGTACATGAAACAAAAAGACTAAAAGTAAACCCCTAAAATGCAAACAGGAGCTATATTTTTGGAGGAAGCCATTGTTAATGTTTTCTTTTTCCTTCTTTTCTCTATTTTTCAAATTTTTATTACTGAGTTTAAGCTGCTTTTAATTGAAATGATTTTTTCTAAAATATGAGAAAAAATGAAGTTGTGCCTGATATTTGGAACTCTAGGATGCATTATTTATTTTCTATCAACATGGGGATAAAACCAAAACTAAATTCTGTTTTAATGTGTTAATTATATTTTTTCTCTCAAAATTAAAATTGTATCTTTACACATTAGTCTGAAATTCTGAAGACTCAACAAATTGTAGGTAAGTTTACTAATCCTTTTGAGTTTGCTTTAAGCACCTAGTACATATTAGGAAACACTGTATTAAGGATTAATTTACTTTATGTTATTTGATCCCAATAACTTTGTGAATTAAGCATTATTAGCTCCATTTTCAGCAGGAAGATATATGGTACATAAAAGTTAATTAATTGACACTCTATCACCCAGATAATGAGTAGAGAAGCCAGTATTTGCAAGGTAGGAAGTCCATTAAGGACTAATGAAATCCTAAAAACCTCTAATGAAAACCTAAGACCTTGTCAAGGAATTTTTAGATGCCCACTGGAAAGATAAAAAAAAATCACAATGTTAAGGAAAGAACAAAATATTTATAATTCCATTACAATATGACTATTTCCATTTTTTCATATTTCCTTTTACAAAGATCCATTTTTAATTATTAAAATTACAATAGATGTTAAATATATGTCTATAAATTAGAATGTTACTATCTTTTCCTGATATTTGGACAGACATTTTCCATGATTTTACAGAATTTTAAAAGTTATTTAGAATATTTTTGTTTATATAGCTATTTTCATGCCCCTTAATAGAAGACCTTTGTTTTGCCCACTAATGTTTTCTTATTTTCTATTACAAATAAAGATAAACTAGATATCTTCATGAATATAGGTTTTTGTTTTCCTTAAATTATTTGATTGGGGTACATTCCTAGAAATGAAATTGCTATGTCAACTGGTGTAAACAGTCATAAAGCTGTTTACAGCTTTATGGAAAAATTGAAAGAGGGAAGAAAAGTACACCACTTAAGTAAACTCCCTTAATTATGTACAAATGAAACAATACTTCCTATACTTCAACAGTGGCTGTCTAAAAGAAGTCTATCTATTATATTAGCTGCTCAAGACATCTCTTAATTATGAAACTTTAAACAAAATATGCATTATACAATGGCCTTGACAGACAAGTTATTTCTAGTAGAAAATAAGAGGGCTAGATATTCTTTCTTTCCCAGTAACTTGCCATTTGATGATTTAATAGCACTTTGAATGAAATAGATATACTGTTCTACCAAACCCCTTTCAGAGACAGTGGAAAGTCAACATTTTTTCATATGCAAATAATAGTATGACTGTCTTCTTGCACATAGAGAGGCTAAGGCACGCACTCTGTAGCTGCACTGCCTTAGTTTGAATGCCAGCTCCAACATTTACGTACAGTCTAAGACCTTAAGCAAGTTATTCAATCTCTCTGGAAGATTTTATAGATAGATATAGATATATCCAATATTTTTCTTAATATATAAAATATATAGTGAACCTTAATTTATATTTAAACACACATAAGATGCATAATAAATTTATCTTCATGATCTAGCCAAGACCTTAAGAAACTTCTGGCCCAACTTTCTATTGCCAGAAAGAAAACTTTTAATTTATTTATGGCTAACAACCCCATTCAGCAAGGTATCTCATTAAGTTACAGAGAAATACATTTTGCAAGCAATTTATCTTAGTATTTTGTTCCAGGAAATTGCATTGCTCAAAGCCAGACAGTCTATGGGTGATTTATTCAACTCTTTCTTTTATAATGTTCATCAAGATAAGCATTTGGTTATACCTGTTTTAAAAATATTTAATTTAAACTTATTAACACACTACATGGTAAAACCTGAAGTTTTTGTAATTTCATTTGGAACATACACCACATCATTTTCTATAAAGATCTATATCTTTCTAAGAATATACCTTGTGCTTACTTCCAAGCATATATGAACCAGGTTTCTCTACCAATTAGCCCTAAATCAGCATCTTGACTTTCATAAGAAGTTGTCAAGCCTACCTTAGTTGGCTGATTTTTAGAGCATATGTTTTCATTTCTTAAAGTGACATATGGATTTTTTTCCTGTGCAGAGAGCACAATCTCAAGACTAATGGTCATATACATTTATGAAAAGTTCATTTTTTAAAATGGTATTCATAATGGATGTGCAGCTTCTTCACTTTTCTCAATCTTCTCTGAGGCAAAGATCTGTTTGATAAAAACTACAAATATTCTTTTTAGAAAAATTCATTTGCACCCATATACACCCACTAGTGTGCATGATTTACAGGATTCCTAGATCTTGCTTTCAAAGTTTATCTATCAACTCCCTGTAAGTTCTTGAATCTGGTTAGGAAGGTCTACTGGGCATCCACCCAAAGGAACAAAAGACATTCTATAAAAAAGACATCTGCACTAGAATGTTTGTAGCAGCACAATTCACGATTGCAAAGATGTGGAAACAACCCAAGTGCCCATCAATACATGAGTGGATTAATAAAATGTGGTATATGTACACCATGGAGTTCTACTCAGCCACAAAAACAATGGTGATATAGCACCTCTTGCATTATCTTGGATAGAGCTGGAGCCCATTCTATTAAGTGAAGTATCCCAAGAATGGAAAAACAAGCACCACATGTACTCACCATCAAATTGGTATTAATTGACTTAACTGACCAACACTTAAGTGCACATATAGTAGTAACATTCATTGGGTGTCAGGCAGGTGGGAGGGGGGAGAAAGGGATAGGTATATTCACGCCTAATGGGTGCGTTGCGCACCGTCTGGGGGATGGACACGCTTGAAGCTCTGACTCGGGTGGGGAAAAGGCAATATATGTAACCTAAATATTTGTACCCACATAATATGCTGCAATTAAAAAAAATTAAAAAGTAAAGAAAAGTGACTCGTCTCTGGGGGGAAAAAAAGAAAAGATACTCTAACAATATCTACACAGGACCACTGAAGTGTTGCTTAGCTGGATGGTACTCTGGTGTTTGCCTCAATAGAATTATTTTCACTGATTTTTTTTGTCATGGTAAAAACTGTGTAAGTAAGAACACCCCCACAAATCTCCGTGCTGTAGTTACCCTAGGAATATAAGTTAGAACTTTTTTCATTACATCACAGAATCTTCTTCATGATAAACTTCAAATGTGATTGTTAGGATTTAAAATCAGAGCTCCCTGTGTTTCTCTTGAATGAATGCTTTATCTTTATCTTATAAGCACTGTGTGAATGATATATCTGCTCCTATTCCTTTTGTTAAATGCACAGCAAGAAAGACAAGAACTAAACCTGTGTCCTTTTGCTGGTATTTAGGATGTAAGACCCGGCTTTATGAGCACTAAACTCATTACTGCGTCCACTTTACTTCCTGTTGGCCCTAACGTTATGTACTTCTTATTTGTGTTATCTTGTTTAGAAACCCTTTTATAAGTATTGCATAGCAATGTAAATAGGGAAGAAATAAAAGATGGAATGAAAAAAATAAAAGGAAGAAAAAAAGTTTTTAAAACTGTTACATTTCCTTACACTCATTTTCTTTCAAAGTAAGCAATTAGTTAAATACTTAATTCTGAAATGAAGTAAACAGTTAATTGAATATTAAACTTTAATTAATTGAATTCAATTAATTCAATTCAACAGTTAATTGAATTTTAAACTTTATATTTTAAATTTTTATAAGATTTTTAAAATTTTAAAATAAAACAGAAAAAAGGAATAAAAATTATTTTGTCAGTCTCTGTGATCTATTGGTGATTACAAAATCTCAACTGACAAACTTCATAACATTAGGATGTATGAGGTAAGCACACTTGGAGTTCCTCTTCACCACGTTAGCCATTCTATTTACCTCTAAATATCAACATTCATGGGTGTGACTAAATGATTCATCTAAATGAAGTGATGAAAGTGATCACATGGTGATCCCACTCAACAGCAAGAGTTAAATCTAGACTATTTAAGTCATTAATAAAAGTATCTGCTAGGAAAACTTCAGCTTTAAATATTACAATAAAATCAGATGTTTGTTATGAAGTACCCAAAGTTTCTATTAATTCAAACCAGTATGTATTGATTTCTTAATATAGGCCCACTTACCAAAAAGTTTATCTACTTACTATATTTACAACTTTAAAGTAAAAAGAAGCTTCTCTTCCAGTTCTTTTGACAATGCTACACATTTTCACCTTTTTATTACTTGATCCTGTTCTGCACCTGCCTTTTTTAAAAAAAACTGGGTTGTATTCTAATATTTTATACCCTTTCTTATATGTTTTCTCCTCCTATTTAAGATAGTCTTGTTTTTTAAGTGCTTTAGAAATATCAGAGATGAATTTCCTTTTTAAAATTTTCTTTCAGCAGCATTACCTCATAAGGATTGCTTAATCTTAAAAATCAATTGTAGATCAGGGATCTGGCATCTGTTGTTTTATTTTTAAAAGTAAATTTCCAGTAAATGCAGCTTTTGGTTTACACTTATGAAGTCAAAATGTCAAGATGACTCAAAAACAATACATTAAATTGTAAGTGAACTTTACAGATTTGATTTGGTAAAGATAGCACAAGATTCAATGAGACCATGTGTCTACAATATGCCTGAGTGAGCCATCAGAGATCATTCAGAAAGATAACGTCAAAGGCCAGACCCACACCACTTATGCAAATACCTGGGGGTCGAATTAACCTAATAGAATGAAACATTTTTCTCAAAAAAAAAATGTCAAAGCATGTAGGAGATGTTACTGAAGTGACTTTTCTAATGAGAATGTCTGTAAGGAATAAT